>NC_081779.1:5925626-6245001 GCF_963082965.1 Carassius carassius | reverse complement strand
TTGTTAAAACCTATGTACGTTACTTACTTAGAAGACAGTTAACTTAGCTAGAAGTTGTTCTTTGTGACCAATGTGTATGTAAAATAATTTTTCATTGAGGTTTCTTCAAATCTTTAAAACGAATAATGATTAGTGATGCCTGTACCCCAAATTAGATCAATATTTGAATGCACGGTTTGCGTTTTCACACATAGATGGTCTGAGTGTGTGCAGTATGATGGATTGAGTGGTTACAATGTTCAGTTCAGATGGTTTTAACAGAGACAGCAGGAGAAATGTTTTGTCCGCTGAGTATTAGGACACAAGATAAAACCAAAACCCCCCAGAGTACAGCTTGAATACGACACAGTGTCTCCTGGGACAAACTGAGGCACAGTTTTCATATTTCTTTAAAAAGGGTCAGCCACATCTAAGGGAAGAGTCATGAGAATTCTTTTAAACTATAATGATTACAGATTGATGTTTTTAAAAGGGGTTTTAAAAGATTGTTTACGC
Source organism: Carassius carassius (assembly GCF_963082965.1). Classification (NCBI taxonomy): domain Eukaryota; kingdom Metazoa; phylum Chordata; class Actinopteri; order Cypriniformes; family Cyprinidae; genus Carassius; species Carassius carassius. The sequence goes on along the minus strand of NC_081779.1, from coordinate 6,244,506 downwards.
TCTGTCGTGTTTTTCATTTCCCCCATATTTTTGTTTCAGGACCTCTTGAAGTAAAATAGGCCATTTGTGCTCTTAAACTAGGCCTACACTGAAATCAGAATCAGCTTTATTGCCAGGTATGTTGTTTACACATATGAGGAATTAGTTTTGATGACAGAAGCTTCCACAGAACACATTTTGCCAGTTCACACGAGCGATGAGTCCAGGAATTGTTGCCCTATATACAGTATGTGATCAAAAAATTTTTTGTGGGTGTATGGATGAGTGTGAGATTTCCCAGCCTGAAATGTTGTCCCTGTATGTATGTGGAAAATGTGATTACTGGTGCTGCTGGGAACACTACACCTGCACTAAGGTATACCACCTGTACTTCCTGTTCTTTGCGCTTCTACTTCCTGTAGTGAGAAACCTGTAGTAATTCTGGCATTATTCATCTTCCGAAATGACTTGATCCATAGTCATATTTTAGAGCTGTATGTCCTTATTTGGGTTAAACATCTGTCAGAAATTTGGCATCTGGTAAAGGGGCAAAGAGTGAAGTAAAAATAAATGTTTCACATGAGATTTAAAATCAAGCATAACTAAAAGCAATTATTAGAGTTAACTTCACATGGAGGGCATGTCCGTTGTTGTTAGGAGATGTTAGGTTGACATGACATATTCAGAAGGAAAGGAAATATAACAGCAGGAGCAGTTTTACAGAAGGCATTCATGTGCAAAAATACATCAAATATCTGTAAAAATCATCAAAAATATTATTTTGAAAACAACATAAATATGAATTAATATGTGAAAATTTTATGTGAGAATTATTAAAAGCATGCATTTGTGCGTTAAAATAGTCCTCTACAATTCACTGTGTTTAACAAACATCTTTAACCCATAAGCATCGTACATTAACAATCATTTGGGTCAGTGTGTGTTTTGTTCAAATGTATTTTTTTTAAAGAATGTTGCTGTTGGAGGGAATTTAAAGGCCTGATGTTTATGCAAACACATGGAAAATAACTACAAATTTTAATTCTAAAGACTAATGACGAAAACAACAACAACATCTCAGGTAACTGAGCCTTTGCATGTATGCATGCTTGGTTCAAATGATTAGAATTTCTAATTTAAACCATAAAATGCTTGATAAAAAGCCTGATCAAACAAGTCCGTCTAGTTTAAAGATTTTTAACATTCTGATTTGGAAAAATGCAACACTAAAACTTTAATGTACATCATACATTTCATGTTTAAATTATGTCAAATGTTTCATAAATGTGTTCATATTACTCAAAGGTCTGTTCACGAACTTTTTTTTAGCACATTTAACAGAAGCTGTTGTGGGTTATTTGGCATTGCAGCTTTTGCAGAGAATCTTTGTTCCGTCAGGGAAGAATCCTGCCCCGACCAGAGACACCGAACAGTCGGAGCACTTAAAACACGGCTGATGCCACTGACGCTCCTCAAACGAGATGTACTTCCCTTCTCCAAAACCTGAGATAGAGAAAAAAAGATTCAGAGGTATTTCACTTTGAGCAGTGGTCTCTACAATCTCTAAAACAACATAGTCATGATTTAAAACATTGTTTTTATAGGCTGAAAGGGTTACACGCTAAGAAAAGTTACAATATACTGTGTTAATATGAATTTTCCTAATTAATTGTTCATCTGTGTTTTATTCATATTTTGTATTATGCATTGTTCCACAGGAGATACAAAGTCAATAGGTTTGGAACATCATGAGGGTGAGTTAATCAAAATGTATTTTTAATAACAACCACTCCCTTGGCAGAACTTTAAAGGTGATGTATGTAGGATTGACTATTGAACTAGGTATTGCAGTCCAAATTCGAAATATTGGAGAGGGTTTTTATCATCCAACCACTCCTACTCAGACTTGAGCACACATAGGTTGCCAGAATGACGACACAAACATGAATGAGTGCACTTGACGAAGAATGAAAATAAATACGCTGTGTTCTCCATTAACTGGCAATCCGGGTGCCGAAATACTATTGGCTAAACTAGCAGAGGGTGGGTTTCACAAACCAAAAAAAAGACCGAAATTCCGGCCCGTAACGCGCATTTTCAAAGAAGAATAACTGACTGTAGTATTTATTTAGACAAACAAGTATGTTACTTTAGCATGTTTTTGAAATATCTGCAAACATTTTAATGGTATTTTTATGCTTTAGAGTCAAAATCTTACATACAACATCTTTAAAGACATTAAAACATATAAACTGTAGATATTTGACCCCATGTTGAGTTCACAACCCATTGGATCTAAGATGAATAAGGAAAACATTTTCAGACTGGCTCAACATTGTGAAGCACCATCTGTCTCCGAACACATGACCCTGTTAATGTGACAACTGTCTTGTGGTTTTGACAAAGCGTTTCTGTTAGCAGTTAGGGACTGGTAATAAAGAGCAAACTTGTTATAAGAGACACACTAACACACACTGACCTGTGATGGGTTTGTCGCATGCAGAGCATTTCTGGGCGTACAGGTTGCTGAAGCACTTAACGCAGTATGGATCTTCACCCTGTGTTGTGAAAGGCTGTCCCGCAAGCTGGACTTTACATCCAGTACAAAGGAAACATTCTTTATGCCAGGGCTCGTCTCTATATGTTACACCACCTTGAACCAAGATCTGTAAGAGAGAAGACCAACAAAAACCACTTTCATACAACTAAAAGAGGTTTGCAATAGAATAAAAGCAAAAACTTAATATATGGATTAATATTCTGATATGTGTTTACACTCTTAAATAATGATGGTTTTCACAGTGATGCCATTAAAGAAGCAAAGAAGCTTTCAGTGAACAGTTCTTAAAAGAAACATTTCTTATAGTGTGAAGAACATTTTAATAATCTAAAGAAGAGGTTCTTCACTGAAACTTCAATGCTGATTAAGCACCTTTATTGACAGATCTCATCTCACCTCTTTGCAGCGGGCACAGTGTGGGGCGAATCGTCCCTTGTAACAGGGCACGCAGAAGTACTCGCCCTTATCTGGAATGAACGACTGGGCGCCGATGGGCTGCTCACAACCACAACAAACAAAGCATTCCTCGTGCCACGCGCAGCCTCCATACTCCAGCTGCTTGGAGCCTGAGAGATCGAAATCATTTCATATAAAACTATTCAAGATCTTTATTGTGATAGGGCCAATGAAATCCTTCTTTTGTTATCTCCTCAGGCGAAAGACAGGGTAGAAGGGGAATAGACAATAAATTACGAAGACAATTAATATATAGAATATACAAGGATACACGATAAAATGCAAGACAATAAAAAAGATAAAAACTATATGCAGTAAAGGACAAAACAAGGAAGAATATCAAATAAACATATGTAATTTATAAATAAAGCGAATCCAAAACAAACTTTTAACTCATTGTCTACATTGAGAGCATTGAGAAGACATTGTCTACAAAAGGTAAAGCATTCAACTAATGGAACTTTTCAGAATGTATTTTTGTCTTATTGTACGTACAGTGAAAATATCTTACAACTTTTGAAAAAAGATACATTCGATAAAACAAGACGAAAAAGTTAAAAGAATAGATATTTAAAAATATAAAAATTGAATAGATATTTTTTTTAGAACAATTTTTTTTTTTTGCCGAGAAATAAGTAGCTATAAATGACTAATTAAAAAGAGGAGCTTTTTGCAGTTTAGAGAACATTTGATTGGATAAACACCCATGAGTAAAAGATGTCATTCAAATTTTTGATATTAAGATTTTTTATTCATATTAATATTTGTCCATTTTTACAAGTACATTACAGTGTTGTTATGGTTAACTAAGAATAAACCAAAATATAAATATATGAAAAACGTCAAAGATTTAAATGAAAATGAGAAATGTTGGCTTGGTCAGTAAATGAAAATAAGTATTGGTGGAAGTGCTAAATCAGTGCTAAATAAAAATAAAACAAATTATGTATTATATATATATAAAAAAATAATTACTGACCCGTAAAATAAAATGAAGAATGAAAATATAAAAATAAAAGCTAAAACAAAATATGAATCAATACTGTAATAGTAATACTAAAATACTATAATAAAAATACTAAAATGAATAAATAAAAAAAAATACTAAGTACTATCTAGAATAGACTCAAAGGTAACAGGCATAAACTGAAAGCCACAAAACAGTCATTTTGGATTCTTGGGGTTTTGAATGTGCTTCTATCTGTCTGCAATGGATTTTCTCTGAAAAACAGCCTCACCTGTTAATGCATACAGGTTCTTCTCAAGAGCTTTTACTGTGCTGTGGCTGGGTATGATCATGTCTGATAGGTAACTATCAACTACAAAGCTAAAGGTTACACGTGATGTCACACCACACAACTGTGTACATATTTGGGCCTGAACTGCCCTAAATCTACAAAAGCCTCTTGTGTGGGAGTTTTGTTTGAGGCGTGTCAAAATCGTAGGCTGGAAATGGTGCAATGGGTGGTATTTTGATAAAAATGCATGTGGAAACCGGAAAGGCATAAGTTGCAGATACAAAGTACAGGTTTGGTGGAAAAAAAGCTCACTTGATCTGTGTATAATGACTGAGAATGGGTGTGAAAATGAGCCTTTTAAATGAACGAAGGAGGAGAGATCTGCCACTTTCAGTTTGTAATTTTATCTATCTGGAATTTTCCCCTTCTCTTATTTCTCTCCGAAAAGTTCCAGAGAGACAAAATCAGGCGGCAGAGTGTAATTATGGGTAACGTAACGCCTGAGTGTTAGGATCAGGCCTGCAAGCGTGTGTGTGAGTGTGGCCGGCGGCTTTTCTCTCTCAGCTGAGCATGTCTGTAATCACACTGTCACATCTCTACCGCACCCTGACGCCCAATCAAAACTCATTAACTCAGTTTCTGCTCAGTTTGAGTATGTTTTTGGTCTATACAGTCTGGTAACATAGACATGGTACCAAAGATTTTATAATATAATTTAAATTTAAAATAACTAATTTCTGAAATTTTCTTTATTTCTTCCAGTGATCCAAAGCTGTATTTTCAGCATCATTACTCCAGTCTTCAGTGTCACATGATCCTTCAGAAACCATTCTGATATGCTGATTTGCTGCTCAAGAAACCTTTATTGTTATTATCAGTGCTGAAAACAATGGAAGCCCATTTCTGCTACGGAATAAATATAAAAAAGTAACTTTTTTTTATCTCACTCTTCTGACTTTTTTTACTCACAATTAAAAAGTTTATATCTCGCAATTCAATTTTTTTCTCAGAACTGCAAAAATAAACTCACAATTGCAAGGTCATTCATCGAAATTATACAAAGATACAAAGTTGCAATTCTGAAAAAAAGTCAGAATTGCAAGCTGTAAACTTGTGAGATAAGTAAAGTTTTAGTTATTCCATGGTGAAAACAAGCTTCCATTGAAAACCATGGTGGAAACCATGATATCTTTTTCTAGTTCAAGATAACAGCATTTGTTTAAGATATTTTGTAACATTATAAATGTCTTTTCTGTTACTTATGCTCAATTTAATATGTACTTGCTGAGAAAAAGTATTTATTTACCAAAAAAAAAAAAAAAAAAATCTTACCGCCCTCAAACATTTGAATGGTAGTGTACATGAAATATAAGCATATGCATGTGTGTTTAGGAACTGTACCTGGCATCACAGTCTTCCCACAGGCCACACATTTAGATGAAAACTCATTGCAGTAACAGTCATTACACACCAGGGCGTCTTCCTGACAGGTGAACGGCTGGTCGGCCAGCGAACGGTTGCAGTGTGAGCAGCGGAAACAGTGTTCGTGATAATGCCTGTCCTCATAATACAGCTCCTGAACAAAGACAGCAAAGCAACATATTTCAGTTCAACTGTAAATGATATGAAATCATTCTAGAAAATCATGTGGTAACTAGTTTATTGAATTTAGTTTAGCCCTTGTGACCATGCATGAGGCTGAATACCCTGGACAGTTGGAGACAGTATGTGGCGTGATGTTTTCAGGCTACTAGAACCTGTAGTTAGTCAATTGAAATGAGCATTTAACTGAATTGAATCAGTTATATCATCAAACTGTGGGTCAAAGGTCACTGCACAGCTGAACAAAAGGTGAAATGAGGTGACGCAGCTGCTTGTGTAGGAAGTGCTAAGGCATGTTGAAGCAAAACAGATCTTGCTGTTCTCTGTCACTTCCACTACCATGAAAGGAATGGTCTGAGACCTTTACGCAATAAAAAGACATACTTCACTACTGTCTGCTGATTCAGACTCTCAAATATCAGACGGCTATGAATACCAAACACAGAACAGAAGCTTAGACACCTCCAGTGAAGATGTGAGAAATCCATCCATCTTTAATTCTATTAAATATAATGTAATTTAAAAATATTTAATTTTGTGAATCCCTTAAATGCTGATCATTGGAAAACTCACCCGTGTGTTGTGCTCGATGAGCTCTTTGCACTCCTGGCAGGTGTTTGCATACAGACGGTCGTAACAGGGGACGCAGCGGGGAACGTCGTCCACCTGGATGTATTTCCTGCCGTACAGAGACTCCTTACAGCTGTCACAGTCAAACGGCTCTGACATGATGCTCCGCTCCTCTCTGACTCATAGAGCACAGTCAACAGATTGCGATGTGCTCTGGTCCTAAAAAAAACAGGATTTAAAGAAAGCTGTCATTGAGTAATTAACTGTGAGCCTTTCCACATCAAAAAGAAGTGCCAAGCAATTTATATAGCCTGTAATCAAAGATTAATCTGTTTTGATTTGTAATCAGTGGTAATCTTGCATCAAAGTAGGCCTGAAGGTTTTTAATTAAATTGCTGGAGTCAATTTAAATTAAACACTCTCTGTGTGTGTGTGTTGAGAGAATGAGTAAGACAGAGAGTGAGAGAGTCTGCCAAAGGATATACTACAGATTGGAGTCTAGTCCGTTATGATTAAATTGAGTCCAGTGGGGAGACAAGTGGTCATTCTGTATGCGTGTTAAATATGTGATCATAACTGTGTGTGTCCTGGACAGAGCGTGAGAATAAACAGATTCCCACACTGAGAACTCAACAAATCTCTAACTGCTCTGTACAAACTGAAATGTCATGCGATGCACTACTGAGGAAAACTGGATATTCAGTCAGTGAGAAAACATGTAGGGTGGGACTTATTTAACCTTTGCAAAATGATTGTTTTAGAAAGGTTGAAATATTAAAGGGATTGTTGATGTCACCCAAAAAGTCAGTTCAGAGGCATGGAGTTAAAGATTATGAAAACTAACATTTAGCATCATGCTAAAACATGCACTGATGAACTATACTGTTTAAGATCACCTGAAATTTCTTAAAACGTTTTTGGATAAAACCATTTATTAAATGCATAATGCATTACTCACATTTCACTGCTGGTTATATATGCTCTAACCGTGTATGTGACGAATACAAATCTTGAATCCTTGAATCTTGAATCATAAATGGGATGACACTAGTCAGATTCAAGTCCATGTTAAATGCATTAGAATATCAGTTATTATTAGGGGCCAAGCACTGAAGGTGCGTAGGCACCTATTGTATCCGTTAGCGTAATTTTTTTCTTCCGCCGCAAGTCTATGGCAGCCCATAGAACCGATTGCGGGAAAGTTGTATAATTTGGCACACTGATAGAGGACAGTCCCAACATTAACTATATGAAAATTGAAGTCTCTAACTTCAACTCTCTAGCGCCACCACTTGTCCAAATTTCAATATTTTTATGCTAATAACTTTTGAACCGTAAGCCAGAAAACGAAAGTTCTTTTTTCCTCTGAATCCTTGGCTCATGCCAAGTCGAATGAACCCCAAAATTAAAAAATCACAAGGCTTAGTTTTTCCACTATTTAATTTTTTTTTCAAAAAACCTACTTTTTCGAACTCGTCCTAGACGGTTAGTCCAATTTTCACGATAAATTGGCTCAAATCATCTTCAGACAATGCTAGCAAAAATGTATGGAATTCAAGTTGATTCGTCCAACCGTTCTTGAGTGACACGTGAACAAATTTGTTGAAAAGCACGCAAGAATGCATGTGAGGCTATATCTCGGCAACGGTTTGGCATATTGAGACCAAACTTGGTATGTGTTATACAGTAACAAGGCATATTTTGGCTTATAACTTCTGAATGGTTTGGCCAAAAATCACACAACTGGTCTCTTTAGATTCAGTGAGTCGTGTTGAGTGGAATGATATACAACTTTCCCGTGTCAGCCATTTTAGGCGTCGGCCATTTTGAATTATGTTTTAAAATGCTGTATTTTTTGAACGCAGCATTGTATCGTTACGAAAATAATTACAAAAATCTTCGGCTCCATGCCCTGAAGGTACTCAAAAAGTTTGGTGGCAGCGCCACCTTGTGGTCAAAAGTTATAATGAAATATCACAAAAATGCTAATAACTTTTGAATATATTAGACTATTGAAATTAAAATGGTCTCCCTATATTCTTTAGGTCATGCCAAGAACATTGATACCAATTATGCCAAAGTTGGCCATACTTCCTGTCTGCCATTTTGATTAATGTTGAAAACCTACTTTTTCGAACTCCTCCTAGACTGTTAGTCCGATTTTCACAAAATTTTACATGGATCATCTTCAGACCATGTTGGCAAAATGTAATGGATTTTGTATCGATACACAAAATTGTTTTCCCATACCACCGCGATGAAATTGAGGCATCATGCAAAAATGACACTTCAGGCTGTATCTCTGCAATGCTTTAGCATATTGACACTAAACTTTTTGTGTGTTATTGTCATCTCACACAGAACACACCAAAATGATTTGATTACAGCGCCACCTGTTGGTCAAAAGTGATAGGCCATTTAATCTTATTACAAGTGGTTGTATTTATGATTTTTCAGCCATTACAATTACAATCATCCTAAAATTGGTTTAATTGCTCATTGTTGCACTTCGTGTGATGCTCCATGCCATGCTTAGCTCCTCAACTTTCCGCTGGAGTGCTTGGCCCCATAATTGCTGCTTGCAGGATTTAAAAAAAAAAATTACTTTTTTAAATTTATTATTATTTTTTTTAATGACACACTGCAATCTCTTTTTTCTCTCACATAATGACAATTTCAAGTCAAATTAACATTTCAATAACCATTTATGTATAATTTATTTTATTCAATGTATTTATTTAGTAAACTAAACCAGTAGCTGTGTGAAATAAGCAGAATAATGTATATTTAACCAACCAATCTGACAAAAAGAACACTTCAGCAGGGACAATGACCAACAAACTAAGCTATAGTTTGATTTAACTTTAAATAAATTAATTAAGTTATTTTAACTTAATTTAAGTACTATTAAAACACCTCCCAAAGTGTTTGGAAGAAGATTCATTCATTAAACATGCAATGAAACAAGTAAATGGCGAACTCCAAATAGTGTGCATGTTTTTCTCTGCCTGAATCTCTTGTCCCACTGTAATTCCTGCTCTGCTTTGGCATTCTTTGTGGGAGTCCTTCTGATTGTACGTGCAAATCTGATAAGATGTCAAACTCTAGAGGGGTCAGAAACATCCCAATTCCCTTTTATGACAGTGATAGCGCGGTCTTCCCCTCTTTCACATCCTGTTCTCACCCCAAAATGAGCAAACGGTCCTGTAAAACTGGAAATAGTTATGAATCACGCTCACATTCCCTGAAAGCCATATTGTTTTTGTGGAGAAATGACGATAGCAGTGCAGTACAAGAAACTAAGTTACTCTTGATATAAACAACAGAAATTTCCTTCATGAGGATCAAGAGGTTTGCCAGTCATATGTTTGTACAAACTGTCAGATTATTTTCCACATAATAGTAAACACAGCAAAACTAATGCAAAGAAATAAAAATAAATAACACAAATGAAATATGGGAATTCTGTAGTGACCAAACCATGTTGCACAAAGAATAATGATAGTATATTAGAACTACCACTTTGTCTAGATTCCAGCTATGCTCATTCTAGACATTGCTTTTCAAACACTAAACTCATGCATTGAATACAATAAAATTAAATTACCCCCACTTACACCAAACACACTACTATGTATGATGCACACTTGATGTTGTTCACTATTTGATCCAGCTCATTCATAAATAGTGAAAAAAATCACATAAAGTAATTAAAAACAAAAATGTACACTTAAATCAGTTTTGCTCCAACATCTGTTTCAATACATCCATAAAAAATACATTTATATATATAATATACACAACATTCAGGGAGCTTACGTGCATGATGCACACTTGAGGCAGTTCACTATTTGGTCCAGCTCATCCATAAAAATAAATTAAAATATATAAATAAATCGGTTCACTATCTGGTCCAACCATCCATAAATAAAATATCCATAAATAAAATAACAAATCATTCTCACACAGACAGAAGGAAGAGAGACTAATGTGTAAGTGTTGTAGAATGTCCATCCTTTAAGCAGAAAGATAAAGTCATTCCCAGTTCTCAGATCATAGGTGACAGCTTCCCACTAGTCTGTGTGTCTCACTTTGTTAGACATGTCAAACTATAACAGACAGCTCACTTCACCGCTCACAAAAGAGTGTCTGCTTCTCTGAGCCATATAGTATTACCTTTCAGGATATGACTGAGTGGAAAGACCTGGAAAATTTAACACAACAGATCTGTGTTTTTAGCTCATTATTATGTGTTTTTAGCTCATTATTATAAAGCTTCCAGATGTCAGGAAAAACGGGCTGGATTCAGAAAGCAGATGAGACAAGGCAGATGAGTATCGTTCCACAGTTTAGCTCGTTCGACAGCCGAGACCCAGAGAAATGAGAGCTGGAATCTTCTAGGAGTACTGCATTCGTGAGAACAAGAGGCAGAGCAAAAACAGCAAAAGACACTGGAGCCTAAAGACGAGACAAGGGGAGTACACAGACCAGCTCGAGCTATTGGTAAGAGTTACAACAGTCTGGCAATGGACAGAGAAACACAGGGAATTATAAAGGGAAAAAAATTTGAAGAGCATTGAGAACAGGTGGCGAATAATTAAGGTTAACAACGGAGAAACAAGGAGGGCGGGGAAAACTCAAATCAAACAGGCAGACGCAGTGAGCTGTCAAACCATCCAAACAACACTTTTACAACCCCAAAAGGCAGGTGATTAGCCCCGAACCCTGACACCAGATTTATAGTAGGGCTGTAACTAAAAACCATTTGATAATCAATTAATCTGACAGTTTTCACACTTCTTTTTCTTAAATATGATTATTAAAAATTAATTGGTTGCAATCAGTCACAAAGTGTATGATGAAAAAACACATGAAATCAGATATGATCATTCAGACTGTCATGCATTAACTATTTTTTAAAATGTTTTTAACTGCATTTCAAACCAAACCACCTACAAATGTTCAATCAGCAAAAATCTGTTGTTGATCACATTTCCAACTAAATTTATCCTATCTTTTTTTATTTTTAACACCCCTATCCTCTTAAAATCAAACTTGATTTCATTCCAAATAATGCTATATAACTTTCTCCATTACCTAAGCCTGCCATCTAAAACTAATCAAATAAATTCCACAGCATTCCCACATGATTAAACCTGCCTCCACAAGGTGCAGATTAACGACTTTGTGCAACAAGTAAAATTTTCCAATCCACATGCACAGACTTCATCAACAAGACCAGCTGAGATTCATGATGCAGTCCATCTAAAAGTACAAACTTACAAAGACCCCATGCAATGGCAAATCCAGGAAAGGCGTCTCTGTTCTGGTTCCACCTCATGTATTTCCAAAGCCACAGGTCTCTAAAGAAACATGCTGCTAAATGATCTGTAAAACCAAACATTAGAACAACAGAAACTTTTTTTTGAATGTGGTTTCCACAGGTATTCAATGTACCGGAGACCAGCTTATTCAACTGAGTGGCACCAGGTGTTATGAGAAGAAAATATAATAAATCCTTAATTTTACACAAAATCACTCACACTTATTGAAGCACATAGTACATATTGTTCAGCAACTGCAAAAGTTTCCAACCCCATTGTTCAGTGTGGAAAATTGACCAGCTGGTTAAGTGTGTGTGTGCCCTCTGCTAGTTATTTGTTTCCTGAGGTTTATGTGCCAATTCAATTATTACCATTAAACACCAGTGGGCCAAATGTCAACGTTATTAAACCTTTTCATTCTGAAAATGAATTCATCAGAACATTTGAAATGTGTTGTTTGTGGATTTTAAATTTATCCCAGATTCAGAGTACCACAAAAAGTACTTTATCTCCACTTGCGTGTAAACTCGCAGTTATTGTTGCATTTCCCATATTTCTGACAGATGTGCAGACTGTGAGTTTGTAGTTTGGGAATAAAATGAGAAGAAACGTGAGAATGATCAAACTAAGAAATCTAGGAAATTAAACTATAATTAAAAAAATCTTTGAAAAAATGAAAAATTACACATACCACAGTCAAAGAGTTAGTCAAGTTACATTTCTGACCAATTTTATAGCTAAAAAAAATGTCAGACTGAGAATTTGAGAAAGAATTGGAATGAATAACATGAAAAGTGAGACAAGCAAAACTAAGATTTTTAGGAAATGAAGCAAACTGCAATTAAAACAAAACTTGTGCAGATTAAAGTGCAAATTCCAGTCTGGAGATAAATACCAATTTGGGGTACGTAAAGATGTTTAATTCTGAGTCGAATGTTTTGGTTGAGATCTTGGGAGGGTTGTTTACTCTTAAGAACAATGTGTCTTCCTGCCATGGGACAGGTTAGAGCCAACTTCTGCTGTTTAGCAAACAACCCAGCCATTATATGATGCTTATTAAACATATTTATACGCCAGACAGGTTTTATTACGTGAGAAGAAGGGATTGCATTGCTTTCCTTATCCAGTGGTTGGCATGCATTCTGAAAGATATTTTCTTTTTCCTATATCTAAACTGATCTTAAACTTACAGTTGACTGGTAACACAACCATGTGTTAAATATAATGAACTCATGATACATATACTTAAATGACGATTCAAAAGGTTTTTGCACTACAAACTAAATAATTTCACAAATGCTTCAGCATTAAGAGAAAGATTCAGTCATTTGAAAAATGGAAAGCACAACCAGGGTACATTTACACAACAATGATGTAATAAAAACAGAATAGTTTGAGATATAAAAGAACTAGATTGTGATATCAGGTTTTAATCATATCGCCCACCCCTAAAATCAGCTAACATTTTAACCCTTGAGCTGTGCTGAAAATTCATAACCTTATTTGGTGTTCATAGTCAAAAATGACCAGCCTCTTAAAGGCTCTTAAACAGGTTCTAATATCATCATAAATCTCTCATTGTTGTACATTATCACCAAATCTCGGATTCAGTCAAATTAAGTGAATACATTTAATCAAAATATTCAAGTAGACATATTCAACAAAAAAGTCATGTAAATAGTTGCCTTCATTTTCTAAAAGCTGTCTGAAGAGCTCATTTTTTATAGTTTAGTGTGTCTGCAAGCCTAGTGTTCTTCACTGGCATGTCTCCAGCTATTGTCACTGTGCCCTGTACCACCCTGTGGGAATGCCACTGTGGTCAGGGCCATGGTCGGGAAGAATTTGATGGTTTCAAAAAGGGCAAACAAAGGCATTTTTCTGCTAAAAATTGCACATTCCACTTTCCAGGCAGAGAAAAACCAGATGGAGTTCTTAGAAGACCAACATTTGTGCCAGTTACTCATGTAGAAAGACATGCCATTTTTTGGGCCAACTAAAAACATTATGTGGCCACACCCCCCCACTTCCATTTACACCCATCCGTTCAGACCCCATAAGAACGTGTTTGCTGGATAAGAGTGGAAATTATTCAGTTTGGTGCCAAATTCCCTTTACACCTGGAAGTTGCCAGTGACATCATACACTTAGATGGTGGAAAAACCGAGGCGTGCGAGTGCGGTCACTGCAGTTGCCTTGCGAATAGAGAATTAATCCCAACATTAGTCTTAATTACTCTTTTCCAAGCCATATTTACTCTGCTCTGTAAACAAGAATCATGTTTATCTCACTAGTGCCTTCCCCATAATGACATCTTTCAACTATGTCTGCCATTACAATTAACTTAAATGAGGGAGATCTTTAAGGTAAAGGTCAAAGTCAGTGTTGCAGTATGTAGCAGTACAAAAATAAGGTCAGATACATATTCTTCGTAGATGACATTTGCAAGCATGTGGTCCCATAGCACATACTTAATGAGTAAATGTGGTGGTAACGTACCTCCGTACTTTTCCATTGGCAGACAAAACGTTTATGTGTATTCACTTGTGTCTTTCTTCATGAGAAATTATTAAACAAATACAAAAAAGTTTTACAAATGTGTGTATTTAGTCTTATTTATTCAAATATGTGAATGTCTGTTAAAATTTGTGTCCCATTAAATTGATAGTCCTCACAAAAATGAAAATCCTCTTATCATTTACTCATATGGTTCCAAACCTGAAGATGTTTTGAAGAAAACTGGTAACCAAACTGTTCTGGTTCCCACTGGCTTTCATTATATATATTTTTTTTTGTTCATAGAAGTCAGTGGGAACCAAAACTGTTTGGTTACCAACATTCTTCAAAACATATATTTTTTTATGTTCTGTAGTAAAAAATAAAGTCTTGAAATAATATATTTATTGTTAACCAAACTGTTTAGGTTCCCATTGGCTTACATTGTATTTTTGTCCATATAAAGGAATCAATAGGAACTGAAACTGTTTGGTTACCAACTTTCTTCAAAATATCATATTTTATGTTCTGCAGTAAAAAGTAAGTCTTAAAAGAAGACATTTTGAAGAAACACTGACTTTCAATAATATGGACAATAACTACAATGGAAGTCAATGGGAATCGAAACTGTTTGGTTACTGATATTCTTCCAAATATCTTTTATGTTTCTAAGAAGAAAGTTAGTCATACAGGTTTGGAACATCATGAAGATGAGTAAATGCTGGGTGGACTAAACGGTCAAAATAGTTGTGTTATAATTCATGCTTTTATTGTAATAAATCACATCCTTAAAAGAAAAGGACCTTTAATGTCTACCTAAATGTATTTCACTTCTAGAGTCCTTCACTGAGTACTTAGGTCTCTGCAAGACAAGTGTAACTAATTTATTAACACTAGGAGAAGTTTTAAAGCTCATTAAATAATGCAGATCCAGTTGTTGAAGTTACAGTCAGATCTACAGATCCTCCCCATAGTGGAAAGTGCTCTTCTATTCATAAGTTCAAAAACTGTGGCTTCATTTTACTGAGAAACAGTGATTGACCACAAAACTGCATCCTTCAAATTGATGTACACCATCAATGACTGCCACAATTCCACAATTTCAGAGCAGTCACTATTTTGGTAGATTGAGTGTGAAAGATCAATGTTTTCAAACACTAAAGCTGATTAAATAATCTGATCTGTTCTCTACCTCACTGTTTGCTCTTTCAAGGTAATACCAAGATCCACAGTGGTGCAAAACTAGTTATATTTACATATATGTACTAATTTAAGACATATTACACTTAAGGAGTGTAACAAAAAAGTACATAAAACTAGTATGGCAGTATAGTACATTGATGGTATCAGACTGTAATACCAGAGTAAGTCTGGTATTAATTAGGAAAATTCCCCACCCCTCAAAACGCATTGTTTTAAAGCTGCTTTATAAATTCTAACTGACCACATTTAGAATTTTAGAGCTAGTTTTATATCAAAGTGCATGTTACAGTAATTTGGCAGTCATTTAGTTTAATGGTGTAAATAAATATATCATGATAGGTATCACCACGGTGCTTTTTGTAAGTACTGGAGACGAATCTGGGAAGGAGAGAAGACACTTGGGACAGAGAACTGTGGGCAAATTCCATCTTAATACTGGTGAGAAACCGAGAGAGATATGGTGTGTGAGAACTGCCTTTATTCTGAACTAAAATAACTCACTTTTCATGCTGCCTTTGTTGCTGAGCCCCTGGGGTGCCCGCCCGCCCGCCCGCACGCACGCACGCACGCACGCACGCACACACACACACACACACACACACACACACACACACACACACACACACACACACACACACACACACACACACACACACACACACATAGAAAATGTAAACTGTACTACTTTCCAAAAGTAGTGGAACTGAACAGTACGAAATGTGCTTCAACACAATCTTTTCAAACCAGGGGTCCAGAGATTGTATATCATTAGTATTAACTAATAAATATTAATACATATTATTAATAAATTAGATATAAATATAGTAAATTTAATTATCTGTAAATGCATCACATACACACCATCTCCACTGTTGCGTTTCCATTGAAAATAATAGATCAGGAAACAATATCAAGAGTTCCATAAAAAAACATTATTAATAGACATAACAGGATTATTCAGCTTGTAAAACAGAATAATTCTGCTCTTTTTCTGTTCTACAGTAAGTAGTTGAGATCTTACCGTGGTGTTGACGCATCCAGCTGATCTGGCCCTGTTCACAGTGTGTCAAGTCTGTCTGTCTGTGAGACACACAGCGGTGTTACTGCAGTTTTTCCCATGAAACACATCACACAGAGCTGATCCTCCCAGTGGGCGAGACATTTGCACTCTCAGCCCGCCCACATCTGACACAACAACACATCCAAACCTTCAACAGCTTTGAGCTGATTCTTCCCATAGACTCTTAAAGCAGTTGTTTTGCTCAGGGCACAACATCTGACAGGATTTCTGCAGGTTTCATGAAAGTAAAATTAAGAGGGATTTAAGAAGAAGTAAAGAAAATCTTATAGGAATAAATTGAATTGAATGGAACAATACATCAATATGGTTTTCAATTGTAAATGTCTTATATTATCAACAATTCAAGTTCAGGTTTAAACAGATCGCCATTACTTGAACTTTAAAGCTTCTGATCACCCTGTAAAAAGAGGTATACTTTATCAGTATCTTTGTCATGTTTCCTAGTGCAAATGTCCAAAGATTCTTGAGAAGCAAAATGACACAAGAGAATAATTTTTATGAGAAACTGATCAAAATGATGATTAAAACAATTACAGATGTGCTCAGTTTTAGCCTCTCATTTAACTTTGTGCAGTTCTTCAGAAAACAAGTCTTCATATCTTTATTTTGTATCTCAAATAAATCTATTTTAAGGATGTTTGGATATTTGAATTGGAAAACAAATCTAAAAGAGCAAGGCAGTTTTTTGTTTTTGTTTTTATAAATGCAAAATTTAATACAATGACTTCATGAAATTAAGACATTCTCCTCTGAATTAATATATTTTAAGGCCTAAATTTGTGTAAAAAAGTCTTGCAGAAACCCTCATATGATTTAACAAATATGGAGTTTTAACACATTATAAATTTATTAAAAAAAGAACCGTTCTAACTCTAAATTCTGATTTCTTTTTTTATTCTTCAAAATTATACTTCGTTTAGTTCTTGCTTGCACGCTTGCTGAATCGCTTGCTGATCCTGACACAGAGAGACATCTAGAGGTGAAACAAGAACAACACACACACACACGAATGAGACCAGAGCTCAAATGAATATAGCTTTAATTTATCAGCGTGCTCTGAGACAATATATACCATAAGTAAACAATTCCCATTTTCTTGATATCTTACAAGTAATAATCTTTATAGTTCAATCACAAAAATTTATATATATATATATTTTACACTTTATTAGAAAAAAGAAAGGAAAACAAATAACAATCAATAACAATCATCATTCAACACTATCAGACTCAGCAGTGAGTTTCTTGTACACACACTTACCCAGACACACACAAGCCCTCATTATATCCATTCATGAAAGGGGAATTTTTGAGAATGAATCAAATTATGAATCATGTAATAAAAAAAGGAAACAGGGATATTTTGGACCCTGGGACTTCACATATGAAAACGTAATGCCTTTAATCGCTTGTTCAACATTATTCATTATTCTGTGTTCTCAGCATATCAGAATTTAGCAAGAAGCATTTAATGGTAAAATACGTGCTTGCTGTTAGTCTGGGCTGATGCTTATTCCCAGATTCACTTCAAATTTAAATTAGGGATAATTTGTCAGAAAAAAAAAAGTACATTCCTGAAGAAAAAGGTCTCCGTGATTCATTTTGCTGTAAGGCAGTTCACAGAGACATGACGATGTTCACAAATGTCTTTAGCCTTTTCTCCCTTTATTAGGTCAGAAGTATATAACAGCGGCAGCCAACACAATCACAGCACAGGCCAATGATAATAACCGGAATCTTTAAGAATGGGAATTTTGTTACAAAAGGGAGTGAAGATCTGTTTTATGGGTGAATCTAACATGTCCAGGTCACATTTCACCCCAAAACCAAAAGAACGAAATCAGAAATGTATCGCTTCAAGAAAATTAAACCTATTTTAATTGTAAATTTCACATTGTGACAATATTGTTTATACAATTTAAGAACAATTAACCCCCCCCCCCCCCCAAAAAAAAATATATATACAACCTTTATACGGATTTCAATAATATATATATATATATATATATATTTTTTTTTATGTAACACAATTATTAAAGTATTGAAGTAATGAAAGCATTGAAGTAATGAAAATTTTGAAAATTTGTGAATGGGAATTACAGAAAATAATATTAAAATAAAACTGTTACATTTTTATGACCTATTGCTGGTAATGAGAATTTGGGTAAAATGTGTTTTATCACAATGTAAACATTTTAATGCACTTAAAATAGGCAGAATTTGAGCAATCTTTCCATTTTGACTTGTTTGTGAAATGTCATTAGAACATGTTTTTTTGTATAATTTACCCTCAAACGTCCGAAAAGTGGGCTGTGCCTCGAAACTTAAAGAGAGTGTCTTACCTAGACAACACTTTTGGCCACCATAAACACATAATGATATAAAAATGATAGGCAGCTCACTGTTTTTGAGACTGTATTTACTCTAAAATTCTAGATCATTTCATTGTGCCTCATTCTGTTGGCTAAACTACGTGTTCCCATTTCCCCCATTATAACAGCTGATGCTGCGCTTGCACACAATCTCCTTCTCTTTCTCTCTCTCTCTCTCTCTCTGTCACACACACACACACACACACAAACACACACACACATCAAATTATCATAAAAAAAGCAGCAATGTAGTCTGTCCTGAAGTGTCTCTCAGGTCCTGGGACAGCAGGAATAACTAGAGAAGCGCTCCAGTAATCACACATGTATGTTGGCGCACGTTCAGCACACTAGTGTGAAGGCCCTGTGTTCTTAAGAGGTCTGTATGTCCTAGGTTAAACCAGGCTCCTGGGTGTACCGTTCAACGCTGCAGATTTGAGTCGTGCCAGGCCGTTACCGCTGCTGCTGGGTGGGCTGGACTGCACCGCCGCTCCTGTCCTCTGGGTGGAGCTGCTCACCTCGAATACCTCGTGAATGGCCTTTCGAAAGCAGTGGAAGTTGTAGTCTATCAAACCTGTGGAAGATAGACACATGAGCCATATTCAGAGTTATAAAAGAGATGCTCTTATGTAAGAAACCCTGTGGTGCTTTTATCATTTTGTTGGTCCGAAATAACTATTTAACCATTCATCTAGCGTGAGTTTGAGGTGGGACTATGAACTTGACCAACCAATCACACTAGAATCGTAAAAATGATGGTCTTCTTTTGGAATCTGCGGTTCAGTGAAGAACTTTAACATCCACTGAACCTTTCCATTCCACAAAAGTTTCATTATTGAAATTTTTTTCACATGGTTCTTTTAAGAGCTGTTCACTGAAGGGTTCTTTGGAGAACCGAAAATGGTTCTATGTGACACTTTACCTCACTTTAATTCAACAAAACATGCTGATATTTTGCAGCGAATGATCATGTCAAACGTCTGTACCTTTTCTCTCAAAGCTCTCTTCTCTCAGGATGCAGACCAGAGCCAGGAACTTGGTGACCTCCTTCAGGTAAAGCACTGTGGTGTTGTTCAACTTTATGATGGCTAGAGACTCTTTATCATAAGCGTTACTATTGCCGTCATCTTTTAGGCTAAAAACATTCAATAAATGGATTAAAAAAAAAGCTCTAACACATAACAGATGAAACAATATATTACATTTATCTTATATATTGTCAGCATAAACAAGATAAGATCAAAATAATATATATTTTAAAGTAGTATACACTACTGTGTTTGGGCTCGGTTTTAAAGAAATGCTCACGGATAGGAGGGGTTTAGAGAGACTGAATCTTAGAACTGCTTTCAAAGAAATTGTTTGAGAATATTAAATGCATATTTTTAGAAAACAAAAGTGTTTTTTGACCTTGCATGCATGTAAAGCTCTTTAAGGAGACGCCCAAAACAATATCAGGAACCTTAAACATGGCATCATGGGGCACTTTAATACTTTTATTCAGTAAGGACATATTAAACTGATAAAAATTGATAATTGATAAGAATAATAAATGTTTTTTGAGCAGCAAATTAGCAAATTAGAATGATTTCTGAAGAATCATAATGCCAAAATTGAAAATGTAATTTCACCTAAATATATATATTTAAATTGAAAATCCATCTAATAAAGAAATCTATTCTTGGTAAGCATAAGAGACGTCTTTCAAAAACATTTTTAAAAAATCATACGTCTCCAGAATTTCTGAATGGTAGTGTATTATTGATAGTGGTTGGCCGATATATCGGCCGATATTTGGCATTTTTAAAATATCGGTATCTGCTGATAAGTTTTTCTGCTTGGCCGAAGTGTTCGAGGCGGGACTTTTATTTTGACAGCGCTGAGAACAGCAGCACCTGAGTACACACAGTGCTCACATTCTCCCTCTTGTTCACTGTCATCATTAACAGTTCTGTCTAATACGAATAGAAGTCTGTCTAATAATCAGATAGAATGGTTAAAAAAAGAAATAATGTATACAAAAAGTATTGTAAAGATTGCTTTTATATTATTAGTAATAGAAAGGCAAACATTATAATACTTTTTCGTTTGCCATCAGCATTAAGCAAATACATACAGTACAGACCAAAAGTTTGGACACACCTTCTCATTCAAAGAGTTTTCTTTATTTTCATGACTATGAAAATTGTAGAGTCACACTGAAGGCATCAAGGGCTATTTGACCAAGAAGGAGAGTGATGGGGTGCTGCGCCAGATGACCTGGCCTCCACAGTCACCGGACCTGAACCCAATCGAGATGGTTTAGGGGTGAGCTGGACCGCAGACAGAAGGCAAAAGGGCCAACAAGTGCTAAGCATCTCTCAGGGAACTCCTTCAAGACTGTTGGAAGACCATTTCAGGTGACTACCTCTTGAAGCTCATCAAGAGAATGCCAAGAGTGTGCAAAGCAGTGATCAAAGCAAAGGGTGGCTACTTTGAAGAACCTACAATATGACATATTTTCAGTTGTTTCACACTTTTTTGTTATGTATATAATTCCATATATAATTCCACATGTGTTAATTCATAGTTTTGATGCCTTCAGTGTGAATCTACATAGTCATGAAAATAAAGAAAACTCTTTGAATGAGAAGGTGTGTCCAAACTTTTGGTCTGTACTGTATATATATATATATATATATATATATATATATATATATATGCTATCGGGCCCCCCTGCTTTCCAAGATATCGGCATCGGCTTTCAAAAAAACAACAATATCGGTCGACCACTAATAATTGATAGAGCGCTGCATCACAGTTTCTCACCCGTAAATACATGAAACGTCGATGACAACATCGATCATGTCACAGCAGAGCTCGTATGACTGCATGTCCACTGGAGAGCTGTCTGTGGCGATGTAGATTTTACTGACCACATCGAACAGGAACGCTTTCTCAATCCCGGAATTCTGAAAGGGGGAAAATTATATTGACAAATATGCACGTGGTAAATTGTTATTTGACTCATATTTAAAAAGATACTATCTTAAGTCGTGGCCTAATGGTTAGAGAGTCGGACTCGCAATCGAAAGGTTGTGAGTTCGAGTCCCGGGCCGGCAGGAATTGTAGGTGGGGAGAGTGCATGTACAGTTTTCTCTCCACCTTCAATACCATGACTTAGGTGCCCTTGAGCAAGGCATCGAACCCCCAACTGCTCCCCGGGCGCCGCAGCATAAATGGCTGCCCACTGCTCCGGGTGTGTGTGTGTGTGTTCACTGCTCTGTTTGTGTGCACTTCGGATGGGTTAAATGAAGAGCACAAATTCTAAGTATGGGTCACCATACTTGGCTGAATGTCACGTCACTTTCACTTTTCACTTTCATTTTGACTAGACCAAGTACAGAAAAAATGGAATCTGGCTCAGGTTGCACTCTAGAATTGAAGAGAGACAATAAAGATTAGGATACAGCTGTGTACATACAGAAATGAATATGTTGAGGAGGTTTTCCAGAGTGGGCAGTTGAGGGATGAGCTTCTGGACCACCTTACTGAAGGCCTCAAATATGGAGTGATCATAGATGCTGGTGAGATAGAAACTGAAAACAAATAAAGAGAAATATTGCACATTAACATAATATATCAGTTCATTTAATCCAGAAATGCCAGAAAATTTCAAACTATTTGCCGGTAGCAATTTACAATAAGGATCCATTTGTTAATTTTATTTAATGTATGAACTAATGTTAACTAACAATAAGCAATACATTGTTACAGTATTTATTAAAACTGATCATTGTTAGTCCATAAAATAACATTAATAAATCCTTTTTTTAAAATGTATTAGTACATGTTGGAATCAACATTAATTAAAGTGATAAATGCTTTAGAAGTTCTCGTTGCTAGTTTGATAGCTAACGTAGTTCATTAAATGTTAACAAATGCAACCTTATTGTAAAGTGCACCAATTTGCTTAATAATAAAAGTAAACATTATATTATGTTGTACAGTATATTTTAAAAACAATATAAACACAGTGAATTTTCTTATTTTTACCTTTTATTTTTATTTTTTCCACTTTCCAAGTTGCCAAGGCAACATGTTCTCTTATAGATTTTTTAAAAATCAAATAATATTTTATTTCAGCTTTTTATCATAATCTTTCTAATATTTAGATTTTTTCTGCTTTCTTTCAATTCATGAAAAAAATATTTTAATAGTTTTAGTTTTATAAAACATTGTTAACCTGTTGGAACTTGCTGGAATATCATTGTAACCCAGCTGAAAGCAGCACAGAATAATCCAACCAAACGCTCTCTATCTGTTATTAGACTGTATCATGGCAAATTGATCCGGCTTTAGAATCAGTATGACCAACCTGAGGTGAAGCTTTTCCAGACTGGCGTCAGCTAGATCATCATTAGCCCTCTGATGAATGTCTCTCTGCGTTTCTATCTTATGATCATCTGATAAACCGTCCACCTTGTGTATAAACACCTCGAAATTGATCTCTGGGTTCACCCTGAATGCTCTCGACACTGTCAGATGTAGTCGGCCTAATGCTTCTACATAGTCATCCTTTAGAGAGAGAGACATCCAAACACAATGGTAAGATAGCTGCAAAGTCTTTGCCAGGAACAGAGCCAATTCCAAATGAAAGGAAGCATATTAAACACCAATCACTATCAGGATCCTCAAATTTCGCTGATGTCGGCTCACCTGAGCATCAATGACGAAAATCAACGCACCAGTGCCCCTGAAAATCATCTCGTAATCGAATGTGGGGTCGAAAAAGTCCACCTGCCCCGGAAAGTCCCATATGTGAAAGTTCACGAAGGAACTGCCAGAGATGTCGTCCTTGCAGATCTTGTTGGTGCTCTCCAGGAAGAGCGTCTCATTCGGGGACATCTTATGAAACACCACCTGAGATTCACAACATTAAACCACAGGTGAATATGCAATGTACATATGGCCTACAGAAATTATAAAACCTATCTGATACATTCATTATTACGGTATATAATTATAAACACAAGGCTCACACAGAAATAAAACCATCTTGCAAACCCAGATGAAAACTAAAATATTATGTCATCTAAATACCTCCAACAGAAAATGAGATCCAGAGGACGAGGGATTTTAAGCAGCATTAAATGTTATTTCAAAATAAGCGGAAATGTTCTTTTGCAATTATAGTAACATGAAGCAATGCATTTCACGCGGTTATGTCAGCAGAATCAGTAGATCTTCCATTGTGATAAAATATGAAGAAAAGCATTTGTCTTTTACGCAATAACATGCATACACTGGTGAATCATGCACAATATGATCACTAGACGTTTAACAAAATAACTTTTTTTTTTTAATTCAGTAGGAAATCTACAACAAGCACTCAATAAAATGTCCATCCATCTGCTATATGTTTAGCTGAATAAAAGATAAATAACATAAAAGTACAACATAACCTTGCTAAAAGTAGAATACTTTATATAGAAACCATATAAAAATATACAATGTTTTATATACAATATAGATAATTACATAAAAATAAATACAAGAATATTAATATTACAAAATAAAATATAAAATGGTAATACCATGTTATTGTTCATTACTATAATGGTTACAATTTCAAAAAAATACCAAAAAGTAACATAGCTTAAAACAGCTGACCCTATATGTACCATAGTAGCTACATTGATGAGAATACTGTGGTACGACTAAATACACCATGATACTGAAATTCATATACAATTGTATTTGTATGGCAGCAACTCCATTGGTACATGTCCAGTTTTTGGTACTACAGCACTAGTACCATGGTTATAATATCATGTTTTTGAATATGTACCATGGTATCTCGAACGTCTCACGGTAACGTTATACGTAAAATAACCATCCTACTACCATCTGACGCCATTATTGTACCATGGTACTCCTACAGTGTGTTTTTGTAAGAAATGGTACACCTCGGTACTTCATAGAACAGCGTGGTATTATCATATTAGTGTCCAAATCCAAGGCTTTACCATGGTACTTTTATAGTTCGTGCAGTAACGTTACTGTATCCCAATGGGATCTGACCTTCTGGATGGAGGATTTCCCGCTGCGCCTCAGTCCCATCAGCAGGATTCGGGGTTTATTGTCTGCAGACGGAGAGTTTTCCAGGTTTTCCTGCATCATGTCCATGTTATCCACACCGTAGCCGAAATCTTTAGGGAAAGAGTCCACCAGGCTTCCGGCTAGCTGCTCCTCGTACTCGATCGACATTATAACCCTGTTTTTAAAGCTTTAAATGCCTCTGATCTGTCTGTGTGGACTCTGTAGGCTGTTTGGGTGATTTGAGATGGGATCGGTGTGGATTACAAGTTCAGTTTGGACACAGATGAGGAGGTTTCATAGTGGGAAGCGGTTAGCTTGCTGCATGAACACAAACAAACGGGAAGCTGATCATATGACAGGCGCAGAGGGGGACGGCTGCAGGCGAGCGGAGAGGCCCACGGTGTGAGGGAGGCCTCTGGGTGGAGCGCTCTCTGCTCTCAACCTCTCGCTTACATTTATAACTATGTTCTGAATATAATATGAAAGACGATGAAAAGTGCTATTTACTAGCTCAATAATATTTTTAAGCATTTAATTTCGCCATTTATTCGTTTATAATGCAGAACACACACTTTTTTGTTTTGAATTTAATGTACAAAACTTATTTATGGTATATAAATAAGTTTGGATAAAAGTACACTTTGGATAAAAGTGTCAGCTAAATGAAATGAATAAAATAAATCTATATGAGAACTTTAAAAAATACAGAATCTATATTTTTATTTTGAGTATTTTACTGTACTAGGATTATAAAATTAATAATGAAAAATTATCATTCTGTAATGTCACCCCCCAATTCTTTATATTTTTATTGCAAAAGTTAAACATATAAAATATATATTATAATTTATAATATAAATATATTATATTAGAATTAAACTAGAATTATAAAATAAATTATTAACCAGTTTTAAATGTGTGTGTGTGTGTATATTATTTTACTGTATTGATTTTTACTGTAGGATTATAAACACATTATAATTAGAAAGTATAATTAAGAAATTATGTTTATTCCTCCTGTACTTTATATTTCTTATAATGAGATAATAAAGAAAAAAATATGATCAATTCTATTCTATTCTATTCTATTCTATTAATATACTAGAACTTTACTCTAAAATACAGATATTATATTTTTATTTGTGTACATTATCATATTTTATATTTTATTATGATTATAAATAAATTCTAATCATATGTGATAAAAGAAAAAATATATAAATTCTATTCTATTCAATTCATACACTAGGATTATAAATAAATTATAAATTAGAATGTTCAGAAATGTGAGTATAATGTGAAATATGAAAAAATATATTATATTATATTATATTATATTATATTATATTATATTATATTATATTATATTATATTATATTATATTATATTATATTATATTATATTATATTATATTATATTATGATGGCGCTCATCCACCAGGGGGCGCTTATAAACACAAGCATTAGTCACACGCCATTCACTGACGGACAGTAGCAGAAGAAGCAGCAGCAGTGTAGACAGGAAGAGCGTTTGTGAGTAAAAACAAGCGTTTACAACATATTTTAAAAGCATATAATTATCCTGTCATCGTTATATTGGAATACATTTTACACTCTCTGTGTTGTGGGTTTCTTTGCGTACGTTAAAACACTGTTGCCTTATTGATGTCATGTTTAATTCAAACGCCTTTGAAATCAGACCGAGATAAACACAAATGTTGTCAAATATGTTACTGAATGAACAAACAACGATGATTGTTGTATGCAAGGCTGAAACATTTGACTTGTGTGTTTATAATGCTAGATGTTATAATGTTTTATTCAATTTATGTTTCATATGTAAAATATTAATTCTATTAACAAGATTACTGAAGTTAATTCAGTAGTCCTGTTTTATTCGTGTGTTTTAAATGACAATTAAACGTTAATTTCGGTTTACCACGATACATTATTGTTTTCAACATTGATAATACGAACAATATTATACATTTTCTGGAAATTAGCATATTTGAATGATTTGTGAAGGATCATGTGACACTGAAGACTGGAGTAATGATGCTGAACATTCAGCTTTGCATCACAGGGATCAATTAGATTTTAAAAATGTATTCAATTACAAAACAGTTAATAATAATATAATATTTCAAAATATTTCTTTTTACTGCATTTCTGAGCAAATATATATACCCGTTAGAAATAAAATGATTACTTTTATTAATTAAAATGTCTTATTTAGTATAATCTTCTATTTTGCCTGTTAGCATTTACTATACATCAGGCATCAAAATGTTTGAAACCTGCTAAATAATAAAAGTATATGTTGTTGTGTGGATTGTTTTCATTTTCTAGAGTTGCTGTATGCAGACATGAGCGTCCCAGACTACATGCAGTGTGCTGAGGACCATCAGACGGTCCTGGTGGTGGTCCAGCCCATGGGCATCGTCCCAGAGGACCAGTTCTTCCGCATCTACAAACGGATCACCAGCGTGAGCCAGGTCAGCATACGGGACTCCCAGCGCGTGCTCTTCATCAGATACCGCCACCATTACCCTCCTGAGAACAACGAGTGGGGCGACTTTCAGACTCACCGCAAAGTGGTGGGTCTCATCTCGGTGACCAGCTGCACCACGGTCAAAGAGTGGCCGCAGACGTCCGACCGCTTCCACGGGCAGAAGGAGGTGTTCGGCTCCACGCTGTACGACTCGAGGCTGCTGGTGTTCGGGCTGCAGGGGGAGGTGGCCGAACAGCAGCGGACAGATGTGGCCTTCTACCCCAGCTACGACGACTGTCCTGATGTGGAGAAGCGGGTGGAGGATTTCGTGGAGTCCATATTTATTGTCCTGGAGTCGAAAAGGCTGGACAGAGCAACCGATAAATCCGGCGATAAGTTACAACTGCTGTGTGTGCCATTCGAGAAGAAGGACTTTGTGGGCTTGGACACAGACAGCAGGTGAGTTTGGGCTCCGAGAATGTGCTCGTCTTTATTGCCAGAAAAATCTTCTATTGGAAAACCTATTACCCAGATGCCAATATCTAGATAAGGGTGGCTGAATAAAATTTCAATGTACACTAATTATTATCTTGCTAAGACAAGCATCACTATTAGGGATACATAATATAGAGGTACTATATCGGTTGAAATTAAAGATTTTTTATGTATTGTTTGATTATTTGGATTTATTGACCAGTTATTGACTTGAACATGCTATTTTCTCTATATTTATATTTTAGATTAGCTTTACTATCACTGAATGGTAACTTAAAATTATTTATGAAAAACTGTATTAATTTATTCCCACTGTTAAATAAATCTATATAAGGCAAGTCTCTTAATATATGTATTTTTATACTGAACATTATAATGTTCTGATGCCTAAATTTACTTGTAGCATTTAAATGGATTGATTTTAGTTTTCGCTATTTTTATTCAGGCAATGGATTTCCAAGCTTTTTTTATCAGCTGAACCCCTTTGACCTAAAATATTGACTTTTAAAAAATATTATTATTTATATTTCTAATATAAATATTTTTAATATATATTTTAATGGGACTTTTCCTGTTTAAATAAAGGTTATATATATATATATATATATATATTATAAATAAAATCTCAATAATAAAATATTTAGATTTACGTATTTATGTATTGTTTTAAGTGTGTTATTTTGAATTGATTTATTAAAATTAACGTTTTATAGTAATAATTGAACAATTAATTAGCATATTCATGAATCATTCCCGTGGCTATTAACCAACACCACATGCAACTAAACAAATTCGATATATTTGTATATATTTAAGGATTTATATGCATTTGTTTACATATTTTTGTTTTAAGTGTTTTATTTTGAATGTATTTATTTTACATTTTTGTGACTTTTACCTATTATTAGCATTTGCACACAATACTCTAATGTAACATAATGGTCACATGGCATGCAAGTAAACTAATAAAATATGTTTATATATTTATAATAGAGTCAAATAAATGAATAGATAAAAGAATCAAAACAAATGATGTATTTATATATAGTTATAAGCATTTTATTTAGAATTTAATTTTAAATTAATTTATTTTGAATGAAGTCTGAGTTGACTGGTAATTATTAATGAATGCCCAGGAGTCACAGAATATGATGTTTTGCTTGTAGGTCAACCGTGCATGATCTTCAATCCTGTTTTATGAGTTTTGCCATTTGTTTTTCATGATTGTTGTTTTTTCTTCCCCTCCTGTTGTTTTGCCTTGTTTTATTGGTCTTTCTTCTTTTCTTTCATACTGTCCTGTGAGTTTATTATTGGGTGTGAAAAGGTGAGCCGGTAGTTCTGTCTCCTGCTTTAGTTCATTCTTACCCGATCAGCCTCTTCCTCTCCCCGTCAGTGACACAGTGGTTGGACCTCGATTGTCTCGTGTCTTAGTTTAGAGTAGAAAGTCAATGTGCAGGAATGGAAAAAGTCATTGAGTCTTTGGTTCCTCATATTATCTGAGTTGATTGTTTAAAGGTGAAGTGTGTCTTTTTTGTTTTTTTTGAGCTGCCTGACTTGTCGCTTTAGGATAAAGTCGAAGGTTCTCTGAGTCCTGGTGCCTGACAGGGTCAAGTGTTTGATCAAGTGTATTTCTTATTCACTGTCTGTTTGAAGTGCAGAAATGCATGGATGTCATTCAGTAATTCATGAGTGATTGCTCGCAAAGCTTTATGCTCATCTCATCTACGGTCGCAGCATGAATTTGAATATGACATCCATGTGTCTATAAAAAACAAACACTCTGAGTTTAGCTGATAAATATAGATTCTAAATATAGATTATATGTTTTTAAATACTACATTTATTAATATAAAGCAATAATATTAGTTTTATTTTTACATATATTTTTTATTTTTAATGCATACAAAAAATATTCATTTAATATTTATTCATATTCATCTATTTATTAATATTAATATTTATTATTTAATTATAATATTAGGGATTCATGGATAGAAACATTTTATACTCCTGTCTCCCAGAGAATAAGTCATTACCTTCAAATGAATATAACTCATTAGTAGGGCTGGATGATTATGGCCTAAAATCAAAACCTTGATTAATTGAACATTTTACCTCGATTATGATTAATAAACGAATATTTTGTTTCTCTTTTTTTTTTTTGCCCTCATAGTTCACTGACAAGGTTTGTACTATAAATATGATTGACTATTAAAGGTGAGATATTTATATATATTTTTTTATTTTTTTTGCTTTTATGCCACTGACTGGACGGGGCAGAGTAATGTGGCTACCAGTGTTGCCAACTTCTTTCAGTGGAAAGTAGCTAAACCCCACCTGAAAAGTCACCAATTAGCCCATTTATGACGTAAGTGTGTCGTGTGTATTGCCTCCCTATGCTCACATACTGCATTTTAATTCAGCTAAATTCTCAATAAAACTAGACTGAAACGCAGTCCATTAAGACTACATAACCAGCTCTCAAACATTAATCTGCACTAAAATCCTATTCAGAACATTGTCTAATGAAATCAAATACACATATGATAAAGTCAGTGGTTGTGCTGTGACTGATGTCAGCTATACTTGCATGTAAAATAGAGTTAGAAGCAACAGAATATCCTTTTTTTTTTTTTACTGAAAGTGCTGCTCCTCTCTGCAGTCACTGAACAGAGCAGATACAGAAGAGAGACGTGTGCGCGCACTGGCAAAGAGAGAGCTCGCGCTCGTGCTGCAGAACCGGAGAGTCTCAGAGACTAAAGGTTTTGCCAAAAAGTCGCTAGATTTGTCACTAGTCGCTTTTTTGGAAAAAAGTCGCAAAATCTAGCGACCACGTTGCCAAGTTGGCAACACTGGCAACACACGCGCTAGTATGCTTTTAAGGGGGAAGTATTAACAGGATTAAAAAACCGAAATAACAGACATGGGAAAATTAAATCGGTTAGAGGTTCTGAATTTCGGTTTCGATTACTTTTCGATTAATCGTCCAGCACTACTGATTAGATATGTTAAGTTTGATGTTAAGTTTTTTCTATTATTATAGAATTCTCTCTCTATATATATATAAGATAAAACAAGATATTATTATTTTAACATTTATTAAATGTAGCAGCTGTGATTTATATTTTTTATTTATACTTTTGGTGTGTATCTTTTTTTCCCCTCCAATGTGGCATTGAAAGATTTCAAGATGATAGATTAGTGTATTTTTAATTTGTCAAAATTTAATAAAAGAAAAATGATTCAATATTGGTTTAATCAGACTGCTGATAATTTAAAGTAATTATACTGATGCTTCTTCTCTATGTAAAAGTGTACATTTATGAAAGTCCTAGCATGAAGTTGCTTCTCCTGTTTTGTCTGGCTCTAACTTGAATAACACTTGACCCTCGTGCACACTACTATCTATAGGGGTCCTTCCACTACCTCCTCATGTTTATAAAATCTAAATCCCTCATTTTAAAAAATTTATTTAGTTACTTCATCTCTGTGGGATTGACATCGTTACTTTGTGACCCCTTTAGTTAAAATCCCTCCCAGTTTTGCCTGTGCATCCTCTTCCCACTGCATCTGTATCTTCAGCTCCAGCTTCCCTCTCTCTGTCTGTAAATCCTGGGCTAAGAAAGAAGACCAAGCTTAATGCAAAACCACATCAGCATATTTGTGTTTCATATAAGGAGAGCCAAATGAGATGACATGGATTCCCCGCTGATAAAAATAACTTTAATTAAATATGGCTGACGTCACCTGCACTTGGCTGCGAGTGTGTCTTGCATCGATTAAGCTCTGTGCATAAATGCTGAATATTTATCTGACGCCTGTTGCTGCTCCTCTTCCTCAGGCACTATAAGAAACGCTGTCAGGGCCGCATGAGGAAACACGTCGGGGATCTGTGTCTTCAGGCAGGCATGCTGCAGGATGCTCTTGTACATTATCACATGGCTGTAGAGCTGCTGCGCTCTGTCAATGACTTCCTGTGGCTGGGAGGTAAGCTAATGATTGACTGATTTATACTTTTACCACAAGTCAGTTATTTTAATATCATTGTGATACTTCTATAGTTTATATTCATTATTTTAAATAGTTTTTAAAGATTAATTTTAATTTTAAAGATTTAGTAAATTTGTTGAGTTTTGTTATTTGTATTTTTTTTATATGGCTATATAGATTTTAATCATTTTTAAATTAATATAATTAATATATATATCTATCAATATCTATCTATCTATCTATATATATATCTATATCTATCTATCTATCTATCTATCTATCTATCTATCTATCTATATATATATATATAGATAGATTAATTATATTAATTTAAAAATGATTAAAATCTATATAGCCATATAAAAAAATACAAATAACAAAACTCAACAAATTTACTAAATCTTTAAAATTATATCTTTAAAAAATATATATTTTAAAAGATATATAGAGCTATATATATAGAGAGATATATATATAGATATATAGAGATATATATGCATTTAGTTTTAGTTCTTTAAATAAAAATCAATAAATGTTAATAGGTGGAAAAATAATCTTATTTTAACACACACACACACACACACAGGCATATATAGTTTTAGTAAACTATAAGTGTTAACATTTTAATTTTTTTAAATTTTCTGTTTTCATTTGAAGTCTAAGTTTTAATACTTTTTGTACGTTTGTAAATGTAGTTTAACTATAGTTTTTTAGTCATTTTTTATTTAAGTTATTAAGACTGAAATAAATAGTTTTTTTTGTTTGTTTTTTAGTTTTAGCTAACTGTAATAAGCCTGGTGTGCTAAAATCATTTGCATGCCAGTGCAAAGTTATATCCATTTTTCAAACTCATGTGCTGATCAGCTAACTAAGATCACAAACCCAGTTAACTTTTGTCATAATCTTCAACTCCAAGCATCTTCGTTTAAAACCTGCATGACAGATCAACTGTCAGGTGATGAATAGAAACTGAACTGGTTTGTGTGTTGCTCCTCAGCTGCTTTGGAGGGGCTGTGTTCTGCTTCTGTTATCTTCCATTACCCAGGAGGCACTACGGGGAAGAGTGGAGCCCGCAAACCCAGCGTCTCCTCTGCTGCCGATGCTGGAAAGAGACACAGACCTGGTCAGTGCAGTCAGACACGTCTATAACATCCCTTTTATCTGAACAAATGGTTTCCCCAAAAATATCAAGATGACTTTTTTTCCTTCATCTTTTCATTATAGTGGCTTGAGAGATTATGGAGTTCATATTTATTTCTGTTGTAGATCTTCTGTATATATTTGCCCCCCCACTCACACATATTCAAGCAAGAAACGTGAGAATCTCCTATGGAAACTGAAATAATGTTTTTATTTACATCATGAATTAATGTGTAAGTGGAAGAGTGGGATGGCTCTCAAATGATGTGTCTGATGTAATTTACTGCTCTTGATTGGATGTTTATTTCTTAAATGAAACAAGGTTAAGAGTAAATTGTCCCTTTTTCATCCACAGATAGCAACAGAAGCATTTAGTCTAAAGCAGACATATTATTATTGCTCAATCTGTTATGCTGATCTAAAGCAGAGATCATTCTAGAACACAGGAAAATAGTCAGTTTTCTATTGATCTATTTATTTCTTTTGTAAAATCTATACTGATATTTAATATACTGTGTTTTAGGTACAGTCTTATTCTTTCCTTCTTTCTTTTTTATTTTCTATTTCCTTTCTTTTTCTTTCCAGTTTTCTTTTTGCTGTTTTAAAATAAATAATTTTAACTCATTAATAAATAAGTATATCATTAATTTACACTGGGTATAGGAAAGAATCACCCACCTTTAAAATAATCTAATGTATTTTTGTTTTGCAGCCTGAAAAGAAGACAGACACAGTTTTTGTTTTATCCAGCTGTATTTTCTCAGTGCAACTTATAACATCCAAATGAAAGATAAAACAACAACATGTCAGAAAAGTGTAAAAAAAAAAAAACTAAATCAATGTGTTGGGAAAAAGGATCACCCTCCTCCTAAAAATTACTTGTAAATCAGGTGGAGCCGATCACCTTCTCAACAGCAAACAAAGCCATTGACTTTCAACTGTGATCAGCTGTGCTCATTTTGATTAGTTCAGCATGAAAAGAGCTTTCCTGGAGCATTTCAGTCCTTGGTAGTGCAACTGAAGCAAACAATCATCTATGGGTGGTAAAGCATGGAGGTAATGTCCTGTTATGAGGTGTTTCTCTGCAGCAGGGACTGGAGCACTTGTCAGGATAGATCTGCTGCCCTCTGCCAAGTTGTCAATGGGAAGAAGGTTTATTTTCCAACATGACAATGACCCAAAGCACACAGCTCACTTGGATGTTATAAGTTGCACTGAGTAAATATAGCTGGATAAAACAAAAACGGAGTCTCATGCTCATGCTGCAAAGCAACAAAACTAGATTATTTTAAGCAGGGGTGATTTTTTTTTTCTGTACCCACTGTACGTTTCATTTGCTAATTAATGCACTGTGGTGGGGTTTTTGCTTAAGATTAACATCTACAGTCATTTAAAAAAATATTTGGACAATTAAAATTGATAGAAAAATAGAGAAGATGGAGAGAAATTGAAGAAATAGACAGTTTCCAAGTAATTGCTGAAAATATACTCACATCCAAGATGAAGATGAGTTTATTTGTTCTTGGGAACAGATTTGGAGATTGAGAATGAGAGTCCAAACATATAAAGCTGATAAAAGTGCAACCAATGATCCACACGACTCGATTGACAAGCCCATCTCTTCTCAGTCCTGCTGCATGTCTGCTCATCCCCGCTGCTGTACTGGCATCCTATCATGATTCAGCAATGTCGGGATGATAACAGACCGTTTTGTGCCCTGATATGTACTGTACTAACACTGCTCACTGCTTGTGGCCAAGAGTGAACCAGGTTCTGTCTCTCCCTCTCTGTTTGTTTGTTTATCTGTCTGTCTTCAGGCGCTCAAGAAGTTCTCATTGATCCAGGTACAGTAAAGCACATGTGTAGCTCAAGATATGGCTCTTATTCCTGCCTGTTTGTGGACTTGTGACATAGTTCTAGTTACTTTGTCGTGCTTGTGCATGTGTGCAGGTGTTTGGGTGGCCTTTTGTGTTTCTGATCTGACAGCAATGAAAGTATCTACAGTGATTTCAGTGCATGGATTTGAATCCTTACTTTTGATTCCAGCTGACACTTTTGCAATCATTAGATGGGATATTTGTGTTTTCTTCCTAATTTTTGCAGTAGTTTCAGGTTAATGACTGATTCACCAAACATCCATTATAAAAATCTGTTGTGCAGATACTTACTGAACAGATTGGTTTGTGTTTTTGATGATAATGCTTAACCATAATTTATTAGTAACTAATGGTTTGGACAGAGATTTAGTTAAGACCTTTTGTAATGTAGGGATTGTCATTTACACTACAACTTTATAGCGTCTGCTCTTTGCTGCCATTTGTATTTCAAAGTTATCTGATCATACACAGACTTGTTAAAGATAAGAGATACTAAAATCTCTAAATAAATAATAAAATCACGAATATAATTGATTTCTCATTTCTTTAATGCGGTTGGCCAGGTAAAATCAACCGTTCTTTGCCCAACAAAGTGCAGTTTTTTTT
This sequence comes from Carassius carassius, assembly GCF_963082965.1. Taxonomy (NCBI): domain Eukaryota; kingdom Metazoa; phylum Chordata; class Actinopteri; order Cypriniformes; family Cyprinidae; genus Carassius; species Carassius carassius. The sequence goes on along the minus strand of NC_081779.1, from coordinate 6,208,952 downwards.
TGTATAGTATTAATGAAAAGCCATTCCAGGAGGTTATTAAAGTTTAATAAAAGATCATGCAGAGATGAGTTGTTCACAATGCGACCATGGACAATGATTAATAAAGTAAATACGGTCAATTTGTTCTCTTGTTTCTTGAATAAACATAATGAGCGGGTAATTATTTTTCTCATTCCTCTAAATATGTTACTTGATGACTTTCATATTTGATTCAAGAGATTTCTTTTTTGAGTTTCAGGTCTTGCATCAGACAAATGAACTCATTTGCAGCATATTACATCTCAGAGCAGCATAATGAAAAAATCTTTACTATTATTATATACTGTAGGCTTTATAACATTTGAAAATGAGGTAACGTGAATGGAAGTGTTACAGTGGCATGCAGAGTACAGAACTGGCTTTGTTTAATTGTCTTCTTTATTTTTCGTTGTGCATTTATCATAGTCCCTTCTCTTGTCTTCCTGTCCAGGTGCTCTGACGACCAATGCAATCAGTGCAGACACGAGCGCTGAGATCGGCCGTGCCAAGAACTGCCTTAGTCAGGAGGACATCATTGAGAAATACAAAGAGGCCATCTCTAACTACGGCAAGGTAACTTCACGCACACAGATGTGAGTTTAGACTGGATCTGCTCCGGCTGAGATGATGTTCTCAGATGTGGATGAGCAATTATGAGATACTATTATAGTACATTATCTTTAACTTGTTTTTATTAAAGGGATAGTTCACCCTAAAATTGTCATTAACAACTCAGCCTCATGTCATTCTAAACCCACAAGACATTTGTTCATCTTCGGAAGACAAATTAAGATATTTTTGATTAAATCTGAGAGCTTTTTTTTAAGTGACATGACATTCAGCCAAGTATGGTGACCCATACTCAGAATTCGTGCTCTGCATTTAACCCATTCAAAGTGCACACACACACACAGCAGTGAACACACACACACACACACTGTGAACACACACCTGGAGCAGTGAGCAGCCATTTATGCTGCGGCGCCTGGGGAGCAGTTGGGGGTTCAGTGCCTTGCTCAAGGGCAACTCAGTCGTGGTATTGCCGGCCCGAGACTCGAACCCACAACCTTAGGGTTAGGAGTCAAACTCTCTAACCACTAGGCCACGACTTCCCGACTTCGACTTTCTGACCCTGCATAGACCGCAACGCCCACCGACACCATTAAGACCCAGAAAGGTAGTAAGGACATTGTTAAAATAGTCCAAGTGACAACAGTAGTTCAACCTTAATTTTATGAAGCTAAAAGAATACTTTTTGTGTAATAGAATAAAATATTAAACTAAAATAAAGACGTTATTCAACAGTTTCTTCTCTTCCATGTCAGTTATCGACGTGCGTTCACGAGAGTACCATGACGCATTTTTGAGTGAACTATCCTTTTAATAATATTTTTTTTTATACAATAACTTTTTATTGTTTTCACAAATAATATTAAAAAGACAAAAACAACAACAGAAAAAAATTAAAAGAAATAATAAGTCTTCAAAAGCCTTGTGTTAAAGTGAATTTACTCCAATTAAGGGCGTTTCAAGCACACACTGCTCTGTGCCTAACAGCACTTTTTAACTGCAGTAAAACCACTTTAACAGACAGCTTCTCGTGGCTTATTGTTTTATTAAACACACAAGGTTCTGTTTCATTATTCATCAACTCACGCTCTTAGATGGCAAACAGGGCCAGTTCATTTTTAAGTAGGTGTTGAACCCACAATACCTTTGAAGATGTGCATCTCACAACAAGTAGAGATTGGTCTAAATTCTGGCATTAAAAATCTTTTTGTGTGGTGCCTTTTAAACTCACTATCCCTGGTCTTGAATGAGGCTCATGTACCCCAGTCTTGTGAATGCAGCTGCTCATTCAGTCTCTGTTCGTCTGGTTGATCTCCAATTGCTCATGTCTGCCACATCAGCTGTTCTGCCATCTCCAATGGAGCACTTTGTGCCACTGTCCACTGCAGAGTTTTGATTTTCAAATATGACGACATCCTGAACAGAGGCATATTCGAGATGGATGTACAGCCCGACCTTTTACTGAGCCTCAGTCATTTCTTAAAATTTTCAGTCAGCTTCAATATTGCAAGTTATTATCTTTATGGTCTCAGAGGCCAATTTTCACAGTCTGAAATTATATTTTAACTTGTAAATAAGACAAAACATGTATAGCAGCATGATTGAAATGTCAGCATTATCTGACCATTTATATACATACACAAAACCTTTGTGCATTAAAAACGGATTTAGTAATTAAATATTTATTAAAATAAATTATTAAAATATATTTATTTATTACATTTTTTTTAATGTATTTAAAAAAAACATTAAGCTTGAATTTCTCAGATATATATATATATATATATATATATATATATATATATATGTATATGTATATGTATATGTATATATGTATATGTATGGGCCTGGCCATGATTAATTGCATTAATTTATTTTTTATAATGATTTTTTTAATATAAATAATTAATGCACTAAATTAACATATAAATATAAAAATTTCTATATAAAAAATTTAATCTTGTCTGTCTGTCTGTCAGTATAAGAGCGCAGGAGTGATTGAGCTGGAGGCCTGTATTAAGGCTGTCAGAGTATTGGCCATTCAGAAACGAGCCATGGAGGCGTCTGAATTTCTGCAGAACGCTGTTTACATCAATCTAGGCCAGGTGAGCACTTGCAACAAGTCAGCTTTCAAAGAATCTGAATTAGGAAGGATCTTTGAACTTTTGTCTGTGTGTTCAGCTGTCAGAGGAAGAGAAGATCCAGCGTTACAGTGTGCTGTCAGAGCTCTACGAGCTCATCGGCTTCCATCGGAAATCAGCGTTCTTCAAACGCGTCGCGGCCATGCAGTGTGTGGCGCCCACCATCCCTGAACCTGGCTGGAAGGCCTGTTACAAACTCCTGCTGGAGACCCTGCCGGGATACAGTCTCTCTCTAGACCCCAAAGACTTCAGCAAAGGTAACCCGAGATTACACAAGGCTATGCTTTTCTATGTTCTGTGTGGTTCCTAAAGACTGGTTGGAATAAAAGTGTTCTTGTTTTTCAGTAAAAGGAGACTTTCCTACAGGTGAATTTATGCAAAACTCTAATCTAGTTGGGACTTTAACAAAAATAGTAATTCAGAGTCATTGTTTGTTCAGTTTTACTGATCGTTTGAGGACAGCGTGTCTGAAGTACCACTATTGGCAGAAATGCTTTCCAATGTTACTGAATGCACTGGCAGGGTTTTTTTGTTTTGTTTTGTGCTTTTTAGAAGTGGCCTTGATTTGTATAGAAAGGTGATATTTAGTAAATTTAAAGTGTTTTATTAAACGTTTATTTTTGTAACTGAATGCACTACATTCTTGGCCTTGTTGTAGTTGATCTGATGGTTTATGTCTGGATAGACTGAAGAAAATTGTGCATGTCCAACAACCCAAGTACTGAAGCAGTGTTACTTAATTATTATTTATACACTATTATAGTATTAATGGTTTTCAATTAAACACATTTTTTTAAGTTCTTCGTATAATATTTATATTTTAGCTAATATTTTTAAACTTTATTTCAGCTTTATTGACAGTTTTTGTATGGAAAGCCTTATTATTCATCTTTTCATGATCCCGACTTAAATAAAGTTATTTTCTTATTTTTCCTGACGTGTCTCATTAATATGCAGTTAATATAATGGATAATAAGAGCAGTCAGACTCCAAATTATAAAGTAATGATTATATGCGTTCTCATTCATTTTTTACATATTTATAATGATTATTTTAATTTGGCCCTATATTCAATTTCATTTAGGCACTTCTTAAATAAGACTAAGCCTTTTTTATGTGTCAAAATCATTACAAAATGACAAGAAAACAAGCCATCTCATAATCAAGACCAAAATGACTAATGTTTTATTCTGTCTAGTTTTGCTCATTCTGCTCTGCACGTATTTGTATCACCATCAGTCACTTTAAAAACCCATATCAGTCGACCAGTAGTCAGGGGGAGTGAATAAGGTTCAATATCTATTTTGGCTGGTTGGAAGGCATTATCCTCCTCCATGTCCTCTGGCCATTTAAGACGGACTCCTGTTGACAATAAACAAAGAAGTAATGTGCATGTGAGTCTGGAATAGCAATGCGGCCTGCATGCTTTATGATGCAAGTGATGTACGTGCCGATGTCTCAAGGTTTTTGGATCTGGGTAATGACATCACCCCCCCCCCCACCCCTCATGTTTGTTCTTTTAATTAGGTTAATGCTGTCGTTTTTTAAATAAATGCATGCTATTACTTTATTTTATGGTTGTCCTTTCGACCCGTTTTACCTCTGTTTACTGTCGTCTTTCGCAATACAAGAGCAGAATATGAATAATTTGAATTGCTCATTTTTCTTTAAATAGCTCAGACTCATAAACAGCCATTGGTTGATTTGTAATCTGCCCAGGCGGCATTGAAGTAACCTTGTCCCTCTTTGTATGCTTACAGAACAGCGTTGTTGCTTTTGAAGGGCTCTTCTCAGGGGTGATAAATATTTCACGCAGAGAGGAGAACTGACCCTGAGCTGTGATGTCAGACTCTGAGGTGCATCACTTTAGGGTCCTTAACTATATTCTCTTTAATATGAAATCCTCTCAATCTTTTGCCCGACTCTCACATGCATGGAATAACAAAGACGTTTAGCTTTAGATGCAGCCTGAGGGTCTGTCTATATCATTCAGAATCATGTAAATTGGAAAGAGAAAATCATTAAAATTCTTTAAAGATGAAATAAAATGGCTTTTTCAACACATTTAAACTCCATAATGTGACACTGTATGTATGTATAATACTACATACATAATAATATATAACTAATTGTTTAATTTTGGTGCAGTATTATGGCCCAAATTGTGTGGTTTGTTGAGGAGAGTTGTATTTATTTTTGAAGTAATTTTTTGAATTTTCACACGCTAAAATAAGAGAAAAGAGTATGGACTCATGTCTAGGAATCAGAATATTCCAGAGAATTGCGAACCACTTGGCAAACAACCACCCAGAAACTGGCTACCACACAGAAATGCTCTAAAATATATTTAGAAGAGCTTGGAAAACCCAGTCAGAAGATATCAAATTTTTTTGCTATTTTCAGCTGATTTTAAAACACGTTGTTTTCTTTTGTCACGCATCTCCTAAAAACAAGGGACACGTTTCTGCCCGAGTTTGGTGTGATTAGAACAACTTGAAAGTTTGGTAGTGGTGTGTGATAGTGGTTTCCCTTGGTCACTATTTACAAAGTCGGTAAGTGTATGATGCCTGGAGTTTTTAAAATCAGTTCCGAATTTAAAAGTCATGTAGTGCATTCCAGCCTTTAGCAAATGCATAGCAATACCTTGGCAACCACCCACATCATTCAGGCATCGTGACACTGAGTTTTTCACAGTTCTGCTTGGTCAGTTAGTTAGTTAATATTTTTTATCTCTTGCCAGTTGACACGCATTGTTTATTCTGTCAGCAAAGTCATTAGTTCAAAGGATAAAAGATTTGAATAATGTGCACTGATGAATCAGGAACAATAAGACTTGTTTGTTTTTTTTATGAAGAAAATAAATAGTCATTTTGGATTTCACCTGGTCTTGAAGTAAGATTTATGAGTGCTGTCTCAAGCAGACCCAGCCGTTCCATCATTTAGATAGATTTACTCTTCTTACATTTTCATTCTATATTATGTCAGACAAAACAGCTGATTTAATGTGCTTTTTGCATTGAATGGGTGATGGCATTCAATGATGAGCCCCTGTGGGTGGAATGTGGAGACCCCTCGTGTGTGTCTACTGAAGCTTAAGGGTGACCCTGGCTCACTGAAGCTTTCTCTGGAAGAGAGAAGAAGGCTTGGGTCAATAGAGACACCATGGAGTGTAGAGAGAGAAGAGAAAATGGGTTTTTAATTGGCCTGGGAGTTCTCGATCTCCGCTCTCTTTACGCTCAGAGAGAGCGAATATATCATCAACCTCTGATTGATTGCGGGATTTAGAAAGTCCAGTGAAAACACAAAGACTGAACACAGAACTGCAGCAGACCCTGGAGATCTGTAAAACGCTTCCTTGAGACTCAGCGGCCTGTTCGCCCCAGCCATTATGATCCCTGAACTACAGAGCCATGTGTTATTTCTACTTGAAGAGGGACGTAAGTGGCTGTTTTTAATAAATGGCAGCTAAATGTGCAGCAGCTGTTGAGAATAGTGAAATTTTTATGGGGTGATGTGTTGTGAATGAATGTTGGGTATGCAGAAAAAAGTGAAAGTGCATGCTTTTACTGGTAATGTACTGAATTTGTCGAAATCTTTGCTTTCTCATGCATTGATTAGATTTATTTTCTATTTTCTAATTTTTATATTTTATTTTAGTCTAATTTGAACTGGAATATATTGCATATATTATATTATTAATATATTTAATAATACCTTTTAATATATTGATATAATTTAATGTATTAATTGTATTATAATAAATTAACTGTTATTAATATTAAATTTAACAAATAAGATCCCACTTGTGATGTCAAGGTAACAGTGAGCTTATACATGTTGCATGTATTATTTTACAGAGGAAATATTACTGATCTGATTATGCCAGACAATTTTTCTTTCTTTTTTAATCTTTCTTAATCTGCACAGACGATATTTACAGCCTGTATCGTTGCTTAATATGTTTCTGATTTTGCTGATATGCTGTAGTATCTGCTAATTGGTGTCTGGGTGCAAAATGCGTATGGAAATATATGCAGATAAGGTTATGTATAATAAAAAGGTTTGCTTTTTATCCATTTAAATTTTTTTCTCAGAAGGTGAATACAATTTTTTATTCACTTTTAAATTCACACATTTGGAGAGAAAAAAAAAAAAAACATCATGAGAGCTTTGACCTTGCAGTCCATATTTCCACAACTAAAAAGTCAAAAGAGAGCAATCACATGCTTGTCTGTAGTGTAAGGGCTTGTGGGTAATGTTAACCCCAAAACCAGGGCAAATTTTGGCTATTTTATTTTATTACATTACATTCTATTTTTTATTACGTACATAATATTTAGGATGGGGGTATGCAAAAAAGTATAGATCTGCAATTTTGTATGTACGGCAGCATAAACTTGCTGTTTACTTAAGCAAATTGCATCCACATGTAGAAATGCACACTTTAAATACATGTTTGACTAAATATGTCTTAAACCTTTAGTGAACAAGGCGAAATTAAGAATCATGATTTCTTCTTGTTTGAGCAAACTGAATAATGGGATATAGTGTCTATATTTCACATTTTAACATTTGCTGTAGGTAATCCGTGAATCCCATGAATGTCAACTTTTGTATTGCAGCATTCAATTCCAAATATTTCTTTTGAAGACTGTTAATTCCTGTTTCTTGATTAAAAAGCATCAAAAAGCAGGTTCTTTGGTTCCTTTGGGTTGGTGTGCAGACAAACAATCTTGACTGTAAAGTTTAGTGTGGATTTGCATGATTTGAGGGTAAGGTGAGTGTGAAATAGACGATCGTGTGAGTGGCAGAACTGTGTGGATTGATAAATCCTCACAATCATTCCAGAGCTGCTGCTACATTACTTAAGAGCAGCACAGATCAGCTTCACCTCTCTCTCTCTCTGTCTCTCTCTCTCTCTCTCTTCTGTGACAGCCGTGTGAGTCGCCTGATGGATGAGTTTTGTAACTCAGCTGTTGAATGATGAATTTTAGGACTGTACATTTTATGATGCCTTTCTGACAGTTTGAGCAGAAAAAGATGCTGTATGTACAAACAAAGCTTGATTGAGTTTGACCTTCTGTCACATTATATTTCATCAGTTAAAAGGGAAGTAAAGAACAAGGTTTTGACATTTTTTGTCAAGTAGTCTTAAAGCTACATGAACAAAAACAGCCTGGTGAAATGGAAAACTAAGCTATGACTTTTATGAGAAAACTTGATTAACATTAACTTCCAAGAGGGTAAAAAAATTAAGAAGAATGAAGAACACGGGGGGGGGGGGGGGGGAGCAGAATACAGTCTGAAGGTGGAAACACAAAAGGCTCATGTGAAGTAAATCCACCAAATGTGTTGTTTTGTGTGTGTTTCAATGCTTTCTCCTCTTCTCGGTTTGTAGGGACCCATCGTGGGTGGGCGGCAGTACAGTTACGGTTGCTTCATGAGCTGGTTTATGCATCTCGTCGTATGGGGAACCCAGGACTGTCTGTCAGACATCTCTCTTTTCTACTGCAGACCATGCTGGACTTCCTCTCAGACCAGGGTAAGACATTGAGCCTATGCACAAATGCCCTTAAAATGTACACATTTACTTGACCTCCTGTTGACTTTTAGGGCTCTTTTGGCATTTTTTCCAATTTTTTTTGCCTCATGTATACGCTGGCCGAAAGAGCTCCTGAATGCAAATAGAAAAAAAAAATCCCACCAGCAAATTAAGAAAACATCTTCATCAGTTTGACAACACATGCTGCAAATACTCACAACACAACCAAATACAAAAATGCATTGCAAATACTCGCAACATGACCAAATACAGAAATGTTCAGTAAATATGCACAGACCTCAATGTAATGTTTAAGGGAAACACAACAAGTGATGAACCTGACTGGCACATGTTTATCAATGTCTGCTCTGAAAGGCAAAATCTTTGTTCATTTGAACATTCTGATCATATGATCCCTTAGCTTTTTGATTATCATTAGCCTACATAAGCTGACAAAATACATAATTACTGTAACTGTGAAACGTTATTTAAGCTGGCTAGCTAATTTTTTTCACAACTTCCACTACAAAAATTATCTGAAAAAAAAAAAGTTCAACCGTAGTAACCACAAATTAACCAGGGTTTTGCTACACTAACCATAGTTTAACTATGGTATATACAAATGGTAATTAATATGCCAAAAAAAGGTTACTGCACATTTAATATAATAAAACCATGGATACCTTCCGTAAGGGTAGCTGGGGTCCCCTTGAAACATTTCCGTTGTGGTCTGTGCTACTTGCCTAGCTTTTTTTGTATTTGGCCACATTTTACGAAAATGCACAGATCAGGCAAAAGGAAAACAACAAGGTAGGAGATGCTATCAGCTCATTTAGACAGACAGATAGTACTTATTTAAAAGATTACAGATGAAAAGAAAGAGACAGTGAGGATAAAATGTTCACTAGAGTGCGTTTATGTAGATTGATTCTGCTGCGGTGAGGACTTGTTATTGTATTTTCAGGCCTGTATTTTATGGAATTGTTTTATTGTACTTTGTCATATATATATATATATATATATATATATATATATATATATATATATATATATGTATATGTGTCATCTTTCTCTTTGCACAATGACTTATTTTCTTTATTTCTTTAGAAGCCTGTGTGTGAATTTTGAATGCAGGGTCAGGGAAGCAAGTTTTAATGTGCAGTTCACCATGGTGTTCAGTGTAAAGAAGTTAAATTACAGTCAAGTTACTATTTTGAAAAAAAAAATTGTTGCCTTGTAGTCACTCACAAAATTTAAAACTACAGATCTTTAAGAGGCCAATATATGTTAAATTGTACCACACTCATAATGTAATGAAATAAATTAAATATAAATGAATATAAATTATGTAAAAAAATGTTGTAATATAATCTGTTAAGTCTAGTCAAGTCACTTTTATTTGTGTAGCGCTTTATACAATACTGATGACTCAAAGCAGCTTTACAGTGTTAGACATGAAATAGTGTGTCTATTGTAGGAGGACAATAGTAAACAGTCAGTTTTTCAGTTCTTATATTGCCATGATGAAACCAGCCTGACAGACTGTGTCTGCCTCCCGAACAACACTTGGTGGATTGTTCCAGAAGGTTGGGCACTAAATAGGAAAGTTGATTTTGATATTCAACTATAGGTATTATCAGAAGGTCAGAGTTTTGAGATCGCAGGGGACGTGAAGGACTATAAATGCAATATGAGCTCACTCAAGTATTGAGGAGCTAAACCATTCAGGTCTTTATAAGTAATTAGCTAGATGTTAAAATGTATTCATCGTTCAACGGGAACCAGTGCAGCATTGACAGAACCGGGCTAATATGAGGGCCTTCCACACTGCTTTAGTTCCAGAACTAAATGTACAGTACTAAAGTACGAATTTGCGCACACTATTTCCCAGTACCATTTAAAGGGTTGCATTCGCACTGACACTGTGTAAGAGGATGTGACGTAAGCCGGTCGCCAGCGATGTCATTTTGTGTGCGCCGTTCAACAGCGTTAACAAAGAAGAACAACTTTAACAACAGGAGGATGGAGGACGCTGTGATCGGAGCGGTGTTTTTGTTGTGTCTCACGGGTTTCACAATAATGGACATGGAATGTCAAGGTATACGTAAAGCGATTGAAAGAAAGGAAAGGAGGATTAAGAATCTCCAACGACAACTGGCAGTGCTACATTTGCTACAAGACCTTGCACTTCAGCGTCTGTACATTTATCGCTGTTCACCATCCTTGCGAAATAAGTCGACACAATGTTTACAGTATGTTACACAGCATTTTAAATCATGGTGTGTGAGGGCATTTTCAACTTGTCTGGCCAATCAGTGTCTACTTAACATCACGGATAGTACAAGTTGTGCTGGTTAGACCATGCTTCGGAGTAGCAGCTAATTTGGTTCTCGAAAATGGCAGTCCGGTACTAAAATTGTATCTAGATCTGGCGGTGAGAAAACACCCAAAAGTGGGTAGCTCCATAATTAGTTCTGGTATTATGAAAAGCTTCTGGCGGTGTGAAAAGCCCTATGGTCGTACTCCCTGGCTCTAGTAAGAACTTTAGCTGTAGCATTTTGGACCAGCTGGAGATTGTTTATTAAGCACGCAGAGCAACCACCCAATAAAGCATTTCAATAATAAACTTGAGGTCATGAATGCATGAATAACTGTTTCTGCATTTGACATTGAGAGCATAGGTCGTAATTTAGATATATTTTTTTAGATGAAAAAAAATGTCAAGCTAGACTTTTGAGAATTTAAAAACAGCTGAGCTTCTGAAAATGTGTTGGTAGCAGTGTAAAAATGTTTAGTGTTTGTCTATAACTGGTTAAGTTAAGGATATATGTGCTTATGTGTTTGCATGTGGCCCTGTGTGGTGTGTTAGCCGGATTTTCCTGAAAGCAGCTGTTTCTTTGAAAAGAGAGTGATGTTTTTTTTTTTTTTGTTTAGCCATGGTCCACTTCACAGCATCCTGTCCCCACAGAGGTGTGCTGTAATCCTGTCTACCTCACACACACACACACACACACACACACACACACACACACACACACACTGCCGGGCCTGCAGCTCTTGGGTATTGAGCTCTGTCAAGCTTATCATTTCTTAGCAGACAGAACAAATCCAGAGTTCCCTCGGCTGAGCTCAGGGATTGGTCGAACGCTGTTTTCCACCCGGTGTCAAAGTAACAATGGCTCCCTGTGTTCTTATAAAACCCATTTCTGCCCTCCTCTCTCCTCTGAGAGCCAAACTAATCACTCTTGTTTTTTCTAATGAACAATGTGATCTGTTTTTGGGCTGTTCAATGGAATATTGGTCTTCATTGGAGTTTAAACGGGAGCACAAAGTTGAAGTCACATGTTTGACAAACAAGCATAAGATATCTTATATATTGCAATCTGGCATTACAATGACTTGCATGTTTGAGAATTAAAAAAAAAAATATGAGGATAATAAAAATTGGAGACTGATCACATTTTTTGTGATTTTGTAAGTCTAGAGGCTTTAGGAATAACACTTACTTTGGTTTACAGCTCAATTTTTGCCCACACTTAAAGTCATTCTCGAGCTGAGTTGAAGTTTGATTAATTTTTTGTAGATCACTTTGTTTCAGTTCACTGGCTACAAAACTGATCCTTTTGAGTAATCACTCAAAACATTTGCCCATTTTGTTTCTTATTTTAAATATTAGTTGAATGCTGCTTTTTACATTATATATTGCTTAAAGTTTTAATATCTTAGTTTTACCTTTAAGTGATTTATAACATTTTAGTAATTGTTTCCTCAACGTGATCATTAAAGAACTTCTTTAGAACAGCAGTTTGTTGATAAATCAGACATCAGAAGTTACCCCGTGTTCATTTGAATTGCAGCAAGTTTCCCGCTGTTGACATGATTGACCTTTGACTGAGGAGAGCTGCTCTGTCCACCTGGATTAAATCTGTGTTCCATCTGAGAGCTGAAGTAAGGAGTGACAGTTTCAGTTAGTCTCCTGTCTTGTCTCTTGATTTTATCTCTGTGCAAAAGCAAAAGAATAGGCCGTACAGTCAGATCAGTCCGCCCCGTTATACTCTACTGTATAATGACTAATGATTTCCTGTTAGCAGCAGTTGTTCGAAACACCTTCAACACAAAGACACTTTACAGAACGGAGGCGTCTGATTTAAACGCATCTGCTTGACATTGATCAGTGTCAATCTGGACTCTTTACTGCATAACAGAACAGGAGATTCGCAGAGTTTCTTTTAAATTAACACTTGAGGGGTACCGTCTTTTTTTAAGTCCTGACAGAATGATATTGATGGAGATGTTTTATTCAAGGCAGAGCTTTGTAATGAACAATTGCTCTGCCTACAGATAACAGGTGGATGCTTGTGTTATGAAGTAATCAAAAGAGAAAAGAAAAAAGAGGTGGAGAAACATTTACAGACGTGGCAGATACATGCTTCTAGAATCTAGATGGAAGAGAAAACAATAGAGAAATGTAAAGATGAGGTTATAGGTAACTAGTGGTCGACCGATATAGTTTTTTTTGATAGCCGATGCCGATTTGAAATTTGAACTCATTTGACAATGGATTAAAAAAAATACATTTGTAAAATAAACATACTTATACTTTATAAAAAAAATATAATAATAAAAATATAATTAGAAAGGAAGTAAACTGTAACCAACAGGGCACTCAATATTCTGGACAGTTTGTGTGCACTGGGAATCATATTTTTCAAATAAATCCAAGGTAACACTCATTTTAAATACGTCAGACAGTGAAATGACATAAATATGACAGTGGGCGAATGCATAAAGCGAAGCATAATTTGGAATCACAAGTTTAAAGTTTAAAGCATTTAATTCACATGGAGCGACCGTCACACAGAGAACACGTGATCATGCAGGATACACATACACACTTCACAATATCTCACAGCTGGATTCGACTAAGTTGCAAGGTTTGTGAAATTGAGTGTTCAAGAGGGAGAATGTGAACACTGTGTCCAAATAAGTCCGGTAAAATAAAACGTTTCCTGAGCACCAAATCAGCATGTTGGTATGATTTCTGAAGGACACTGAAGACTGGAGTAATTTTTATCAAATAGACACAGCCTTGTTGAACAATAGAGACTAATTTCAAAAACATTTAAAAAAATCTTATCGACCACAATGGTGTATCTAAAAGCTATGACTACAAAAATATTAGTATTAAAATATTAAAATAATATTATTAAAATATTATAAATGGAACTTTTAAGAGCCATAACTTCTACAATAGCAAAAAAACAAACAAACAGATTAAGGCGTTGGTCAAGCAAATCAGATTATAAATGGGTTTCTTAATAAAGGTCTCTGTTATTGTGAATGAAACAGCAGTATATGTTGTTAAAAGTGTTTGTTTTCATAGTCAGTAACTGACTTTTGTGCTGATATAATCAAGTAAGTGTGGGTGACAAGAAAAATCTCAAAGCCTGTGTGGTGAATGGGGCGGGGCCGAGGGACGTGGGAACAAGGAGTGAGGCCGGCAATGATTGGGCAAATCAGTGACACCTGCGACCCACCGCCGGTCTCGAGTCCCACGGAGGAGATGGAAGGATATAAAACTGGAGCGACGACAGTGAAGGACGAGAGAGGACCAGGCCTGGGCTTTTAGTTGTGTTTTGGTTTTTATTTTGTGCGCATCAGTCGTCCGTGAGGGGCTGGTGCGCTGTTTTGTGTTAATTTTGTCATTAAAGTTTCTTTTTGATTGTCTGCCGGTTCCCGCCTCCTTCTTCCTGAAGATTAGGAAGTTTTAATTCATTACAGCCTGTTATCACTAATATCTAATTAAATTTCAGTGGATAAAAACAAGTCCTGTCCTACATTATTCCCCTCTTAAATATTTGTTTTCAGTCAGAAATATGCAGCAAGGAAAAAAAAACTGATGTTGTCGGCTAATTAGTATTTCATTTGCCAGAGCTCACATGTCGGCAGGGGTTGTGTTGTCTGCACGGAGCAGTGTGAAATCAGCTATTTGAGATATGTGATCGGCTGCTATTTTTGAAAACGTTTGTGAAGACAAATTAAGAATGCCAAATAAAGAGCTTAATTTAGAGCGATGGCGAATGCACTTGAGAAATTCTCACCAGATGAAAGGTGTAAATTGCAACACAGTTCAAGTTCATTTTCATCTCCGCTCTGATATCTGTGGTGTTAATTTAGTTTTATTTAGAAGTTAGTAGCACATTTTGTGAATGGATGTGTCTACATTACCTGACAAGGCTTTACCTGCAGGAGACTACTTTGATTTTGGAAATGTGAATTATATTAATTGCTCAACTCTAATCTGAAAAACAATATATATATTGTATATAATATATATATATATATATATATATATATATATATATTAGGGCTTGCATTGAGTAGTCGAGTTATCGACTACTTCAACCACTAGTCGGCGCTGTCGGAAACAATCGACTACTCGAGCATGCTAACCATAATGCGTACAAAGAGTTTGCAAGTATGACATGAATTTTAGGATTACAATATTGCGTGTAGCTGTTACTTTCTATGATCTTTACTATGTTGCATGTAAAATTAAAATATGTAAATAGGGGTGTGTCTGAAGCCTGAATACCCGAATAGCACGGATAATGGCTTCAAAAATGAATAACAGACAAGGAATAATTCTGCCTGAATACTCGGCTGAAGCTGGCACAGTCCGGAGTTTGCTAGATAACAGGTGAGCCAGGGAATCAGCGCATACAGAGACCTCTAAAGTCACGAGTGTGAAGTGAATGAATGCAAACTTTGAGTGAAAAGAGTGCAAATCAAACACAGCATTGCTGTTGTCTCTCTGTGCATCTCTCAGAAATCAGAGCTTGGCAAGAATAATATCAACTATAATAATACATCATACACGTTCAATGGTATATATTTAAAAGGCAATGCTTTAAACCTTAGGCTACGATATGATACGAATGAATGGATTAACGCTTTGATTGGCGCTCACCAATCAAACAGCCACATTGCACGTCAATCTCTCAAAAACAAGTTCTCTCTCTCGTAGTAGGCTAATAATCAACTTAGATATGGATACATTTTCTATTTGACCTACATGTTTGCATCTTTATCTTTTGCTGGTTTGCGCGGCACACGCACATTTGTTTAGTGAAGTTCACTAAACATTAAGACTTGCTTAAAGAGTTAATGTAATGAAAATGTGCGTATTGAATTGATTCAGTCGTGTTCAAATGATCACTAAACGTTTGCGAATCCGAATGCAAATACGAAAAATGTTGTGATTGTTACAGACACAAATACAAATACTGGCTGTTACATGAAAATTTAAATATGTCATAATAGTTTTGACAATTTATATATGTAATTGTTGCATAAGGCTATGAATTAATAAGCGTTTATTGATAAAAAATAAATTAATTAATGTCTTTTCATTTACAGCATGAACCATGAGTAGTCAAGTAACTCGAGTATTTTTTAAATAAAAAAATCGACTAGTAGAAATCAGTAGTCGTGCAACCCCTATGTATATACACACACACACACACACACACACACACACACGACACATTTGATATAGAATATATGTTTTCCGGACATGTTTTCAGATATTCACTCATATACAGTCTGGTACATGGACTTAAAGTTTGTGATTTTTTGTGAATCAAAGTGTGTTCAGAACCTTTGGACTGAAGGAAAAACATTGCCCTTCAGGTCTCTGTGGCCCTGAGCTAATCTCACTCACATACAGCTTTAAACAAACACACTCACAACCTTCACAATCCCTACTAACACACACACAAGCTACACACTCACTAGGTCTCTCTGATGGCCAACATATAAACACACACACAGACCCGGAACCTCACTAAACAACCCCTTTCTCACTTTCAGGCCCCTGCTAAAAGCACCCTTGTCCCTGAAATATTAAGCGCGGCTTTGGGGAGACTGGGAGAGAGAGACATTTGTGACAGAAACACGGACAAGCAATTTGAAATGGATTTTAGGGACAATGTTCCTGGTGAACGCGTTCAGAATATTTGGTGTTCTTTGCTAAGCCAGGCACAACTATTAGGATTACTAACAACTGCATATCAATGTACTAAAACCATTTATAAGATGCCCAGCAACCACGGCAAACACAATAGCAACAAAATAGCAATGCACTAAATGCATTACATTTTTGTGTAGTGATGTGCTCAAAAGCACCCAATACTCATTAACAACCACATTGCAATACTTTGGGAAACACCTTCAACACTAACTTATCTGCATATTCTTACAAATTTAGAAATCTTTGCTATATAATTTTTTGGAGCTGTTGTCAGTGTTATTAGATTTTTTTGTTTGTACTATTATAGCATGAATTATTATTTAGCATTGTTCTATTTTTATATTTCACATTTCCTTTACATTTTTGCATGTTTTTTTAATGATTTTATGTATTTTTTTTATTTTAATAATTTTAGTACTTAAACTTAATGTTGCCTTGATGGCTTCAATTTTATTTCTTAGATTTCAGCTTTATGTTGATTTTGTTTATCAGCTTAATTTCAGGTTTTTATTTTATTTTATTTACAAAAATTAATTAATTACCTTTTTTTTATACTTTAGTTACTGATAACAACACTGGCTCTTTTACAGTACAGTTGTCTTGACAAGAATAACCACCCATTTAAAAAGATTAGCGTTTGTTCTTCATGATATTTTAAGGGGCACATATAATGGTGTAAATGCATCATGCATGTCATTGTATGCGTGTTGTTTCTTTTTCCCTGTGTTCTGTCATATAAAGTCTCTCCCTCAGGGGCTGAACCCTTTTATTTGATAGTTGACTCGAAAATTTACAGTATATCAAGTTAGTGACCCACGTGTCGTCTCTACAGAGGCCGTGCAAAGTCAGTAATTATACCCTCATCAGATGACATCAGTTTGAACATTCTGTCTGAAGACGTTATGAAACGTCTCATAAATTGTATAGCAAGTCACTTTTCCTTCACTTTTCTGAATGTTGATTGTTTCCATAGCAACAACCCCTCCTTCTTGCAGCCAAAGATGCAGACGGCATTCTGCGGACCCTTGTGATGGACCAAGTAACGTCCAATCTATTCCTCCTCACTGAACTGCTGTAAACAGCAATTTTCTCAGTTGTCAGTTGGCCACCTCCTCTCAGCTTTGGTGGCTCACATATGACGATGCTTTTTTATTTGTTGCCTGTATTTCTATCTCTCCGATTGAGAAGTGACGCATTTGTCAGCATGTTGTGTGTTTGTTGGGTTTAGTTACTCATCTGCAGTTGGTAAATTCATTGCGGTGGACTTCAGCACTCTGTTTATACATTATACATAATTTATGTGACAGTCATCTCTGCTTGTATCCTGTCAGCAGTCCTTGCATCACCCTGAGCACTCGAGTTCATCTCTTCTGACAGCTGGAGGCTTTTTACTCCCTCAGTCATGTTTTGAGTCTGTGCCATTTCATATTACACAATTTTTTTTTCTCTTCTGTCCTGACCCATCAGAAACACTTTAGTTAAAACGCTCTAGAATGAAGCAATTGTTGTTTCAGAATGCATATTTTTATTATTAATTTTGAGTAAATGTTTTGTAAAATTATTTTTGTAATTTATTTCTTTATTTTACTTCCTTTATCTATTTGCAATATGTGTATTATATATTGCATATAAAATATACAGTTTGATATGTGTAAATATATTTATAATTATGGAACCATTGATAAAACCCATTAATACCTTTTTAACTTGTAAAAAATATTATGGAAGTAAAATAGGTTGTGAACACAGTTTAATGATGATGCTTTTATTTTATTTTATAAATATAATTATAATTATTTATAATTATTTAATTGAATATGTATTTATTTCCATACAGTATATTATTTATTAATTTCCAAACAATATATGAAGTATACATCTTTTTTTAATATGTATAAAATATATAGGTTAATATGCATAAATATATTAATGATTATGCATATCAGCCATTGAACAAAAAATATAAACCACTTTATATCCATTTTACTTTTAAGTATATTATGGAAGTAAAATAGGTTGTGAGTGTAGTTTTATGGTGTTTTTTATTTATTTATTTATTTATTTATTTATTTATTTATTTATTTATTTATTTATTTATTTATTTATTTATGTGTATATATTTATTCAATAAATAATGTACTTATTTATTTCTATATATGAAATTATTTATTTTTTCCATACAATATATGTAGAATATATTTTCATATATATAATAAATAAGTCAATATGTATAAATATATTTGTAATTATGCGTATTGGCCATTGAAAAGCCTGTTAATATCTATTTTACTTGTAAATATATTATGGAAGTAAAATGGGTTGTGAGTACGGTTTTATGGCACCCATTGCTAAATAAATCATTTCACACAAAAGACAGCATTTGATTACCAATGATGATGTACAAGAAAATCTCACTGAGCGATTAACATATTTTCTTCACCCTGTTAATTGGAGTCACATGCAAAGGCCATATCAGAACCTGTGAATACTGTACCTCATGTGTTGGGTTCCTTTTGTTGTAATGTTTTTGATGAATGCTGAGAACCCTGGAAGGAAGTGCAATGAAAATTATATGATAACTATGATAGCACACTTTAAAATAATTTGTATAAATGAATAGTGGGTACAGAAATGTGATTTATGCCTTTTGTTTTCTATCTTTTTTATTTTCACAAAAAAAGAGCAAAATAATTATAGAGTAAAATGGCTTTAACAGACAATTTCATCCTTTTGATCGATATACATTTGGAAAACTGTTTATTTAGACTAGTGTGGTTTGAGATTTTCTATGTAGCCAGACCCCCTTGTCATTTAATAAGAGAAACATATTCACCTACCCTGTTTCTCTCAATCGCTCAGACACTTTATTGTCCATTAGTAAGAATATGAATCACTTTGGCTCTGACTGGTCTGATGGATTTTTAATCTAGTTTTCTTGTCTTTTCAACCAAGAAGCATTGATAGAAGAAACCTTTGCTTTCTGCACTGGCCACTTTTGAAATGGCAGAAATTGTTAAAAATGAAAACGGACAGTCATGACAATAATCTAAAAAAGGCTGAATTTTCTTTTATTTTAGAAATTATTTTAAACTTTTCATGCATGCAAAATAGAGAAAATGAGATCATGATGGTCACAATGAATTAATAGTAGATTAATCCAAGTAGATGGACTCTATGTGTTTGGTTTTGGTTTTTCCCTGTTGTTATTTGAGATTAGTGTTATATAACCCAATTAGGCAGAGATCCTGTCCAACAGCGATCCAGAGATGCACACGGGTGTCTTTCAGCGCTGTCAGACGATCAAAACACACAGAGAGAACATCTATTAGATCTTTGTTTTTTTTGTTTTTGTTTTTTTTTATAAGATCTGAACTGTGTGGTTTGGCAGTATGTAAATGCAAAAAGTCTCTGTTACAGTAGGCAATTTAAAGTATTCAATTCCCAAAGGATTCCTTTTTTTTGTAGAACAATTAACGTTTCATTTAGTAGTAGTAGTAGTAAAAATGATCATGATGATAATAATAATTATATTTAAAATGTTAAATTTGTATTCTTATTATTTATAAAGTTTTATAAATGTAAATCATAGTAACGATTACATTTCAAATTTGGATTATTGTTTGGAATTATTTTATTATTATTTTATATAATTTCATATATTAGAAAATGCATTTTTATTTTATTTATAACATTTTATTTTATAACATTAATATTAATAATAATAATAATAATAATAATAAACATAGCAATAACAATCATATTAATAACATTAAATTATTAATAACATTTTGTATTATTAATACTTATACAAAATGTTATAAACAATTTATTTTTATTAATGCATAATATTAATGTTTTAAGGATATAATAATAATAGCAATAATAGAAATACATTATTATTATTTTTTATTATTTTATATACTAAAAAAAATCTAATAATGCATGATAACAATACGGCCGTCCATTATATTTATCCTGTCTCTAATGCGTTGCATCCCTGTTGCTCAGTGCAGCAGGGATTCTTTCCGAGCGCTTGGATCGGATTCTAACTGCAGCAGGATAATTGGTTTTATCGGAAAGGTTGTGAGGTGTGAATTGATGGCAGAGTGAGGCCGTAAACATTTTTATAGACAGAGCAGTAAGTCAATACGATGCTCACCTGTGGAAACTGAGCTTAAAATAGACCGATCGTTAGCCATGCACGTCTCCCCTCATGATGTACGGACGCTCCGATTATTTGCCTTGTTAAATTTATATCTGGCTCTGGGCTAGAGACCTGTGAGTGAGGATTGTGGGTAATTTCACCCTTGGGGCTCTCGATGCACATTAGATGCATTGATGATCTGCTGATATATGAGGTGTGGTGTTGGCTCTTGCTAGTTTTTATAGCACAACCAATCCATTTGATTGTATACAATTGTTTACAAGAGTATTTTACTGATTGTAAGTTGTTTTATAAGACATTTTATTTATAAAGCTTTATTTTAAAAATAAAATATTTAAAAGAATAATAACAAAAACAATAATAAATATTATTATTTATGAGGCTTTATAATATTTATAATAATTTATAATTTATAATAATAATTTTTTTATATTTTTATTATACTTATTATAGCCTTTTAATTAATTAAATTTAAATGCATTTTATTCTTTGGTAAATAAAATTCAAATTAAAACATGGAAGAAATATTGTGTGATTTATTTCTTTAAAAAGTTTTATACATTTTTTTAACAGTAGTAGCAGTATCACATACATTCTACTAAATAATAGTAATATTTCTAGCACAATGCCTCTATGTAAAAATGAACTTATTTTGACGGGTTGACATGAATACCTTTTAAATTGACACTGGTTTTACACAAATGAAATGGTAAAATTCTTGTGAAGTGACACAGAACAGTTCTGGTGTTGTTGATGCTGAAATTACTGCAATTGTCACGCGCTTCAGTCTATGTAGTAAACAAACTCGCACGTCTCTGCCATTCATTCACTCACACAGAGAAGCACAGAACATGCAGGATTCAGATTTCAACCAACTTTTGTGGCTTAACATTTACAGATACAGATATGGAGATTTGATTTAATTAATTTATGCTAACTTTGACACATTCTGTGACTGTCCATATTAAAATGTAAGTTTCATTTTCATGACTGGATTTTGAGATTCTGTCCACGTTTTCTGCTTCGCAGAAATCATAGCACTGTATGCGCCAAGAACCGGGTTGACCGGGTCATCGGTACCACCGGTACTTAAAGTCACATTTTCATTTTTTTAGTACCGACTTGGTACCAAAGTACCGGGTCTTTTGACAACACTAGTATATACAGTTTATAATACACTATTTTAAGTGTTACCATTTAATTTGTAATTTTATTATTATTTTTTGTTTTTTGTTTTATCTTATATTTTAAAAAATATTTTTAGAAAAATAAAAATAATATACAATGTATTTATATATGATATTATGTAGTTGTGTATTGTTATTTGTATTTATTTATTGTTTACTTTTACATGTTTACTTTTTTTTTTACTAAATTTTATTGCAACACAACCTAAAAATGCATGTTGTCTTCTCTCTCCACAGAGAAGAAAGAAGTGACCCAGAGTTTGGAGAACTATACGTCAAAGTGTCCAGGTGGAATGGAGGTGATCAGCCTCCCTGATGGACTCAAACTTCCTCCTGTTCCTTTCACCAAACTGCCCATAGTCAGGTGAGAGGGCCTTTTGTTGTTTTTCCTTGACATCCCTGTACCAAAACAGTCATACCAGTAATTTAGTTTTGTGTGTCCATATTCTATTTCTACTCTGATCTTTTGTATCAAACAGGCAGATTTTTGTTTCTGTCCCTTTAAAGATTCTATATATGAAGTAGATGATTTGCATATGTGGAATGTCAATGATAATGAGTTCATACTTGTCATTTAATTTCTAAATAGTCTAATGTCTGTTTTCCATAAAAACAAAATGTTTTATTGTTTATTTGAACATGTTTATCTCAATGGCCACTCGCAGGGTTTTGATGGTGTATTTCCACAGCTCAGTGTGTGAAAAATGACTCATCTGAATGGTTTTAAACATGTTTGAAGTTTGTTGGCCTATGAGCCGCAAGTAAGCTGTATGAAAATTAAAAATGCAGTTTTCATTTGTTTTAATCTCCCCAAATGAAATATTTGAATGGGAAACACATAACTTCACATATCCTTTCATCTGTCCCAAGGAAGCTGCTGATGTTCTTTGTGTGTAGGAATACACATAATCCCACCAGCGGCTTGATTGAAGTCTCCATTCTTCTAAGCACTCCTCTCTAAAGAGCTGTTTTTTTTTTATTTTCTGAGTTGTTAAATTTCCTTAATTTATTCTTAAAGGGATATTTAATTATACAACTTCAGACAAGCAGTGTTTCTCATGATATTTATCTCCCTCTTCACATATCATTAGCATGCAATATCTTGCTTGCTGCCTGCCTTCCTGAATTTACATTGGAGGGCAAATTTTAGACATATCTTAAAAAAGTTCTGTAATGAATTCTATTCTAGCTTGGTCCCCAGCATGAATTTTTTTTTTTAGGCGACCGTTATTTTAGAATGTACCGCCTTATTGTTTCCATGGCGACGGGTAATGCTTGTCATGTGACACAACGCAGCCACAATTAGGCCTGTCACGATAACTTTTGTTGTGCGATATATTGCCCTAGAAATAATTGCGATAATCGATATTATTGTCATTTTAAAGACCATTTTATGCCAAAATCATAATGTAACAGCATAAAATGCAAGAAGACCTACACAAACAAACTTTATATTCTTGAGAATATTTAGATCGTGGAAATTAAGTATCCAAATATTAGATACCTTAAAAACCTTAATAAATTGTAAAAAAATTTTTTAACAAAAAGTGTAGGAAAAAACAACAAACTTGTATGGAGATTTTTCCATCTACAGATTTTTCCTGGCCCTTCTTTTCTCTGTAAATAAAGGGTGAACACTAATGTTGAAAAACACAATCACTACTTAGATGTCTGTATGCACAAAGGCACATATCCCTAAATAAGACCAAATCTGCAGATGATCATACACGTTAAAGGGTTAAACTGCAAAAAAGGGTTTTGTGGTGGTTGCATAGTTGTCTAGGATATTGTGAGTGGTTGCTAGCGTTTGGGGTTGTTGCTAGGATGTTTGCTAGGGATTTATGGATGGTTGATCAGGTGTACGGGGTGGTAACTAAGGTTTTTAGGTTGGTTGCTAGTGTGTTTTGGGTTATTTTTTAGGGTCTGGGGTGGTTCCTAGGGTTTTGTGGAAGGTTTTTTGGCGTTGGTAGCTTACTGGTTTTAGTCAAAATAGATTTTTTTTTCTATTCTGATCTGTAGATATGGCTTAAGTATAAGTCAGTGGAATTTCCTTTTAGCCTATTTTATGATCCCCCTGGTGTAAGCTGTAAGTCTGATCACATAGTGGGGTACCAGCACACCTCTCACTTGATTTTAGGAATCATTCATGTCCAGTAGCACAAGCGCTGTGAGAAGCGTTATGTGCTGAAGTTTAATACTCAAGGTTTGCACAGTAGGTCAACTTTCCAACATTAATGAACATTGTCATCTTGTCCTTCCAAAATATTTTCTTTAGTTCTGCAGAAGAAAGTCAGAAAGGTTTGGAATGGCATAATCTTTAAGTGATGACTAAAAATGACTATTTGCATTGACCACATGAGTGCTATCACTTAATAGCAATTCATCGTGTTGCTTCATAAGTTTTACAGTACCTTTAAAAAGTTTGTAGTCGGTAAGATTACACTTTTATTCAGCAAGGATGCGTAACATGTTTCAAATAAATGTTGTTCTTTTGAACTATATCTGTCAAAGAATCCTGAAAGGAGTGTATGATGGTTTTTGACAAAAAATATGAAGCATTGCAACTCAGCGAAGCAGCATATTAGAATGATTTCTGAACAATCATGTGACACTGAATACTGGTGTAATGATGCTGAAAATTCACAGGAGTAAATGGCAATTTTAAATCTATATATATAAAAAAACTATATTATAAATTGAAGCAATATTTCACAATATTACAGTTTTTACTGTATGATCAAATCAATTATGGCTTGGAGAGCAGAAGAGACTTCATCCAGGTCCTTTCTGCTTACTCAATATGTGAAACAGGCCTAACTCTCTGTTTTTTGATTGATTTTTAGATCCGTTTCTCTGCTGAACCTGCCAGTGGGTCTGCGTCCTCATAAGGTGAAAGGCCTTCTGGGACAGGGCATGTCCAGCGCCAGCCCATTTATCTACTCTCCAATCACGATGCACAGCAGAGGAGACGAGCGCTCGAAGAAGATCGGTGAGTAGTATTTCTTCTCAGAAACTTCTTCTTGTTTTCTCTGAAACTTTAATTATGGTATATTAGCATGATCTTTGAGTTTTAACCTCACGCTCCGTTTTTTGCGGGGCGGTATTGCTCTGATCGGCTTTCGTAGCGATCTTAATTACTGTTTAAAAGATTCTAAACTAAACACACACCATTGTGTTTCCATGTGGTCTGTTTGATTCATGTTTATGACAGGCGCTGTCTTTAAGTTGTCTCTATCCCTGTTGGCAGTCGGAGGCAGCTGGAAGGAGTTGAAGTGTTTTCTGGATCTCTTAAGCAGCATCACACGACACAGGCTCTATTATTAATAGACTTATTAAGGCAAATAGCAGAACACTTTGCCACATTAAAATACTATGGCAGTGTCATTCATTTACTGTTTAAAAACTCAAACCATGGTGATTAGCTGGTACACTGATGGTATTGCATGCTAAAATATGGTGCTTTGATACAGAATACACAAAGGTACAATACCACTGGATTTACATGCAGTACCAATACTTCATGGTAATACCATGATTCTGTGATATATGTGTCACAGTTTCATATCATATTTACACTGTACTCCAAGCAACTTCTAGTGGTTTTAGAGAAGTTTTTGTTATTTGTTTGCAAGTGTGGTACTTTAAGGTACTTCATGGAATGCCATGAGATACTATAGTATTTTACTATAATAATCATACAGTGCCACGGTATATGTCTGGGTACAGTGCTGCAATTAATAAAGTACTTTTGATAATTATATTTAGATTTTATTATATTCCTATACCATGGGATTTTCATGCAGTACTGTGATTAGTTTGATATACATTGTAGTATTTAAATGGGATTTGCATGCACTCCAGGTTTTTATGGTACTTTTTGCTGCTTGTTTGTAGTTGTACTTCAACAAATACAATGGTAATACCATGGTATTTGAATATGATAACTGTATATAAAAATACCATGGTACTGCAAGTTTATCAGATGGTAATACTGTGGTACTTTGCCAAAAAAGCTTAGTACTGTTAGTGATGGTATTACCATGGTACACTGATATTTGTCATGGTATTTTTTTGATTACCAATTGTTTTATGCACCTTACACCTGTTAATATAATATAATATAATATAATATAATATAATATAATATAATATAATATAATATAATATAATATAATATAATATAATATAATATAATATATGCTGCATATCCAGAAAACATGGTTTTGACTTTTTGATACTTTTTTGAAAATTATTTCCTGTCAGCTTTCATGTCAAATATATTTCACTCCAATAATCGTTCACTCAGTCTTCATGTCAGTAAAATGTCTATTTATAGTTCAAGCTCCTCCAGATTCATATTAAATTCATAGAATCTCTCACTCTAGGCGTAACTTTCTTGAGTTCTATTGTTTTGTTGTGGATTTTTTGGTTGTATTTTTGGACTGAGGGGCCCTGAGGCACTGGCAGGAATCTTATGAAGACAGATGGCTGTTCAGTGTGAGGTTGCCCCGACTTTTCAAACAAATCATGTTGTATAAGAGTCAGATGGCTGTTTCCAGCCTGTCTTATTTCATTCTGCCAAAACCCACCAACTTCTGCTGCTAGTGCCTGTTTTTATTATTTTTTTCATGTGCTATCCCATGACCACTTGGATGCTCCCAATGGTCCCGATTTTATTCTCAATTACGTTGGAGCGGTTAGTCAACCGCTTCCGTCATGGGTCGTGGTTAGTCACAGGTGGGCGGGGTGAATCAACACAGGTGGGCACTTTCCTGAAGACTTTGTCTTTCTGCTATTGAAGTGAGGTTTAGAGTTGCCTCAATTTCTGGTTGATTACACAAACACCTAGACGTCAAGAGATCATTTTCCCAAGAGTGATGGAAGGAGCAAGAGAATGAAAGGATGAGGAAATTCACATTCAAAACAGAATCATTCTGGTCGTTTAAATAATTGAATCACTTCCAATCAGGGTTAAATTAGTGCCACGTTCTTCCGCTTTTGAGTGCGGCTTCACTGAAATGCCCCTTGGTAGATCCTGCTTCATTTTATTTAAAAAAATGTTAACATTTTTGCTTTGAATTGCTTTTGTTGGTCAAACAGCACTGTTTTTTAACTGTTTATGCTTATTATAAGTGGACTGTAAAAGACAGTTTTTCAAAATTGCAAATAAAACAGATTATTGCAGTATAAGCAAATAGTATTTCAGTGTTTCTATTTTAACATATGATTTTTGCCTGGCAGCTGGTGATTAAATGGTGATGCTCTGCAAATGTGAGTGTCTCTTATGAGCTGATTCTTGAATCATTCCGAAAGATTCACCAGATGCCAGTTTGAATCAGCTTGATGAATCTTTACCTAATAAACTCAAAATGATTCACCAGATCCCAGTTTGAATCAGCCTGATGGATGCTTTACTGAATGAAAAAGACTAAAGACATTAAGTTCAGCGATGAACGTATCAAAATGAAGAACGTTTTGTGTACTTAAATGGAGTAATTCACCCAAAAATAAAATTTTTCTTTTTTTCTTCTTTTTTTGGTCCATTTAATAAAAAGACCTTTAGTGTTTTTCAAAATCTATTCTTTTGTGAAAGTCATAGGTTTGCATCAACTTGAGGGTGAGTAAATGATGACAGAATATTTATTTTTGGCTGAACTATCCCTTTAAGGTCCTTGAAATCTAAATTAGTATTATTACTGGATGTTGTGAATGTGAAAATTTGTTAAAGATATGCATGCATACATGCTAAATACTCTACTGAAAGTAGCTCTCCACATCAAAGTCGTGACAGGACGTCACCGCTCTCGTATTCCTCCAACACGGGGTGGTGTCTCAAATCCTCGAAGTCCCATTTTCCTCAAAGTCATTTGTTCCTTGCTTAACGGCTCCCACGCACTTTGCTGTGTAAACAGGACTTGTAAACGAGCTGCATTATATGATCCTCCTTCTTGTTTGATGGTTACGAGCCCGCTTAATAACTTCCCAGAATGCCACAGGCAGGAGAGGATGTGTCACGCCTGTCTATGGGTAAGCTGAGAACCCAAGGCTAATGACTCTGAGTCACACACTTTCCCTAACAGAAAAATCTTGGGGGCGATGAAAAATGTCACTTGTTTGTTGTTTTGCCGTCAAGGCTCCATTGGTTTGAATATTTGATGAGGTGATGATGCCCCTGTGCCCCACACAGCTCTGAATTTGGCCAGACTGCATGTAATGAGCACCCAGGGTAACACTTCGCGGTTTGATTTGAGAACAGAAAAGAACATGTTTGCATTGATTGGATTGTGTGTTTGTTTCTAACTCGGTGATATTGATATGTAATGTAGTTAGTGCGTGTTTGTGCCGAATCAACTATAGATGGTGTTTTCTTTGCTGTTCTGTTGCTCTCTCGTTCTTGCCAGAAAGCAGTCTGACTCACACACACCAGATGTCTCTGGAGAGAAGACCTTTATCAAAGCGAACAGCCTCCACAAACACACACACACACACAAAGACAGGGGTTGCGTGAGGTACATTTAGTCGTGCATTTAACTAATTCAACAAGGTATATGTGCATAATTGTATTTGAGTAAAGAGACTGAGGCAGGATATGTTCTTGAAGCATTTGCCTAATTATTTTGAGAAGTTATTTCTTGTGTGTAAATTGAATTAGGATGAGGGAAATTGCAAATAAATGATCAATTCTAGTTCCGTTAATGAATCAGGAAGAAATATTGGGAAGACGTGCGATGCCTTTGCCAAATTATGAGAGAATTTCATTGATGCAGTTCTTGTAGAAAGTGCAGAAACTATTGAATGACTTTTAATGGTCTTTTTTGGGGTGGTATAAGTGTAATCCAATAATTGGCCTTTATATTTTTAAAAACTATTTTTCCATATAACGAAAAGTGTGGATGTAATGTCATTTTGGGCAGTTTTTGATTCAGTAAAACCTGGCTCATCAACATAACTTATTTTGAAATATCGATTCTATAAAAGAAAAGAAAAGAAAAAAACAGAAAAAAAAACAACATGAATGTTTTTTATTTGCTAAAAATACTGAATCATACCAATCTTTTGTTTGAGAATCAGAAATGTCTTTGATTCACGTAAGAATCTGTCATTCTAAAAGGTTTTCTAATCCCCAAAAATAACCCATTCATAAGAATCATTTGTTCAGGAATCTGGAAGGTTTTTGATTCACAAAAAAGAACCCATTCATAAGATTAATAATTTCTGAAATGCATGGGCGGAGGGTGAACCAACTCCAAGGTAAGGCTAAAAGCAGCCAAATATATTAAACCTCATAAACCCAACCTTTTTTTTTTTTTTTTTTTGGCAAGAACCAGACATGGGTGTCATGTAGGCTAAAAATAAATGTTTGATGGGACTGAATTTGTATTTAATGTAATTACAATTTAATAAAAACATTCAAACAATGAATAAATTATAAATGGTAAGTGACTGTTACGTCTATGAACATAACAGAGGCGGAGGCAAGCAAAGACTCATTTAAAAAGGGGGATATTTATTCAAGATTACTTTGAACAAAAGAGAGAGGAAAAAATCACAACAAAACTGCTGATTCAGCCCACGGTCTAGTTTACCTGTGCTTGCCAGCAAAAGTCCTGCAACTGCTTCCAGCGTCACAACAGCATTTATACCACTCAGCTCATAAGGAACACAAGTGTATGAAATCAGAACATAATAAATGAAGACAAATAACAAAACTCTCGGCCACTAAGGGACAGCTGTATCAGTACAAGCCATTACTTTCTGAACAGAAATAAAATTACATTCATATGTAACGGTAACATTATTAAAGCCATTGCATTCCTAAGCGCGACAGAATAGCGTGTGATTGGTTAAAATGCGCAACACTGTAAAAACATAACAAATAAACTGTAAAAAATACGGTGCAACATGAGCAGATCTTAATTTAATGCCACATTCGACACTGTCTATTCATATTCACTTTGTTAGCAACAGACGTAATAGATTACATTTGTTTGTGCAGGGGCTTTTTTGTCCGATTTATTGGCATTTTTGCCCCAAGTCCACCTGGCCAGGGCAAGGCTAAGCCTATGCTGAAATGTTTTTAAATTGGCAAAATTAAGTGGCTCATAAAAGTCTCTTCTTCTGAAATGTTTTTATCCACTTAAATAGGGGGTGGACGATACTGGTTGCTGTTTATATCATGCTGTTGAGTATTTAGTTGTGCAAAAAAGAAATCCTACTCAGATATCTTAGTGGTCCTGTGTGTACTACAGTACAGTACTGTCTTGTAGCGTTTAAACTCTTAACCCTTTTTAGACACCTGTGATTCAGTCTTTCAGCCCAACACGAATCTTGCACCTACATTTTCAGGAGGTTGCACTAGAATCTTCTCAAGCTTGGTCTTTCTAGTGCATTGCTTTTTTAGAAAGTTCGACAGCCACACTCACAAAATCTGCCCTTGCGATAGCTTCTGTACATTTTCGGGCATCTTAGTTCTCAGGACAGACCTGAGAGTGAATTGTCAGCACTGAGGGGCATTTAGCATTTCGCCGCATTTGTCTCCTCTATCTCTCTCATTTCTTCCTCTGATCAGATAAACAGCCGCCTTTGCTCATCTGTCCAGCGCCGTGGCTGCAGACTAACAGAATATTTAATGCTCTGTGTAGTGCTTTGCCTTCCACGTCAGATTCTATAACTGAGATTGATGTTAGCTGTAAAATAAAGGGGCTTATATAACAGGAGATGGGTATTCCTATAATTGCACAGGCGGAGAATAGGTTACGAGGCCGCCAAGTTCTGCCTTATTCTGTCTGCATCTTGAATCATAAAATGAGAGCGATGCCTTTCTTGGATGCCTACATCGGAAAGTCCAACCAACAGTGGGAGGGGAGATTAGGTCTCTCTTGACATAAAGTCAATTTCTTTATCTTATCTTATGAAGTGTATGGAGTTTTGTGAGGTTAATGATCAAAGTCGCAGAGTAAATTGTCTTCTCGAAATGCAATCGATGTTAAATCGAGAGATCATTATTTTTGCAGACTATATAGTGCTCAATAAAACAACTAAACATAAGCAGGCTTCTTTCATTTATAATAAATACAATTTATGTATTCAAAGATGTTTTGAGACTTGTTGAGACTTTTGTTTACCTGTAACTAAAGCAGAATTCATAGCAACATGCACCATGCTCACTAAGGGTGCATTTGTTTGTTTAAAAATAAAACCCAGTAATATTGTAAAATATTATTATAATTTAAAATAGCAGTTTTTTTATTTGAATATACCTTAAAAGGTCATTTATTCCTTTGATGCAAAGCTGAATTTTCAGCATCATTACTTCAGTGTCTTCAGTCTCACATGATCCTTCAGAAATCATTCTGCGTTCATTTGGTGAAAGATTTTGTCTTTTTATTATCAATTATCATTATTTTATGATGTAATGTTGAAAACACTTGTCCTGGATATGTGTGTATAAAATATATAAAATTATTATTATTATTTTGGAAATGATAATAGTTTTTTTCCAGGGTTCTTTGGTTAAGAGAGTTCTAAAGAATAATATGTATTTAAAATAAAGTATTTTGTAAGATTATAAATGTCTTTAGTGTCACTTTCATAAATTCAGTGTTTTCTTGCTAATTAAAATGATGAATTAAAACAGACTTTTCAAGTAAGCCCAGGTGTCACATCAGGGTTTATATTTGACAGATTTAGTAACGAAAATCATAAAGTTTTAATTTCCTGAAATCATGATGTTCTCAGGAGGTGTGCAGTGTTAAAGGCTCTTGCTTAACAACTTGATATTGATGGCTGTTTGAAGCTCATTAGATAAAACACACATGGCTGTTGGCTGTTTTGATGTAGATTAAATATTCATTATTTTATCAGAAATGGATGCGGTCGACTCCCTTCAGAGCAAAATCAGACTTCAGCCATATCAGTGCAAACTCTCCAGCAGCGCGATGGAAAAGACCAAACACTGTTCAATCTCAGCCCAATCCACAGAGCCAAAACTCATTTTGTAAATGTACGACTTGTTGTTGTCCCTGTGCGCGAAGAGGAACCATCTGCCTTCAAGCTGCCTCTCATACTGTGAATATATTTACTCTTGTTCCCAGAGAAGAGTCCAGCATCCTTCAGGTGTGTGTGAGATAGATGAGCCGAAGGGAAGTCTGTAGCCATTTTCACCCATGCTGGATAGTAACAATTGGATTGACTTTTCCCAGATGCAAAAAATATTCACTCATAGCCAATATGAAACTCTTAGCTTTGATCAATATTTTGACTTCATTAACCTGTTGGAATTCAGTTTTGAAACTCTCATCCACATTCAGTCTATTTATCAATTGATCAAAAGTGACTGTAAAGACATTTTATGAAGTTGATAGAATGATTTCTGAAGGATCATGTGACGCTGAAGACTGGAGTAATGATGCTGAAAATCAGCTTTGTCATCACTGAAATAAATTACATTTTAAAATATATTCAAATAGAAAATGTTATTTGTATTTGTAAAAATATTTGACAATATTACCATTTTATTGATCAAATAAATGTAGCCTGGAAAAACATAAAAGCCCCCCCCCCCCTCCAAAAAATCTCACAGATCAATTAATTGGATTTAAAATGTATATATAATAATTTACTCATTTATTGTGATATGTGTGCATGCATGACCCATGACCCATTCCAACTGTCAGTAACGTAATTGGAGTGATTTATTCTGGAGTCTCTGATTATACTACAGAGATCTCTGCTGTGATGCAAGCCAGTGCATCTGATTATTTGATATTCAGTCTGAAAGGTGCTTATTTGTATGCAAAGGCTGTAAAACTGCTGGTTATAAGCCAAACAATTCTTCCCTCATCTCAAGGCTGCTATGAACAAAACACCCCAGCACAATTTTAAATGGCATATTCAGAGATGAAAACATGCAGGCTGCATTTAAAGATTCCCTGATGAAGTAAAAACAAAGTTTCTTCATCTAAGGGTAAATGTATATTTTCCTTAATTAGTATTTGCATTGAAAATATTTTTCTGCATCTGTATTTCCACTTCTAACCACAAAGGCCATAATATGAAGTGCAGAATGGAATAAGATATTATATTTGCATACTATATTTTAGTGATGCATGCATATTTGGGTGTGGGGATGGTTTTTACACTCTTGTTACAATGAATGAATGGTTACACATTAAACTATATTGAAGAAAGTGTTTAAGAAACACTAACCAGTATTAAAATGTAGTGGCAGCAAAAGCTGAGTTTTAAAGTACAACAGGCCTGCGTAATTATGTCTGTGACATCTAGTGACCTTTTGTTCTCTTGCGCGTTATTCTGTACGATCTGATCTTAACTGTTACTGTGGTAAAGCTTTTTAATCTGACATCAGGATCTGTGAGCTTGACAGGAACTAAGCTAACATAATAGATTGAGTCTAAGAATGTACAAAAGGGTTGTGTACATGTCAATCATGCCATTATTTCTGCAGTGCAAGATGTCTGAGCTCACTCTGTAAAGAACATACGGTATTAGCATAATCAAAAACATATTTATGCTATTAACATATGATAAAACATCACAATAATCCATAAGTAATGCACACGACTCCAGTCAATCAGTTAATGTTTTGTGAAGCAAAAAGCATTGTGTTTGTAAGAAACAAAATCATCTAGATGCTTTAAACTTTTTAAAATGTTTCTTCCAGTTAAAATAGGAGTCCTCTAACCATAATATTGCATTCTCCAGTGGAAAAACAATTTGAAAATATGAATCTGGAAAGAAATCTGCAAAGATCAAGCACCATTTAGAAGCAAATACAGTCCAACATCTTTTAAAATAAGTATATGATAATGTATGTATGATATGTAACATTTTAATACATTTTAGCAGATTATTGTTTACATATTGCGACAGTATAAGCAGTCAATATAGTGTTCATTAATGTCTTAAAGTCTTGATGGTTTAAAGGTTATTTGGTGTTATAATTGCGATCATGTTATTCCGAGTTTGAAGAGTGATGAACTCCAAAGATGTTATTCTGACTCAGTTGTGGTGGGGAGAGTTTTCTGCCAGCTGGAAAGTTGCAACATGGCTGGTTGCAACTTTGGAGTCTTGCTGGCGGACGCGGTTGGACTGGACGTCTGCGAGTAAGAGCATTCAGTGCAGCAGAAGAGAGAGAATTCTTTTTGTTAGTTAAATATAAGATTTTGTTTGACCAAACGGCCAGTGGCAGACAGTGAGCCTATGTTTGATCAATTTAGCCTTCTCATCATGACTTGCCTAAAATAAAATCTATAGATATAAAACAGTTCAAGCATATAACAATGTTTAAACGTTAAACCAGATAAATGTGCGCTATATCTAATAGTTTGCGTGGAGACGCTTTGCAGGACATGTATGTGCCAGCACGATCACTTGCATTTTTTCAGTGGATATGCTGTCATTTTTGTTCATAAAGGTAAGAGTAATCATTCACAACTGCAAATGATTTACTTCTATTTGTGTGCACTCACAATATCAACAAAACGTTGTGCTTTTATAAAATAAAGAAAACAAACATGATGCGCTTTCTGCCATTTTTACAAATATAAAGGTACAAAAATAAACTGAAACTGTGAAAACATTCCTCACAGACATGATAAATATATCTATAGAAAGATTTAAATGACTACTTAACAAAATAAAACAAATCTAGAACAAAAACTCATAATCCGTAAAGATGCACTTCTCTCTAAAGGCATCTCTGAGGAGATGGCGAGTCAGGGTCGGCAACTTCATCCTTGACTCAGAAAACATTAGTTTATTAGCAAAGAATTCAAATATCTCCTTACTGTTTCCCCCTGTCACATTTATAGTAATTACTCTTGCTGGTGCTTTTTGGCAAGCTTAAGCTTATTGCATGCATTTGAACGCAGAACTGTTCAGCTGCGCTGACGGCACACACCATACTGCTGCTGGCGTGACAATGAACTCCGTCGAGCCACGCTTATTATTATTTTTTCACTAATTGATGGATGTCTAAAATATAAAAATATGTAGAAGCCTTAAAACCGACCAGAGGCCCGGCCTGTGTCTGAACTATGACGTGAAAATCGGTCCGAAGCCCGGCCCAAGGGGCGTAAAAAGTTCGGGGCCCATTGAGGCCCGGGCTAAAATGCAGGGCTATAATTTAGATCATCAAAATACTAATTCGTAGATAACAAACATTGTGTAAATGTTTTAATCTTAGCATTAAATATATTTTTTTTATTTATTCATGTTGACTTCAAGTAAAAGTGTTGCTGTTTAGACTAGCATTTCATGCAGGTTTCCTTCAAGTGAGATGATTTTTATCAGCTAGCCCATGTTGATCCACTGTGGCTGCTGTCGGCACTATCGGTTCATGAACTCAACCAGCCGTGCTGCTTTTGCCTGGTGTAACTTTCTGAAAATAGATACCGTAAACCGAAAAAATACACAGTATCTGAATGTCAATTTAATTTGATATAACATCAAACTGGCATCCGCAAACGAAATTCTAGATCTTCACTAACTTCACTTTTCAGTTTTCAATCAGTTTTCCTCATGTTTTCGTTTTCAGCACTAAATCTACTGTTTTATAAGCAAATATCTCTAATCCAACGCATTGACATTTGGTTTCTAAATTTTTTTGAGTCTGCTGCATATGGATGTGCATATTTGTACTATAATGACTGCAAGCTGAGCTCTTGAGGGGTAATTGTTCAGCATTGTGTTTGTTTTGTGGTTTTATCTGGGATGAGTTCTATCTCATAGGGTAAGCTGTGTTTCTAGAAGAGCGAAAGGGCAGATATCCTCTGGCTCTCAGCATGCACGTATCTCAGAAGCGGTGCAGGTGTCTGGAGTTGTGTTTTCCAGTGGAACCACAGGAGGAGAGCGCTTTATCCTGTCTCCTAAACGGATGGCTATTGTAGGGAGAGATATATGTCTTCTCCTCTATTACGCACGTAATGAGGCATTAAACACTCTTTATTATCTTTATCAGGACTTTGTCTCGGCCTGATGCTGTTTCAGCGGTTTGTACAAGCAGTTCTGTTTAGGAATATGGACATATTAAAGGGGCCATATCAGTGGAAAGAGGAATTTTCATACTCTTTATTTTTTTCTCATTCATTCATTCATTCATTCATGCTTTCATATTTAAAATAAATTATTATATAATTAAATGAATAAATAACATAATAAATACATTTAAAATAAATACATACTGTTTTTCAAAAGAGCAAATATTTGACATGCTTGTGTATGTGGGATGGAGCTCTTACACCAGCAGATGTCCACAGCAGACCCAGCAAATCCCTGTTTGCTAAGCTGTAATGGACGATTACACAGTGTGGCCCCTTATAATGACTAATATAATTAGTAATTAAAAAAGTTAATTTATTATTTATTTAAAATAAATAATTTTAAATACATAAACATTTTTAATGTAAATATAAATACATAATATTTTGCTGAAACATGAATAAATCATTATTTTAAATAATAATTTAAATTATTTTAAATAAATAAATGAAAACACAGTTTTAAAATGTATAATGAATACAAAAGTAATTTAAATAAATAATTTAAAATAAAATATGAATCAGTTTATTTTAAATATTTGTATTTTAAATAATAATTTATTTACTTTAAATCATTATTTATATATATTTTTAAATTGATTTCATTAATATATTTTAAATATTTTTTTAAATATCTACTTTTACTAATAAGCAGCACTATAATACAGGCATTAATACAGTAATACAGTGCATGTTTATTGGTCAACTTAATTTATATATCATATTTTGCTTGCATTTATGTATAAGTAGTATCTCAGTGTGTGTGTGTTATATGTAGGTGAACATCTACTCATACGCTGTGCACGTACTGATAATCAGCACTTTCTAACAAGCCATTTCAATGTAGTCACATCTGTGATCTGTGAAAAAGGTCACATGGTGGACAGAAGTAGCAGCCTTTTAAAGGTTTTCTCATTTTCCCCATTCACTGTAAAAGCTCTGGAAGCTTCCTGATCCCTGCAGTGATTCAACGATGCTGACAGGTGCATCCATCCTGTGTCTTGGGTCCATGACTGTATACTGTACGTCTATACCTGCCAAATCTCAACACCACTTAGAGTGGTTTATCTTGAGCCAATGCTCAAAAGAGCAAATATTTGACATGCTTGTGTATGTGGGATGGAGCTCTTACACCAGCAGATGTCCACAGCAGACCCAGCAAATCCCTTTTTGCTAAGCTGTAATGGACAATAACACAGTGTGGGCCCTTATAATGACTGTCAGCCTGCTGGAGATAAAAACATACCCAACCACAAGTCGTATTTAAAGAGATTTTTGTACAGATACATCTAATGTAGGCTAGAAGGGCTTCTTAATTAGTTTGTACTGGCATTTGCAATTGCATGACCTTGTGCGTGTTGGAAATAACATATTGCTGCTTGTTTTTGGAAGTAGTTTTAGTTGTGTACTGTGTTTTCTGTATGCCATATTACAATTTTCCAAAATATGACACATGCAGAGCACACTACACTAGGTACAGTATCCCAAAATGCAGTGCTATCAACTTGACCCTCTATTTATTTATTTTTTTTATGACAATTTAACTCAGAATAATCCATATTTTCTTGAATGGTTCCACTTGTAGCATGTGTTCATACACTCAGTGCTGCATAATAGTAAACAGTTCTGCTTTTGTGTAGCTGCAGAGGTTTGAAGGACATGAATTTCAGCTTGATGTGAGTCATTCAGGAGCGCTCCTCACTAATGCAGAACAGCAGCGATACCGAATTGATGGTGAATCTCTGCGGAGGTTTCGTTTGGAGAGGTGAGTCAGCTACACTTGAGCAGGGTTTCCTGTCATCTTCAAGAGCGGCCGCCACACGAGTGTGTGAGTCACTGTGGAGGGACATTAATGCAGTGTGTGCTTGTGTTTCATCTGTACAGAGATCTGGTTTAGAATAAAAACATTGACTGCTTTCCGGACTGATGACTGGTTGGTTATCTCAAGGGCTTTTCCTTTTATGTTTTCTTTGTGGGTCTCTTTTGAACAGCAGAGATCAGTTAAAAATCTTTGACATCCAGAAGATTCTGTTCTATAACAGAAAATAATTACTTTAGATTGTAATAATATTTTACAATATTACTGTTTAACTGTATTTTTGATCAAATTAATACAGCCTTAATACAGCCTGGCACCACAAAAAAATTAAATAAAAAGTTAATTGCAGCGTTTTATCTTGTAGTTCAGACTTTTTTTGGGGGGGAGGGGGGGACTATATGTACTGTATGTATGTATGTATGTATGTATGTATGTATGTATGTATGTAGGTGTATACAGGTGCATCTCAATAAATTAGAATGTCATGGAAAAGTTATTTCAGTAATTCAACTCAAATTGTGAAACTCGTGTATTAAATAAATTCAATGCACACAGACTGAAGTAGTTTGTCTTTGGTTCTTTTAATTGTGATGATTTTGGCTCACATTTAACAAAAACCATCCAATTCACAATCTCAACAAATTAGAATATGATGACATGCCAATCAGCTAATCAACTTAAAACACCTGCAAAGGTTTCCTGAGCCTTGAAATGATCTCTCAGTTTGGTTCACTAGGCTACACAATCATGGGGAAAACTGCTGATCTGAAAGTTGTCTAGAAGACCATCATTGACACCCTTCACAAGGAGAGTAAGCCACAAACATTCATTGCCAAAGAAGCTGGATTTTCACAAAGTGCTGTATCCAATCATGTTAACAGAAAGTTGAGTGGAAGGAAAAAGTTTGGAAGAAAAAGATGCACAACCAACAGAGAGAACCGCAGCCTTATGAGGATTGTCAAGCAAAATCAATTCAAGAATTTGAGTGAACTTCACAAGGAATGGACTGAAGCTGGGCTCGAGGCATACAGACGTGTAAAGGAATTTGCTGAACCACAGACAACATCAGAGGCATCTTACCTGGGCTAAGGAGAAGAAGAACTAGAATGTTGCCCAGTGGTCCAAAGTCCTCTTTTTAGATGAGAGCAAGTTTTGTATTTCATTTGGAAACCAAGGTCCTAGAGTCTGGAGGAAGGGTGGAGAAGCTCATAGCCCAAGATGTTTAAAGTCCAGTGTTAAGTTTCCACAGTCGTGATGATTTGGGGTGCAATGTCATCTGCTGGTGTTGGTCATTGTGTTTTTTGAAAACCAAAGTCACTGCACCCGTTTACCAAGAAATTTTGGTGCACTTCATGCTTCCTTCTGCTGACCAGCTTTTTGAAGATGCTGGTTTAATTTTCCAGCAGGATTTGACACCTGCCCACACTGCCAAAAGCACCAAAAGTTGGTCAAATGACCATGGTGTTGATGTGCTTTACTGGCCAGCAAACTGAACTGAACCTCATAGGCAATCTATGATGTATTGTCAAGAGGAAAGTGAGAAACAAGAGACCAAAAAATACAGATGAGCTAAAAGCCACTGTCAAAGAAACCTGGGCTTCCATACCACTTCAGCAGTGCCACAAACTGATCACCTCCAAGCCACGATGTGACCCAAAATCATCACAATTAAAAGAACCAAAGACTTAAACTACTTAAGTCTGTGTGCATTGAATTTATTTAATACACAAGTTTCACAATTTGAGTTGAATAACTGAAATAAATGAACTTTTCCACAACATTCTAATTTACTGAGATGCACCTGTATATGACTTGGTAGTTCCAAGTCAGTTTAATCACAGTTTGTTCACTAAGTGTGAGGGAACTACACAGTTTTCATTACATTAATAATGAAAGATTATTAATATTAAGATTAAGATTAACCAAAACAATAAAAAGATTTAGCTCTTTATTTTTATGCCGCGATAGTGAGGTGAAAATAATTGCTATGGCTGTTTCATGTCGACCTAAACTGGCAGATTTCAGACTCAACAGGTGGATTTGTCTGTGTCTCATTGCTTTGGCTTGGTTCTCATCCTCAGAACCTCTGGTCTCCATCAGCAGTGCCAGGGGTCTTTGTGTGGCAGCCAGCTCAAATGAAATGCTTAAACTGCCTCATGGGCTTTTCCCTTAAGGCTGGTATTGCATTTAATTGGCCTGGTCTGGCCTTTCCTGTCCCCTTCTCTTCATTTCAGAAATCTGTGCTGTCTTCTGATGCATTTATCATATGGAAAACCGTCTCCCACACCAGCTTTCATAGCATCTATAATAAAGAAGCTCCTTTTTCAACCATACTTTAATTTCCCTCAGGAGTGAAGCCTGCCGTTTACTCTGCGTCAGTTCAGTGAAGCCCAACAGTACGTTCACACTGGATTTATGTACCAGTTTGTTATAGATTATTAGATTCCTGATTTGGAGACAATTGAAACCATTTGCCCTTAATTAATATGGTTTCTTTTTAGGGAGGAAAGGGGTGGTCATTACTTCTCTCTCTCTCTCTCTCTCTCACACACACACACACACACACACACACACACACACACGCACACACTTTTTTCATTTTATTTTTGTTTACTTTTTCTTTTATTATTGTTATTTACTTTTTTTGTACTCGTTTAATTAACTTATTTTTTATTTTATTTATTGTTATTTGTTTATTTTATTTTCTGATTTACTCTTACTCATTTACTTTTATGTACTTGTTGATTTATTTTAGTTTTCTTTTCTATTTA
Organism: Carassius carassius; assembly: GCF_963082965.1. NCBI lineage: Eukaryota > Metazoa > Chordata > Actinopteri > Cypriniformes > Cyprinidae > Carassius > Carassius carassius. The sequence goes on along the minus strand of NC_081779.1, from coordinate 6,168,647 downwards.
CAAACACTACACTACACACTACACTATATACACACACACACACACAGACACACTTTTTTCATTTTTCATTTTATTTTTGTTTACTTTTTTCTTATATTATTGTTATTTACTTTTTTTGTACTCGTTTAATTAACTTATTTTTTATTTTATTTATTGTTATTTGTTTAATTTATTTTATTTTCTGATTTACTTTTACTTATTTACTTTTATGTACTTGATTTATTTTTCTATTTACAAACACTACACTACACAGTACACTATATACATACACACACACACACACACACACACACAAAACACATTCTGTATGATTTATAAGCGTTTTGAAAAATGGGGACATGGGTTATGTCCTCATAAGTCACCCTCTCCTTGTAATACCTGTGTCATACCCATGTCATTATACAGAGTTGTGTCCTGATATGTCACAAAAACAAGAACACACACACACACACACACACACACACACACACACACACACACACACACACACACACACGTGTATTTGTATGTATAAGAAATAAATGCATATATATATATATATATATATATATATATATATAATTATAGACTGTACAATAACATAAATTATGTAAGCACAGACTTCAGTTTTGGATGTGATCAACCATGAAGATTCAATTTTAAAGCCCTTTTAAAAATTCAGCACCAAAATTAGGCTTATTTTTATTTTTTTACTCACCAGCAAATTAGCCAATTCACAATGACAGCCATTTATTTTTAGTGTGAAATACACAATGAACTCCAGATTCAGGTAATTCTTGAGAAATGTCAACAGTAACCGTATTTCAGAGGCAACGGACACGATTAGCTACAATTGGTTTTCATTCTTTGAAAATAATTAATGCGTTCTAAACTCCATATGGCCTTCAGCGGTGGATGATTATTAGTGTGAGACGGGGCTCTGGATAATTTGAGCATGAAATCTGCGAGCATACTGTAGATAATACAGTGAATACATCTCCTCCCCAGGGAACAAGGGGCCATTGTTTGGAAACGCTTAATCGGTATCAGACTCTGTCTCTGGATTAATGGAAAAGCTCAGTAGACTTACTCCAGTCCGCTAGCTTCCAGCTCTGAAGAATTTACTCAGAAACAGAGAGCAAAATTCAGCTGAAAAGAATCATATAGTGTTCCTGTTGCTTAACTGGTACTAACCATGGTGCTAAAAAAACACCAGGGTCATGGGTTTGATTCCATATCTTGTATCTGCCAGATGCATGAATGTAAATGTCATATGAGGTCATCTTATTGTACCCCCAAGTAAAATAAATATTTACAATTGCCGCTGGCTGTTTAATTTGATGAGATTGATAAAGCAGTGCATGCAAACATATTGATCAGGCCTGTCAACGTCAATGAATCTTCTAATGTTTAAGAGCTGAATGCTTTTCTTTCTTTATGCATTTATACAGTGCTGCTTTTCATTGATGTGTGTGTTTATGTGTGTGTTGCAGATTTCCAGTGGGTGCAGGGCGATGTGTGCGAGGTGCAGTTAATGGTCTATAATCCGATGCCATTTGAGCTACGAGTCGAGAACATGGTGAGTCAACCGTCTACATTGCGAGTAAATCACTCGTATATGCGACTAAATCTTCACTCTGGGCAACTAAATGATGTCTATACAGTTTGTAAGTTGGACTCGCAAGCTTCAAGTTTATTTATTTGTATAGTGCTTTTTACAATACAAATCGTTACAAAGCAACTTTACAGAAAATTATGTTTCTACAATATTTAGTAGTAGCTAGTAGTTTGTGCACGTTTGACAGGATTTTAGAAAAAAATAAAAAAAATAATAATAATACAAGACGTAGTCAGCTAGACGATGAACTATCAATATTATTAATTAATAGTTATTATATGATGCAGTCACACATGTAGCAATAATTGTTAGTTCTGTTTGTTGATTCAAGGTTAGCATCATCTGGGGTCCTCTGAGGGTCAGCATCATCTCTTCTCAGGTGTTCTGGATCCAGACTGGAGCTTGTGTAAATCCTAGTTTAAAAACATAGAAACAAAACATAGAAACAAAATAGAGACATCATTAGCATAGCTGCTGATCCAACAAAGTAAAATTAGTTTAACCCAAGCTAAAGAATAAAAATGCACATTTGATCAGATGCAACTACACTCACAATTTAAAAGATACATTATTCGTATGCTTGGCGAAAGAGATGTGTTTTTAATCTAGATTTAAACAGAGAGAGTTTGCCTGAACCCCGAACATTATCAGGAAGGCTATTCCAGAGTTTGGGAGCCAAATGTGAGAAAGCTCTACCTCCTTTAGTGGACTTTGCTATCCTAGGAACTACCAAAAGTCCAGCGTTTTGAGACCTTAGGGTGCGTGATGGGTTGTAGCGTGGTAGAAGGCTAGTTAGGTACGCAGGAGCTAAACCATTTAGGGCCTTATAGGTAAGTAATGATAATTTGTAACTGATATGGAACTTAATTTGGTAGCCAGTGCAGATACTGTAAAATTGGGGTAATATGATCATATTTTCTTGACCTCGTAAGGACTCTAGCTGCTGCATTTTGGACTACCTGTAGCTTGTTTATTGACGAAGCAGGACAACCACCTAGAAGTGCATTACAATAGTCCAGTCTAGAGGTCATAAATGCATGAACTAGCTTTTCTGCATCAGAAACAGATAACATGTTTCGTAGCTTGGCAATGTTTCTAAGATGGAAGAATGCAGTTTTTGTAACATTGGAAATATGATTTTCAAAAGACAAATTGCTGTCTAATATAACACCCAGATTTCTGACTGTAGAGGAAGTAACAGTACATCCGTCTAGCTGCAGATTGTAATCTACAAGATTCTGTGTGGTGTTTTTTGGTCCAATAATTAATATCTCTGTCTTATCCGAATTTAATTGGAGAAAATTATTTGTCATCCAATCTTTTACATTTTTAACACACTCTGTTAGCTTAGATAATTGGGAAGTTTCATCTGGTCTCGTTGAGATATATAGCTGAGTATCATCAGCATAACAGTGGAAGCTAATTCCGTATTTTCTAATAATATTACCAAGGGGCAACATGTATATTGAAAATAGAAGGGGACCTAGGACGGATCCTTGTGGCACTCCATATTTTACTGATGATAAATGAGATGACACCCCATTTAAGTAAACAAAATGGTAGCGATCAGACAGGTAGGATCTAAACCATCTTAGAGCCTGCCCTTGAATACCTGTATAGTTTTGTAATCGATCTATGAGTATGTCATGATCTATGGTGTCGAACGCAGCACTAAGATCAAGTAAGACTAGAAATGAGATGCAGCCTTGAATCTGACGCAAGAAGCAGGTCATTTGTAATTTTAACAAGTGCAGTTTCTGTGCTATGGTGGGACCTAAAACCTGACTGAAATTCTTCATACAGATCATTTTTATGCAGGAAGGTGCTCAATTGAGCAGACACAACTTTTTCTAAAATTTAAGACATAAATGGAAGATTTGAAATAGGCCTATAATTTGCCAGTACACTAGGATCTAGTTTTGGTTTCTTAATAAGAGGCTTGATAACCGCCAGCTTGAATGGTTTTGGGACGTGACCTAAAGATAACGACGAGTTAATGATATTGAGAAGCGGTTCTTCGGCTACAGGTAACAGCTCTTTTAGTAATTTAGTGGGTACAGGATCTAATAAACATGTTGTTGGTTTAGATACAGTGATAAGTTTATTTAGCTCTTCCTGTCCTATATTTGTAAACCACTGCAGTTTATCTTTGGGTGCGATGGATGAAACTGAAGTGTTAGACGCTGTAGAATCTACATTCGCTATTGTATTTCTTCTATCTATTTTATCAGTGAAGAAATTCATAAAGTCAGTACTATTTAACGTCGGTGGAATATTTGAATCAGGTAGCGTCTGGTAATTTGTTAACTTAGCCACTGTGCTAAATAAAAACCTTGGATTGTTTTGGTTATTTTCAATGAGTTTGTGGATATGCTCTGCCCTAGCAGTTTTTAGAGCCTGTCTATAGCTGGACATACTGTTTTTCCATGCAATTCTAAAAACTTCCAAGTTAGTTTTTCTCCATTTGCGTTCAAGACTACGAGTTACTTTCTTGAGAGAGTGAGTGTTACTGTTATACCATGGCACGGTACGTTTTTCTCTAACCTTTTTCAATTTGATGGGGGCAACAGCTTCTAATGTATTAGAGAAAATAGTGCCCATGTTGTCAGTAATTTCGTCTAATTCATGTGTATTTTTGGGTACAAATAGCAGTTGATATAGATCAGGCAGGTTATTTGTGAATCTTTCTTTGGTGGCTGGAACAATAGTTCTGCCCAGACGGTATCGCTGAGACATATAGTTAATATCAGTGATACGCAGCATGCACGATACAAGGAAATGGTCTGTAATATCATCACTTTGGGGTACAATATCTATAGCAGTAAGATCGATTCCATGCGATATAATTAAATCTAGTGTATGATTAAAACGATGGGTGGGCCCGGTGACATTTTGCTTGACTCCAAAGGAGTTTATTAGGTCAGTAAACGCAAGTCCTAATGTATCATTTGCATTATCAACGTGAATATTAAAATCTCCCATGATTAGCGCCTTATCAACTGTAACCAGAAGGTCTGAGAGGAAATCTGCAAATTCTTTTAGGAATTCTGTATACGGCCCTGGTGGTCTATACACAGTAGTCAGAGCAAGAGATACATTAGATTTCTTTTGCATGTCTGACAGTGTAACATTTAGCAGAAGTATTTCAAAAGAGTTAAACCTGTATACTGTTTTCTGGGTAACATTGAGAATATCACTATATATTGTTGCAACACCTCCGACACGACCAGTCTGACGGGGCTCATGCTTATAACAGTAGTTTGGTGGAGTAGACTCATTTAGACCAAAATAATCATTTGGTTTTAGCCAGGTTTCAGTCAAGCAGAGTACATCAAAACTATTTTCTGTGATCATTTCATTTACAATAACTGCTTTGGGTGTGAGTGATGTAATATTTATGAGCCCAAACTTTAAAAATTGTTTTTGCTCATTTACTTTACATTTTTCTGGTTTAATTACGATAAGATTTTTTCTAGATCCTACATTATATTTTGACCTCACTATTCGGGGAACAAACACAGTCTTAATAGTTTTTACAGCGCAAGTACTTTTATCATTTAAGCGGGTGGAACAAAACTCATCATAATAGTTATCTCAGAATTGTCTTACTAGTCACATGGAGCGAAGTGTCCTGGAGATGTTGTCAGAGAGCAGCTCCGCTCCGATTCTGCTGGGGTGTAATCCATCAGCGCGAAACAGCCTAGGACGCTCCCAGAAAAGATTCCAGTTATTAACAAATAGCAATTTCTGTTCTTTACACCATGACAACAACCATTCATTTAAAGCAAAAAGTCTACTGAACCTTTCGTGTCCTCGTCGATACGTGGGCAGTGGTCCTGACACGACGATCGTCGCCGCGGGCGTCGTGCTGCCAACCGTCTCGATCAGGCTCCTGAAGTCCCTCTTCAGCGTCTCCGTCTGCCGCAGCGTGGTGTCGTTGACCCCGGCGTGAAGCACGACCGCTCTGGGGCTCTCGTCGGCCTTCAGGATCGCGGGTATCTGCGCAGAAACATCGAGAACACGAGCACCAGGCAAACAATGAGTGTGCACTTTATCTTCGGCTAACGTAGCACTTACGTGTCGGACGATGGAGTCGCCGATGATCACAGCGTCGCGTCCTGTCTCGCGGAGGGGAGCGAAGCGGTTCCGGATGGAGATGTCGAAGGCAGGAAGGGGAGAAGTCGTCGCCCGGGACACGGCTCGCGTCCTCCGCTGTGGATGCACCCAGGGTCCGTGGTGTCCCGGCGTCGCAGTGAAGGACATCTGGGAAGATCGCGTCCTGGGTGCACCGGGCCTGTGCAGAGAAACACACGGAGTAGACGTGGTGGGACTGTTAGCAGCACGCTGTATACTTACCCCGGACTTGAGCTTCACTCGCAAACACTCTCTGACTGAGGGCTTCAGAGTTTCACTCTTCATCAGGAGAGAGAGAGAGAGAGAGAGAGAGAGAGAGAGAGAGAGAGAGGGGGAGAGAGGGAGAGAGAGGGAGAGAGAGAGAGAGTTAATTGAAGCGCTACATTAAACCATATTCTTTGATGTGTTATTCTGTCAAAACAACGGCGTTCCTATGGAAGTCTTCAGCTTTTAAGAGCAGTTGGGTTTTCCGGTAATGGGTGGAGTTTATCAACAAATGGCATTCTCATTGGTTGGAGCTCACCTATTATAGTCCCAGTTTTGATTACAGCAAATCAGTTCGACTGAACGCACAGAACCTGATTAATATTCATGAATCCAGCAGCTCATTAATCTTAGTAATCCTTAGTGTGTTTTATAGTTATTATTATTAGAATTCATCTCATTTTTATCTTATCAGTATTATTGTTAGGTTTTTCCCAATTATTATGATTATTATTATTATCAGTCTGGCGAGTAAACTAAAATCTTTACTAGCCAATGGCGATTCATTTGCCAAGGCGTCCGTAGAGGGTTGTAAGTGATTTGATATTACAAAATAAAAATTTTTGTTTTTGTTTGTATACATTTTTCATTGTTTTTTGTTTTATTATAGTTGTTTTTATGAAATATATTTTTTACATTTCTGTGTGTGTGTGTGTGTGTGTATATATATATATATATATATATATATATATATACATATATACATATATATATATATATATATACATATATATATATATATATACATATATACATATATATATATATATATATATATACATATATATATATATATATATATATATATATATATATACATATATATATATATATATATATATATATACATATATATATATATACATATATATATACATATATATATATATATATATATATAATTTGTATTCATAATTTTCTTTTTTTTCATTTTGATTTTTATATTTGTACATTATTTTATATTTTATATTTCATTATTTTACTTTTTTCCATTTTATGAAATATTTTATATTGTTTTTTATATTATCTAATTATCTTATTTTTCATTTATAATTTTGTATCTTTTCTTTTTTTTGTTATTTTCTTTGCATCTTTCTTTTGTTGTTTGTTTTGTTGTAGTTAATTAAATAATTTTTATGACGTGTGTGTATAAAATTCTAAAATTAAGTAATAATATAATTTGTATTCATAATTTTAATTTTGTTTTTAATTTGTGTATTTTATTGTTTTTATTTTATATCATTTTATTTCAAAAATAATTTTATTCATAACCTGCAATTTTTGTGTTTTATTTTGTTTTATTGAAATGATGGAGCATTTTAAGTTCTCATGACTGATATCAGGGAAAAATGCAACTGAATGCATCAAAACATTCAAAGAGAGAAAGAGAGAGGGAATCCATTATACACACGCACATCTTTTATGGAAAAGACATCTAGCTCGCTTAGTTCATGTTAGTTTAATTACTTTTGTACCGATTCATAAAGAAAACTGTGCTTGACACAGTAATGTCTATATCACAGCAGAAAATATGATCCTACATCAGAACCCTGCAGAGGCATTATGGTGTTTCTCTTTGTTCATCACTGTAAGAAAAAATGCTAGAAACTGATTTTATACATGATCACTTATATTTGAACTGAAGCATATAAAAGTGGCATTGAGCACTATGGAGATCTCTTTAAAAAAAATCATTGGTTAATTTATAGAGGTTCTGCCACTTTATATGGCATTTTGCTCTCAATGAGGACAGAAAAATTGTGCTGGAAACTGCACCTAGTGGACATGGTGTTTTCAATGGGTTTGTTTGTGATTTGGGCACTGCACAGAGCAATGGGATTGTAATGCAAATGTCATTGCCAGAAATCTTTTGTGTTTTCCTCTTTACATATTAACTGTGCTTTAGAATTCGACCCAGACAGCTGAAATGAGATGAGACTGTGCCACTTATGGGTGGCTTGAGGGCTATTTGGGCTGTAGAAGGTCACCATGACCTGCCCATAATGATAGTGGAATGGAGGCAGAACCACACTGAAGAGATGGAGAGGGGTTACAGTATCTTCCTGACACTATAATGGGCCACTCATATGAGACACAATTAATCAGAACCCTCCTAAGAAACCATGGTAATCGTGTATCAAACGCTGACTCTTCTGGTGCTGCTTTGCTGCCTGCTCTCTACTTAGACAGCTGCCAGATCTCGTTGGACACATTGTCTCTTTCCATCTGAGCTATTTATTTTTGGTCATAAGGCATTTTAGCAATCTCTTGTCCTCTTGTCTCTTGTCACTGAGACGCCTTTCCCTTCTTGGCATTATTGGGGAGCCTCAGATTTGATTTGATTTGTAATTTTAATTAGGGTAACAACAAGGTGTCTTAGAATTTTAGAAACCCTTTGATTATTATTATTATTTATATACAGGTGCATCTCAGTAAATTAGAATGTCATGGAAAAGTTAATTTATTTCAGTTATTCAACTCAAATTGTGAAACTCATGTATTAAATAAATTCAGTGCACACAGACTGAAGTAGTTTACGTCTTTGGTTCTTTTAATTTTGATGATTTTGGGTCACATTAAACAAAAACCCACCAATTCTCTCTCAACAAATTAGAATACTTCATAAAAACTTTTTTAGTGAATTGCTGGCCTTCTGGAATGTCCTCATTTACTGTACATGTACTCAATACTTGGTAGGGGCTCCTTTTGCTTTAATTACTGCCTCAATTTGGCGTGGCTTGGAGGTGATCAGTTTGTGGCACTGCTGAGGTGGTCTGGAAGCCCAGGTTTCTTTGACAGTGGCCTTTAGCTCATCTGCATTTTTTGATCTATTGTTTCTCATTTTCCTCTTGACAATACCTCATAGATTCTCTCTGGGGTTCAGGTCTGGTGAGTTTGCTGGGCAGTCAAGCACATCAACACCATGGTCATTTAACCCACTCTTGGTGCTTTTGGCAGTGTTGACAGGTGCCAATTCCTGCTGGAAAATGAAATCAGCATCTTCAAAAAGCTGGTCAGCAGAAGGAAGCATGAAGTGCACCAAAATTTATTGGTAAACGAGTGCAGTGACTTTGGTTTTCAAAAAACACAATGACCAACACCAGCAGATGACATTGCACCCCAAATCATCACAGACTGTGGAAACTTAACACTGGACTTCTTCTAAACATCTTGGGCTATGAGCTTCTCCACCCTTCCTCCAGACTCTGGGATCTTGGTTTCCAAATGAAATACAGAACTTGCTCTCATCTGAAAAGTGGACTTTGGACCAATGGCAGCAGTCAATTTTTTCTTCTCCTTAGCCCAGGTAAGATAACTCTGACGTTGTCTTTGGTTCAGGAGTGGCTTAACAAGAGGACTAAGACAACTGTAGCCAAATTCCTTGACACGTCTTTATGCCTTGACCCCAGCTTCAGTCCATTCAAATTTTGAATTAGATTTTGCTTGACAATCCTCATAAGGCTGCGGTTTTCTCAGTTGGTTGTGCATACTTCCACACTTTTTCCTTCCACTCAACTCTGTGAACAGCCAGCTTCTTTGGCAATTAATGTTTGTGGCTTACCCTCCTTGTGAAGGGTGTCAATGATTAGCGGCATCTGAAAGCCATTCAGTGTTATTCAATTTCAGCTTCATTTCCTGTCTCCTGAGATGCCTTCATCTGGCCGATTTTTGAAGGCAGCATAGATGTATCCTTCACTGCCTTTGATATCCCACAGTCCTGTGCGTTCCATTCTGTGACAGTTAAGCCAAAAATGTAAGATGGCATCTGAAAGTTGCAGTCGGTGCTCAGTTTGTGTGTAAATGTATGTTTTAGATCAAAGTTTTGTACTTTTTATGTAATTTCTAGCGAGAAATTAATATTGCATTAATTAAATATCCACTTAGTTATCACCAAAGCTCTCTATATTTTGCTGTAGATCATTTAACCATTACTCTGCCTCAGAAGCCTGTCCAAAATTAGTTTCATGAGGTGCCTTCGTGAAAAAACACTGCCTGCAAAGTCATTGCCCGATATGGCAGTGAGGCAACAAGCTGAAGTTTTCGGATGCAGCAATTGTCTTCTAGACAACTTTCAGATCAGCAGTTTTCCCCATGATTGTGTAGCCTAGTGAACCAAACTGAGAGATCATTTCAAGGCTCAGGAAACCTTTGCAGGTGTTTTGAGTTGATTAGCTGATTGGCATGTCATCATATTCTAATTTGTTGAGATATTGAATTGGTGGGTTTGTTAAATCTGAACCAAATCATCACAATTAAAATAACCAAAGATTTAAACTACTTCAGTCTGTGTGTACTGAATTTATTTAATACACGAGTTTCACAATTTGAGTTGAATTACTGAAATAAATCAACTTTGCCACGACATTCTAATTTATTGAGATGCACATGCATATATTTGTCTTAGGTATTATTGAGCTGCCTTAGTTTTAATTTAATTTAATTTAATTTAATTTTATTTCATTTTAATTTTTATATATTTTTTTATCTTAAGACTTTTATAACATATAAACTAGATTCTGTTTTGTCTTGTATGTATTTTATTTGCCTTTTAATTTTTATTTTATTTGGTTTTTATTTGTATTTTTTATATATATTGTATTTTTATTTTTTGATTGCATTTAATTTTATGAAAATTCATTTAAAGGGGTCATATGATGCAAATTAAATTTTTCCTTTCTCTTTGGAGTGTTACAAGGTCTTGGTCCATATTTGATATTTTTTATCAAAGTTCTAATGCGCCCCCACATCTCTACATCAATATGTGGGAAGATTTGCATAACGCCGCCCAGATGTTCATGCAAAGAAAGAAGGCCTACCTTTTATTCTCGTTGTAGTATTGTTGTGACCACTGCTGCCATGTCATATAGACGCTGTGTGTTTCACTGTAAAAGTGAAACTACTTTGTTTGGCCTTCCAAAAGAGGACACGACTAAATAGAATAGTTTAAATAATATTTATAATGGGTTTTATGGTTATGTTTCGTCGCTCCAGCCGGACAGGGCGTCACAATACGTTAAGGGGCGTAACATTTCTGTCACACGCTTGAGGTATTCGGACAATCACATTGCACTGGACAGGTGAACTTTGTAAAAAATCAATGCGTTTCAGAAGGTGGGGCATAGAGGAGAAGCAATAATGTTCATTATGTGGAAAGTAATGTTTTTTTTTTTACCTTAAACCCCATAAACACATTTCATTATACCAAATACACCAAATAATGTTCTTTTTAGCAGCATCATATGACCCCTTTAAAAATATTATTTTCAATTATATATCTCACTGCAATACATTCTTAAAATTTCACACCCAGAGCATTTCTGTGATGCTTTAAAACACTGGTAGGCTGCTCACTGAGTTTTAGAACAGAGCTATATTTGTATTCCCCAAAGGATCAAACTGTAGAGACAGTCTTTTAGGAGCAATTCAGGGGTGAAGTTTTTTTCCTCAAGGGTAGGATAGTGATGGAGTAGGTCTGTGATTATAGTGACTGTTGGACTGAATTTACTGTCTTTATGTTAGCAGCTTCGATTCAAAACCATTAGAGCATCACACACTCAGGGCACAGGTGTACTCTCCAGCTAGAGGTTAAACTCCAATCCAGAAAGGTTTTTTGTCCTTTCTCACCAGGGACACACTGAACTGGAGATGTGTGTGTATTTGTGTTAAATGAAAAATTATTGCAAAAGTGAGTTGTGTTGTTCCAGACATGCCCAGATCTGCCCCAGATGGTATCAGCATGATACCTGATACAATTCCTCTGCCAGTAAAAACCTGAATCAGATGGCACTGTGAATGGTGCCAGGATGAACCAGTGTGACCTTACTGACCTTACTGCTGACCTCTGTCTTACAGTAGCTGCAAACTATATATCTGATGTACCACAGTGCTGTCTGTTTGTTCAGTATCTTCATGACTACTAGGCCTATACGTTTTTTATATATACAGTACAGACCAAAAGTTTTGAAACATTACTATTTTTAATGTTTTTGAAAGAAGTATCTTCTGCTCATCAAGCCTGCATTTATTTGATCAAAAATACAGAAAAAAATGTAATATTGTGATATATTATTACAATTTAAAATAATTTTTAAATGTATTATACTTTTTTATTATCATTTATTTCTGTGATGCAAAGCTGAATTTTTAGGATCATTATCACATGATCCTTTAGAAATCATTCTAATATGATGATTCATCATCAAAGTTGGAAACAGTTCTGCTGCTTAATATTTTTTCAGAACATGTGATACTTTTTTAGGATACTTTGATGAATAAAAAGAAAAAAAAAAAAGAAAAAAAAAAGAAGCTATGTTTTTAAAATATAAATATTTTGTAATAACAATATACACTACTGGTCAGTAATTTGGGGTCAGTAATTTTTTTTTTTTTTTTTAATAAAATCAATACTTTTATTCAGCAAGGATGTGTTAAATTGATAAAAAGTGATAGTAAAGAAAATATATTATTAGAATATATATTATTAGAATTTTTATTTTATTTTGAATAAATGCAGTTCTGTTTAACATTTTATTCATCAAATATATTAGACAGCAGAACTGTTTCCAACACTCATAATAAATCAGAATATTAGAATGATTTCTAAATGATCATGTGATAGACAGGATGTTACATGTGACACTGAAGGCTGGAGTAATGATGCTGAAAATTCAGCTTTGCATCACAGGAATAAATTTGTTTTTTAAAGTATATTCAAATAGAAAACTATTATTTTAAGTTGTAATAATATTTCACAATATTACAGTTTTTTCTGTATTTTTGATCAAATAAATGCAGACTTGATGAGCAGAAGAAACTTCTTTCAAAAACATTAAAAATAGTAATGTTTCCAAACTTTTGGTCTGTACTGTATATATATATATATATATATATATATATATATATATATATATATATAGGGGAGGTGGGGAGTTTTCTGGAGGCGGTTAGGGATGGATATGGGCTGAGTAAGACCTCATTGTGGAGGTGTGTTCACTCAGTTACAAACATCATACTCCACCGAATATATAGCCTACATATATTTTTCACCAGGCACGAAGTGATGGAGGTACATTAATTTATAAATGCATTTCTAAAGTGCTTCATTATATATTATTCATTCTATTCTTATCCAAAAAACAACATCTCTTGAGCTACTGAATGTGTTTTGTTGATATTTCACTACATTATGTATTTCTATTTTTACTTAAGATACACTTGAGTCACGATGTTTTAGAAAATAATAAAAAATATTGTACAAAATAATCAAGTCAAAGGGAGACAAAATGTGAAATTTCATGGTACATTGAATCATTTAGTAAAGAATATTGAGCGTGATTGTTTTCTCCAACCAACTTCCTTATAACGTCTACTTTACAGAAACCTTAATATATTTTAGATATTTAATAATATTAACATATTATGTAAATATTATATATAATATTTATATTGCTTCTTTTTTCAATTAGTCTTTAAATTATAATTTTGCAATTGTTTATTTTTAATTCACATAGACAATTTTTGGTATTTACTATTATTTTACTATATATAGAACAATACATACAAATGAATATTAGTGTATGTAAATGTTTAATGTTTAATTGTAATTTAATGTATTTTTATTTTATTACACACACACACACACACACACACACACACACACACACACACACACACACACACACACACACACACACACACACACACACACACACACTCATATATACTTATTTGACTCCTAAATATGCTGCATGTGAAGTGGAATTCCAATTGTCTGAGTAAAATGGCTTGACTTTAAAGCCCTATGACATGTTCTCTTTGGATAGATATAAGTTTCATGTCACAGAGACATTGGACATTGAGTAGATCGAATATCAGGAGAAATTGAAAATTCCCTATTATTTCCTGTTGAGTTCAGAGTTTAATGGTTTCATTCAGGCTACATGATAAAAATCCCATAAAGCACATTTGTTGGAGTCTGAATGATGTCTCAAGTATGAATAGAAAGCAGGAAAACTTCTCAGGGCATGGAAATAATCGGGCCTCACCTCCTCGACGAAGGTGTAAGCATGTCATTTTCAATCTGTCTGTGTCTCTCGCTCTTATCTGCCACTGCGATTCTGCTAACCCGGTTTCCTTTTCCTGTAGTGCTGTGAACAAGAGCAGTTTTCTCCATGTAATGGGGAGAATGCTGAGAGTGATTTCATCTCCTCCATATCAGATGGATATCAGGATGATTGATTATGTGATGTTTGTTGCAAAAACGAAATAAATAAAAATAAGAAGAGAAAGAAAACCCAAAAATCTCAAACCATTGGTCCGTCACCAATTGTTTTTTCATTGGTCTATTTGTGTCTTTTCATACTGCTTTGTTTCGGCATCTCTTTATTCTCTTCTTGTTATTGTTAACACACAATAAGACAAAAACTAGCATAAAAGACCGTACATTTGCAAAAACAGTTTATGCTGAAAAAAAAAGCCTGAAATTGGAAAACTAAAATGCCAAACAAAATATTTGCTACTAGTTTTTATTTTATAAGTCTTTTGCTGTTTTGCCGTATCTGGTAAATATATAAATTTTTTGAATGCGTTAACTGAAGTACTGGCTTGTAAAAAAAAAGTCACATGCCGTTTATGTTAATCGTCTCCTTTTGCTTGGGGATATTGAATAATTTGTTTTGTGTGCATGTGTTTTATCTTTTAATAGCATTCATGTGCACATGGCACTGTGATTCTCTCCTTGAAAAGCTGTCTGTGGCTGCATGTGTTTTACATTTAATCTGCTTTTTAATTGCATTTTTTTCTCCTTTGGTGAGAAAACACAATAACTCAACAGAAAGAGAACAATTTAAACACTTATTTATTTTTTATTTATTGTACATTTTGTTTGTTTAATTTATTTTTAAATGTTTTTTTATTTGTATTTTTTTAATCCTTTTTCATTTTTATGAATTAGTTTACTTTTTATTTATCTTTTTTGCATTATTATTTTTTTGATTTATATATCTTTAATACATTTTTATATTTATATTTAAAATTATAATTATTATCATCATTATTGTTTATGAAATTGTTTTATTTATTGATATTGAACTGAAAATATTGAAATCCTTACATTCTTTCTTACATGGATCACAAAAGCAGAGCATTCACACTGCCTTTATATAATACAAATGATTATATAATGAGCACTATATATTGACCACTGTACTGTATATTCTGTGTGACTGTGTTCATCAGGGCCTGTTGACATCAGGTGTAGATTTTGAGTCCCTTCCTGCCGCTCTGTCTTTGCCAGCGGAGTCTGGTCTCTATCCGGTTACTCTGGTTGGAGTTCCTCGAACCGGAGGCAACATCACAATCAACGGTGAGCTGTACAACACCTTAAACGCCACATGAAACAGCAATTTAACTTCTGTAATCTGTACTAATTTCTCATGAATAAATATTACATTTTTTCATATAATATAATGTGCTGTGAATATTGAGAAAATACTGAGTACATTAGTCTCAAGTCTACTTTATTTATAGAGCCTTTTCCACTACAAAGTAGACCAAAGGACTGTACAGCAACATAACAAGATGAGAATAGTAAAATCAAAAATCAACAATAACAGAAAAACAATTAAAACAATTCTTCCAAAGTCAGCAAATAAAAGCCATAGAAAACAAGTATATTTTCAAGCAAGATTTAAAAACATCAACTGAGGGTGCAGATCTGATGTCAGGTGGAAGGGTATTCCACAGTCTTGGGCCAGCAACCGAAAATGCACGATCCCCCTTTGTTTTCAGGCGAGTTTTTGGAACTGAGAGCAGTAAGCAGTTAAATGATCTTTGAGATCTATCAGAGTTCAAATGAATCAGGTCCATAACATATTCTAGGACCATATCATGGTCAGCTTTAAAAACCTACAGCAACATCTTATACTGAATCTGATATTTAACTGGAGGCCAATGCAGCTTTTCCAAAACTGGAGTAATATGTTCCCTTTTCTTTGTACTAGTAAGGAGCCTCGCAGCTGCATTTTGGACCAATTGCAATTTTGAAATAAGAGATTGGCTCACTCCCAAATAAAGTGCATTACAGTAGTCCAAACATGAGGAGATAAATGCATGAATCACTATCTCAAGATCGGCACCCAGACAAAAAGGATTTCATTTTTGCAATAGTCCTCAACTGAAAGAAGCAACTTTTTACCACACATTTAATCTTGTGATCAAACGTTAGAGCCAAGTCAAAAATTACACCCATATTTCTTATTTGGGACTGCACATAAGTTGTCCATGTACCTAACACATTGTTAATGTCACAGTCAACCTTATTTGGCCCCAAAATTATTACTTCAGATTTACTCACATTTAGCTGTAGGCTATTTTGCCCTAACCAGCACTTCACCTCCTCAAGACATAAAAAACAAATATGAATGAGAAGTTGATCCTCCAGATCTAATAGGCAAATTTGAATATCATCAGGATAAAGATGATAAGACATACTGTTTGTCTTAAAAATAAGACCTAAAGGCAACAGAAATAGTGAAAACAGAATAGGTCCCAAAATGGAGCCCTGATGTACTCCACAGTCAGTAGAGACTGAAGATGAAGAACATTCCCCAACCCTCACTGAAAAGAATCATCCCATCAAATAAGAAGAAAACTATTTTAAAACAGGCCCTCTCAGACCCACAACATGCTCTAAATGTTTAATAAGGATATCATGATTTATTATATCAAAAGCTGCACTAAGGTCAAGCATAATTAAAGCTCCTCGACTACCCGAGTCTGCAATGAGTAACAAATCATTGAAAACTCTCAATAGAGCTGATTCAGTACTGTGTCCTGCCCTAGAGCCAGACTGAAAAGCATCTAGCACATCATTATTAGCCAAAAAAGAGCTCAGCTGAGATAAAACCACTTTCTCAAATATTTTCGAAATACAGGGCAACTTTGAAATTGGCCGATAATTTATGAAATCCAAAAGGTCCAGAGCATACTTCTTGAGAAGGGGCTGAATGACCTCTTGCTTAGGACATGATGGAAAAAGACCTGTAGAAAGGCTACAGTTCACAATAGATGTAATACTTGGTCCAATAAAGTTAGCTGTCACACCAAGCAAACCGAAGGCAAAACATCCCAACTGGTAGCTGGGCATTTCAGATGAGCAATAATAGGACTAATATCGATAGATGAAACCAGATAAAATTCATCAAAAGCGTTGACACTAGTAGTGTTTTCTGCTACTTTTCCATCCAAATCAAATAATGTTTTTAGTTTTTCCAGAAAAAAAAAATATTAAAAACTTCTCACAACACTCTGTAGATGGAGGTATCGTAACAACATTTGGATAAAAAAATCTATTTATATTTGAAAAGAAACTTTTGGTGAGTTTGAGTGCTGCAATATAATATTTGAAAAATAGGCTGCTTTAGCATCCTTTACAGTTTTCTGATACCCAAGGGGTGAGTCTTGTAACATCTTGTGAAAGTTCAGAAGTTTTTTTCTTCCAAGCCCGTTCTGCCTTTCTACACTGCCGTCTAAGAACACGAGTATGTTCATTAAACCAAGGCTGATTAAACTTTACCTTACAATGCTTAATCTTGTAAGGAGCAACAGAGTCCAAGACTTCAGAACATACAGAACTAAAAACGGTAATTAATTCATCTGGATCAGCCGTAAGAGGTGCGGACTCCAACCATGATACATCAGAAAAGGTACTGAAAATCTCACCAAAAGCCTGTGGTGTTGATGGAGTAATTGTACGGGAACAAACATAAGAGGTCTGAGTCACCCTCATTTAATTCGGTACATTTACACTGAAAGCAACAGGCATATGATCCAAAATGCAAACATCATTAACATCAACATCACAAATTGACAGCCCTAAGGAAAAAACAAGGTCCAAAGTATGTCCTCTCTCATGCATAGGGCCAGAGACATGATGAATAACATTAAATGAGTCCATCAGGTTCGAAAACCAATAGCTCCTCGACCAAAGGCTTCCCAGGACAACAGATGTTTAAAATATTAAAATTGTCCACAATTAAGATAGAATCAGACAATAATAAAATAGAGGATAAGGAATCTTAAAATGTCTAGTTAAGAGTCTGGTTATACTTTGGAGATCGATGGATGACCACACTCAAAACAGACTTTTTAAACTGCTGTTTGCTCATTGTAGCTAGACCCCCACCGCGGCCCACTTATCTTGGGGTATTAATCAAATTATAGTCAGTTGGACAAAGTTTATAACATGGACTCCACTCATCCACATTTATCCAAGTCTCTGTGATAAATAAAAAGTCCAAAACATTATGTGAAATAAAATAATTTAAAATGAAAGTCTTGTTTGTAATCGAGCGTGCATTAACCAGCAACATCTTTAAGTAGGGTGTTAATATTAAATGGTAGGTAAATGGCTCTGTAATTTTTCTAGTGTTTTAAAACCGATGGACCATTGAATATTCTCTTATAAAACGAGAAATTAGTTTGTACTGAACCTTTATTCTGCACCATAATGGTGCAATAATGCAGAAATCAAATCTGTTTCAAACCGAAAAACAAGTCCAGCATTTCCCTGCTTGAATAGACCAGCTAAATATCCTCTCATTAAAATAGGATAAACTCATTGATCCCTGCTTTATGGCTGTTCCAACAGTTCTTAACATCTACAAATCATACGCATGTTTCGAAGGACTTTAATGAGCTCTAATTGCCTTCAGACCATTAGCTCGGGCTGCGATTTTGGAACATTTTGAAATATGATTTTTGCTAATATTGCAGGGTATCACACGTCAGTGTTTGGGGTGAGCAGTGACTGTCTTCTGGAGAGTCTGGTGGGGGTGAAGAGCAGCGGCTGTATGGTGGAGGTGGTGCCGTCACTCCCACGACTGCAGCTTTCTACATCCTTACCAAGGTTTGCTTTTCTTCTGTATAAAATCAAATAAAAATCAATAATAAGGTGATTTAATTAGGTCACATTCTCTTAGGATGTTTCAGTTGCTGTAGCCTAGTTGCAAAACAGTTTTATGGAGATGTGTCTTTGCTCAGTGCTGTCACAAATCAGAGGAAGCATTCAGATGGCTATTCTCAGCCTCAGACAGCATGCCCGATTGCTCATGAAAAGCCCACAGACTGCCTGATGCATATTGCACACAAAAATAAAGTGCTGGCAGAGAATCTGTTGTGATTGGCTGGCTGCTGTTGGCAGCTTTTGGGAGTTAGGATTGCAGAGGTTTTTATCAGCCTACCAGGTAGCAGAGTTTTGCAGCAAAATTCATGCCGTTGTTTTTTAGAAACATATAAAAGATTATTAAAATAATTGTTTGAATTAGTTACCAGAGTGTTTTAAGCCATCTGACAACCGTAATCATACTAAAACATAAATAAACTTGTGGTCATAAAAAATAAAATAAAATAATAATAATAATAATTAATTAATATGATACAATAATAATAATTGTTAATTATAATAATTGGTATTAATTGCTGAAAACTAAAATTATAAAAACTTAATGTGCTTTAATGTGTGCTAATAATTTGCTTACTTATTATTTATATATTAAGCAGATGATTTAGATTTCATCAATATTCTCTGTAATTTTCTTTTATGTTTTAGAACCCGATGAACAAGTGAAGGCATGTGAAATATTTTGAGATTACACACACATACATGTATATATTTAAAATAAATAAATATATGTGTGTATATATACAATTTATATATAAATATCTAATATATAAATATTTTTTTTCTTAAATGTATACATGCGTGTCTAGTAAATATACACAGTAGACACACACATATATTATGTAAACACAATATTTTATTTTGGATGCGATTCATTTTGATTAATCGTTGGATGGCACTAATAATTTAAAAAATAGAAAATTTTATTAAATCAAAATAAATAAATAAACTGGCACCAAAAAAAAAAAAAAAAAAAGAAAGCATTGAAAAAACAGTTACTCATCAACATCAGGCAGCTGTGGTTAGAGGGAAGAAATGCAGTAAAGAGAGTAAAGATGATGAAGTGGCTGCAGTGTGATGATATCTAGGGACTGAACACTCTGTATATGTGTGTGTGTTTGAGGTGAATCCCTATTTACTGTTCCCACTGCTGTCATATTGTGCTGCCATATCCTCCCTGACTCTAAAAACCTGAAGGGAAGGTTTTTTATTTTCTTGATCAACTAGTGTTTTGGGCATTTTTAGTGAATATATATATATATATAAAATATAATAAAAAAAAATATATATATATATATATTATATTATATTATATTATATTTTATAATATATATATATATATATATATATATATATATATATATATATATATATATATATATATATATATATATATATATATATATATATATATATTTTCAGACTATCTATATATATATACTGTCAATTTACCACAGGTTTACATAGGTGTTTACATTTTTCATGCTGGTCCAGCTAATGTGCATTGTGCGTTACTATTTCTGCATTTCATCTGTATACATATTTTCCCTTCACAAAACAAGTTTATCTTTTGTAAATTCATATGGGTTTAGCATGAGAACATTTCTATGCATTTATTACTGCAAAAGTAATACCCCCCCCCCCCCCCCCCACCTTCTTCTTTAATATGGTTTGTTTGAGAAGAGTTTGGCAGGCTAAAGACTCTGGACGATCCCAAAGCACCCAGAGCTAATTACAGTAATAGTCCTGCACACATTCACACATACATCTACAGCCTCATATTCCATCTGACGGGATTGTCAGTCATTTCCATCATATTTAGCTCTGCAGATGCTGCTGTAAACATATTAATTCTCAAGTACATTAATAATATTATTCTTCAACTTGAATGAATCAGTCTGAAATGAAATTCAGAATGAAATGAAAGGAAATTGGTTTGTTTTGTTTGGCTCTGCTGGAATAAAAAAGAGACATTGTAAGGAGGAGACATTGTTTGGCTCTGCTGGTTTGGTTAGAGACATTGTAAGGAGGAGAAGACAAAAACCACTCATATAAAAATTAATAGGAGAATCCGTAACTCTGTAAAAATGCAAGTTGTCAGTTGCCTTTTTCATAGTTTATTTACTGCAGAATGTACACTGCATTGCGTTTATCCTCCTGAAAACTACAGTTTTTAAGATTAAATTCATGATATCAATGCCACAGTACAATGTTTTGAAAAACTGTTAAACTGGTAATTTCGTTGTTCAGTTTTTCCTTAAAGGAACTTTTAATCTTTTTAATGTCAGGAAAACGTTAATTTATGCAAATGTTGTGCTGTGAATTGATATATCAGACTCTTTTCAGATTGACCATCCTCACTTTATTCTTTCACTTGCTTCTGAGCTTCTTGAAGAGGTTTTTAGAGCCAAACATCAGTCTAAATGCTCTTTGTACAGTATGGAGACATGAAAAATGGATTAAAACTTTTAAGCGATTGACTAGAGGTTGTTTAGACACCCTGAGTGGAACAAACACAGCGATAGAGGGGGAATTGATGGAATAGAACATTGGCAGCACAGCTTTTTTAATGGACTGTTTATTTTAAGGGTTTTTCTCAAGCCTCAGGGTGTTCCCTAATTTTGAAGACTTTTATAATGATAAATCTGAATTTTGCAGTGCTTTTGCACATCTCCTTGTGCAAGATGCCATTGCTAAACTAAAGGGGATATAAGGAGACAAGCCACATGAGAAATCACTCATGCAAAGCCCTAATAAGGCGATTGACTCTTTTAATTGGAATGCGGCTGCAGAAAAGAAGGTCCCACCTTTCAATTAAAAGAGCCATTGACTTTATTGACATGGCCATCGCCTGGTCTTTACAGTAGTCCAAACCGGACAAACAAATACATTTAGCATGATTTTGCGTTAAAGGTACAAACTTATTATTATTATTTAAGATTTTATTGGTGATTGACATGTCATTGAGACACAAGCTTGGTAAGGTTTTATACTTCAATACTTCTTGACTACAAAATAGCTGCCCCAGTCATTTATTTATTTACTTGAATATTTTTATTTATTTATTCATTTACTTATATTTTTCATTATTTATTTAGTTAATTGTTTATTTTATATTTAGGACATCAGGGATGTAAAATCTGAGAATGCTATTTCAATATAATGAGTATGCAAATTAGTAATTGATTATAATTACTGTAATAGTACCTTGTGATTTACAATTATTTATTTAGCAAACACTTTCCTCCACAGGTACACTCTGAAATTATTACAAAGCAATCAAAAATACTTGTCCTTAATAACATTTTGAGCTTTTCAAAGTGAAACTAAAGTGAAACAAAGTTTAAAAAAAAAAAAAAAAAAAAACCTGTTGCGTTTTTGCACGGTAGACTTATCAGTGCAATCATGATCTCCTTGGCTGCCATAATGGCTTTTTTCAAGGAGGAAAACAAAAGTGTTCAAAGGGGTGAAAACCACTTCAAATCATGTAGTTGAGTGTAGCGTGTCCGAGGGTCAGCTTGTGGGTTTTTATAAGGGCCAGCATGAGGGACAAGACCAACAAAGTTATGGTGAGTTTTGCAGGGAGGTTGGTAACGTTAGTTAGCATTATCGTTCACTTTAGCTAGGCTACTGTAGCCTTCATATGGTATGAGTCATATCAAGCATTTCATGATGCCACTGTCAAAACAATATTTAGCCTAGGCATACCTCTTCATGCATTTACTGAACATGTGTGTAATAATTCATGGCAAGTTAAGGCACATTCACTATATACAATTCACTGGAGGAAAAAGTTCACGTGGCCGTCGTCAGATTTGGAAGTCGCTCAAGAGGCTCTTTCGTGGTTGTGGCTTCAGTTGACTTCAGTGAGGCGCGGTGGTTTATGGGATGAGTTGTTCCTTCACTCGGAAATGAAAATATGTACATTCTTGTACCTTTGACTTTTTTTGGGATTTTCTCTTCATATGTTGTATGCTTATGAGTTCAGCCGTAGCTGGTTATCCTCAGACATGCTCTAAAACTATTTAGATACGGATTTTTCCAAAACGTCAATGGGAAAAATGAATGGGAAATTTACGTCCGGCACCTAAGCTCTCTCAGGCTGTGGGCGGGACTGTGATGCTCTATACCAGTGCTAGCCTTTGCAAATAAACACTCCACTATTAGTACAAGCCTGTTATCTTTATAGAAAATGCACTCGGTTTAAGGGTCAGTCATCTGATTGTACTGTGCATTTAAAAATTCACTTTATGAATTACACAGATGGGAGCATGGTGCGATTAAAAAATAGCTCATGGTGCCATCGCATGCTATTAGAAACTTTATAAGCCACACTTGTGATTATGAGCTCGACTAATTCCAGCGGTCGACTTCACATTGCTTTCAAATGCAATTTTAACTCCCACTTTCCTATTCATGATCATTCTGGTAGCACATGAAGACAGCGTCAATTAAAACAGACAGACAGTGCTAGCTTTAGCAACATTAGCATTGCAGAGTGCCAAGAAGGTCTTTCAGAAAGGCAATTTGGAAAACTAACGTGTGATACTTAGGAGGTGTAGCTGGATCACGAACAGCTGGCACTGCTCCATCCTTCAGGAGAAACTTTTGAGCAAAAACTGCTTTATACTGCCCCTCATTCACAAAAAAGTCGAGGGAGTTGAGGGAGCATCTTCTTCAAAAACAAAATTAATACATCTCGTCTTCTGCAGCTCAGATTTCAGGAGTAAATCGAGAAAGCTGTTTGGATTCATACATCCAGTTAAACAACACCAAAAGCACTTGGGAGACATTTTCATCAGTGCAGCAATGGTGTAGTGTGTTCAACTCCCTGTGAACTCACTCAGGGCGGTACAAATTATGTGTATAAACAGTATAAACGTGTATAACATGTATAAACAGCAGTGTCCGTCAACTTTCGGGGGGAAGGCCTGTGGCCAATGTGACTTCACATAAGTAGCAATGTTGAAAACAGGTAGTTGGGAGACACTGCTTTTTACTTAGGGGGATTAAAAAAAAAGTAGTGGGTGGATTTTTAACATTATAGGGTTGTGTACACACACTGCCAACACAGATTTATGTCCAAGCACCATGTGAAAGTGTATTTTGCATAATAGGTCCCTTTTAAATTGTCTCTGCATTTACTGTACGCTTGTGTCCTCAGCTCAGTGCGTCTCTGAAAGTTTTTAAGTTTATCTTTTTATAATCCTGCCAAAATATGAAAAATCCCATCAAACTAACAAAATGTCGTGATGCATCACATAACTCAATAAAGATTCACAGCTGAATTGTTTTCAAAGCAATTATTTACAACCCTAATAGGTTTTATGCTTTGTATTTTTTGTTTTGGTCCAGGTCGGCTCATCTGTCCAGTGAAGACCTGTCCACCAGCGTGTCCCTGCAGCTGTTTAATGGAGAAACGCAGCAGCTCACCATCACTCTGGAGAATATCGGTACAGAGATGCTGAACATGCTGGAGCTGTCATCTAAAACCCTCAGCACTAAAGGTACATGCAGCACACAGTCTAAATGCCGTCCCGCTCTTTATCGAGCGGTAAATACCACTGTGTTCTTGATACGATGCACATCCTGTAATGGGACGGAGGTTCAAAGACTGCACTGATTGCTGTGAGTTCGTAATAGAGTCTGTGCATTAGTCTGATCACTCGAGCCCATCTGAGATTTCCCCGTGACTCCACTGTTTTGATGTGCTCTCTCTTTGAATAAAGACGTCTGCTTTTACGCACCTCTGTCTCTGCGTCTTTGAGGATGGAAAATAAGACATGTGCAGTGCTCTTAGTGGTATTCCACACACGCGAACATGAAAAGCGTTGTCTTTTTGCACTGTGTGTGTGTGTGTGTGTGTGCGTGTCTTCTCTAATTCCAGACTGCTTTCAGCATCAGTGACTGAGCAGGTGGCCTCTACAGGCATGGACACACACACACTGTCTTAGCTTTGAAGTTGTTGTGGAGGAGTCCTTTGACTGAGCCCTGTGTGTGGATTTACTTAGATGTACTTTAGTGAGGGATTTGTCTCAATTAAGAGCTATGTGTATATATAACTAGTAAAGTAACACATTACTTTTAATTTACAACATAATATCTGAGTTACTTTTTGTTTTCTCATTTAATGATTGACAGCTTTTCTTACCTCATTGCCACATTCTTTGTAGTTTTATTATTTTCAGCCACAGTGCAGACAGATTTTATCTGATGGGATATGATATCTGAAATAGGAAAATAACCAATTTTGGGGTTTCTCTACACTCAGGAAAAAAAATTACAACTAAACAAAACGTCAGTTAACTGTAAAAACTCAGACTGAATGTAGTAAATGGTTGCAATGCCATGTTCCTGTTAGTTTTACTGAGCTCATCTTTTGACTATTGGCTGGTCTAGTCCACTATGAGTTGTTTTAAATACTTAAATCATTTGGCTCTGGAAATGTCAAATTTGGCTCTGGAAATGTCAAAGCTCTTGCCGTCTCTGCTGTACATAAATCAAGGTCTCCAGACACTAACTAGCTTGCCTGTCTGTTTTACATCTTGGGTTTTATAACTAAACATTAAAAAAAAAAAAAAAAACTTAGTCTCCAAGGATCCAGGAACTGATTGTTGTTATTATTATTATTATTATTATTTGGGGTCAAGCACTGAAGATTTTTCTGGGCACAGTGACCATTAGTCCTTGTTTCTTTCTGTTCTCACTCTTTCTTTTCCTCTCATATTGCAGGAGTAAGTTGTCCCCATGGCAAATGACCCTAATGTGGAAATCAAAGTGATTTTTTTTTTATTGCGGCATGAAGCTAATTATGTTTTCTTCCTTGATGAGCCTACATGTCTGTACCTGTGGGCTCATCAACAACCACCAAACACAAGTCTCAAACATCCACAATTATAATGTCCTGTCTGCTTTTGGACTCTTTACAAAACATCACTCTGAAAAACTCTCCAATGGGCAGTGCATGAAGCCTATTAGAGTGTTTTTAGCATGCATGGTATGATATACTGTACATGTTTTTGGTCAGAAGTTGTTTGGTCAGAGTCTGTCACATGCAGGGGCTAAACTTGCTGCAGTTTGTGAATAAAATGTCCAAATGATTCAGATTGAAACATTAACTGATTTAGCAACCTCTAATTGTTCAGACTGAGCCATGAAGATTTAATTAAAGATTATTCAGATTTAACCATCACAAACTGATTTAGTCTGAATTGTGATCTTATTCAGAAACTTGAACTGATTCGGGCTGAATAACAAAGTGATTTGAGCTGAACAACAGAGCGATTCAGGCTCAATCATGAAATCAGATCTCACCAGTTCAGTTTCTAAACAGCTGTTGCAAAATACCTTACCACAAATCTGATTTCTGAAGTACTTCCAGGAAACATGTGGTGTGAAATGTCTGTCTTTCACCAGACACATTTAATGAGAGGAACTGTCCATGTTCTCGCTGCTTAAGAGGGCCACTGTGACAGAAACCGTCAGACTTGGCAGCTTCTGGACTTGTCTTTACCCACGGTTCTTTCTCTCTCACCTTCTTTCTTGTTTCTCCATCCTCTAGTGAGTCTCTACAGGTACTTGAGCGCTCAACAGTAACCCAAACTTGTTTCCCAGGCAGCCTGAAGCCAAAGGAACACACACACAAACATACACAGATTCGCTTTCTTCCTTCGCAGGTGGTACAGCCAGAAACGGGTGTTGTATTTGACATTGAAAATGACTGAACAGAAATCTGAGAAATGAGATATGGGGATGGACCGCATCCTGTGCCACTCACAGCAGTCTTTATTTATGCCACCTGATACCGAAACCTTCATACCTGCACCCCATATACAGTGCTGCCGCTATATTTCACCCCTGACAGCATGTTCCAAATGAAAAATTATATTTCTCAGGTCTTTGTAGTGTTGGAAGAAAACATTTTCCTCATCTTTGTGAAGATTGCACCAGCATTTTCTTTTGTTAGTTAACTTCAGTTAATTACTTTACTTGGAGTTTTCCTGTTTCGACTGAGTCCCGGCCTCAAAACTCATGACCTGATTTAGCTTTCTAGATTGTCCTTTCTTCCTAAGCATATCAAAAGAGCAGCATGAGACACAATTCTAAATCCCTTACTCTATCTTGCATAAGCTCAGCATGCAGTCGGCCTCTCTGGGATGGGCGTATCTGCAATGTGATTTGATGCAGCTTGATGGAAGTTCATTCCACTCCGGTGGAGACACAAGGACGTGCACTTCGTCATACACATTATGACTGACGTTCTGTTGCACTGTCAAAACACTCACATGCATTTCATGACCCGCTGTATGTGTGGTCGAGACCTGGCTTCAGTGAGCAGATCTGTGAATCACCTGCAGTTTTGTCTCTTTTCATCTTGATGATGTTCAAACAAAACTCTCCCCTATGGTAGTTCCCTGTGTTCTTGCTTCCTGTTGATTTCATTTTCAGGTATCTTCTGCTTTCTTTTATTGAGAATGCTCCAGTATTGGTGTAACGTCATCTTAACCTCTGCTTTATTTTTAGATCTGAAACTTTTATTTTCAAGCCAGGCAAAAATATTAATAAATAACATTTATCGGTTAATTTATCGGTTTTATCGATTAACATTTGTTTCTTTAGTTATGCATTTACAGATACATTTGTTGATGCATTGATGCATGTATTCATGCAATTTATTTATGTATTTATTAATCTGGGTTAATGTTAATTAATATTGTACTATTCATTGTTAACTAACAGTGAATTGTCACTTAGTCATTGTTAGCCATGTAGTTATGCATTTATTTATACATTTACACATTGATTTTATGCATTTACATATGTTTGTCGATGTATTGGTGCATGTATGTATTGATGCATTTACACATGCATGAACTTGTTATTTGAAATTTGAAATGTTAAAATATACAACCCGAATTCCGGAAAAGTTAGGACGTTTTTTAAATTTTAATAAAAATGAAAACTAAAAGACTTTCAAATCACATGAGCCAATATTTTATTCACAATAGAACATAGATAACATAGCAAATGTTTAAACTGAGAAAGTTTACAATTTTATGCACAAAATGAGCTCATTTCAATTTTGATTTCTGCTACAGGTCTCAAAATATTTGGGACGGGGCATGTTTACCATGGTGTAGCATCTCCTTTTCTTTTCAAAACAGTTTGAAGACGTCTGGGCATTGAGGGTATGAGTTGCTGGAGTTTTGCTGTTGGAATTTGGTCCCATTCTTGCCTTATATAGATTTCCAGCTGCTGAAGAGTTCGTGGTCGTCTTTGACGTATTTTTCGTTTAATGATGTGCCAAATGTTCTCTATAGGTGAAAGATCTGGACTGCAGGCAGGCCAGGTTAGCACCCGGACTCTTCTACGACGAAGCCATGCTGTTGTTATAGCTGCAGTATGTGGTTTTGCATTGTCCTGCTGAAATAAACAAGGCCTTCCCTGAAATAGAAGTTGTTTGGAGGGAAGCATATGTTGCTCTAAAACCTTTATATACCTTTCAGCATTCACAGAGCCTTCCAAAACATGCAAGCTGCCCATACCGTATGCACTTATGCACCCCCATGCCATCAGAGATGCTGGCTTTTGAACTGAATGCTGATAACATGCTGGAAGGTCTCCCTCCTCTTTAGCCCGGAGGACACGGCGTCCGTGATTTCCAACAAGAATGTCAAATTTGGACTCGTCTGACCATAAAACACTATTCCACTTTGAAATAGTCCATTTTAAATTTGCCTTGGCCCACAGGACACGACGGGGCTTCTGGACCATGTTCACATATGGCTTCCTTTTTGCACGATAGAGCTTTAGTTGGCATCTGCTGATGGCACGGCGGATTGTGTTTACCGACAGTGGTTTCTGAAAGTATTCCTGGGCCTATTTAGTAATGTCATTGACACAATCATGCCGATGAGTGATGCAGTGTCGTCTGAGAGCCCGAAGACCACGGGCATCCAATAAAGGTCTCCGGCCTTGTCCCTTACGCACAGAGATTTCTCCAGTTTCTCTGAATCTTTTGATGATGTTATGCACTGTAGATGATGAGATTTGCAAAGCCTTTGCAATTTGACGCTGAGGAACATTGTTTTTAAAGTTTTCCAAAAAAATTTTACGCAGTCTTTCACAGATTGGAGAGCCTCTGCCCATCTTTACTTCTGAGAGACTCTGCTTCTCTAAGACAAAGCTTTTATAGCTAATCATGTTACAGACCTGATATCAATTAACTTAATTAATCACTAGATGTTCTCCCAGCTGAATCTTTTCAAGACTGCTTGCTTTTTTAGCCATTTGTTGCCCCCGTGCCAACTTTTTTGAGACCTGTAGCAGGCATTAAATTTTAAATAAGCTAATTAAGTGGATAAAAGTGTAAAATTTCTCAGTTTAAACATTTGCTACGTTATCTATGTTCTATTGTGAATTAAATATTGGCTCATGTGATTTGAAATTCCTTTAGTTTTCATTTTATTAAAATTTAAAAAACGTCCCAACTTTTCCGGAATTCGGGTTGTATGTAGAAATTAAGATTTACCAACATTAATAAATACTATAAGTATTTTCCATTTAAATTTTTTCTTAGCTATTGGATTAACGTATGTTAAATTGAACCTTATTATTTAACCTAAAATATTACCCTACACACTCAAGTATGTACTAAGTTATATTCTTGAGCTTGAATAAAAGTGTGAGCTAGTGCACCATATTGTCATGAACGAATCATTCGATGTAACCGGATCTTTTTGAACCAGTTCACCAAATCGAACTGAATCATTTTAAACTGTTCGCATCTCCAATACGCATTAATCCACAAATGACTTAAGCTGTTAACTTTTTTAATGTGGCTGACACTCCACTCTCTCTGAGTTAAAACAAACCAATATCCCGGAGTAATGCAAGCACTCAAACAGTACACTGACTGAACTGCTGTGAAGAGAGAACTGAAGATGAACAATGAGCCGAGCCAGATAATGAACGAAACATTGCATCGGTTGCATCAGTTTTCGGATCAACAGTAGTTCTTTCGGACAGTTCGATTCAATAAACCGGTTGAAGAAAATGGTTCACCGGTTCTTTTGCGCTCGACGTAATGGCGTCATTGGCGATGATTGCCCTTCATTCAAGCCTTCGGGTTTACCCGTGCTCATAACATTAGCACAGAATCAGTTCAGAATCAATCACCAAAAGAATCAGTTCGGTTCAGATGCTCTGTGTGTCAGTCTGCTTCACACTGAATCACACAGGCGCAGTATCATCAGCTCCTCAGTTCTCGAATCAGACGCATCTGACAGAAACGGTTCTTGACTCGAGAACGAGTCATTATCTGGCTCGGCTCGGTGTTCATCTTCAGTTCTCTCTTCACAGCAGTTCAGTCAGTGTACTGTTTGAGTAAATGAATTACACTGGGATATTGGTTTGTTTTAACTCAGAGGGAGTGTCAGCCACATTAAAAAAGTTAACAGCTTATTTGTGGATTAATGCATATTGGAAAACGCGAACCGTTTCAAACGATTCAGTTCGATTTGGTGAACTTTGGTTCAAAAAGATCCAGTTACATCGAATGATTCGTTCGGATATCACAAACTGCTTTGTTTTGAACTCTCTCACAACAGACACGTAAGAGAAGACAATGATGAATAAAGTCATAGTTTTTGCTATTTTTGGAATAAAATATATTTTCGATGCTTCAAAAAATTCCAACTGACCCTCTGATGTCACATGGACTACTTTGAAGATGTTTTTCTTACCTTTCTGGACATGGACAGTATACTGTACACACAGCTTCAATGGAGGGACTGAGAGCTCTCTGACTAAATTTAAAATATCTTAAACTGTGTTCCAAAGATAAACGGTCTCACGGGTTTGGAACGACATGAGGTTGAGTTATTAATTACATAATTTAAATTTTTCGATGAACTAACCCTTTAAGCTTTCTGGCTTAAAATATTTACTGGAGTCCCTTAATTATGATAAAGAATAAATACAATATTGTTGACTAAATTATGTATTAGGGTCTACACTATAATTCCCTTTTAATTAGGGAAATACCAGTGTATACTCTTGTGCGTAATTAGGGAATAACATAGCATGCAATGCCCTTAAAAGGATGGAAGGGCAAAGTTGAGTTTTAATCATTTTGTGATAAGGAACAGCACAAACTACCAAAACATTTAATAATAACAATTATTTGAGAATATGGCAAAACACTGCAGGTGTTTCTAAAGCATTTTGATTCTGATTGGTTGTTTACTAACTTTATTTGGCACTCAGTTAGTAAAGCTATAAATATGTGCTGATCCAATAATCTCCCAAAACAAATCCTTGGTCACATTTAATCCAGTAATCAGGCATCACAGTCTGATTGTGATGTGTATAGATTAACATATTTATGTAATGTTTATGTATTTAAAATTTTAATTTTTAATTATTAATGCTCTGTATTCTTGCTAGGTACTTTAATGCATTTATGCCAGGATTTTAGCTGGTATTGTCAAAAACCCCACATTGCCTAGGGCATTGACAATCTTTTAGAGAGCACTGTATACTTCCAGTGCATAAAGTGAGCCAGGTTAGTGACATCAGCATTCAGCCACAGTTTTATTTGATACACATAGAAGCATAGCAAGTTAACTTTATATCTGCAAGAAGAGTTGTAGGGAAAAAAGTGTGTAGAATAACAATTACTGGTCATTTTAAAAGACTATTTCACAGATATACAGTACACTATCATTCAGAAGTTTGGGGTCAGAAAAGAACTAACTCTGATAGGTTGCTTTATATGTCAGTCTGATGGTCTCTTGCATTCTAAGTGGGTTTTGGACTCTCATCCGGACCACCCCAAATACTCCAGACATGACCTGGCCTGTACTTTCACTTCTCCAATACATTCAGCTTCCCAGTGAAATGCTGGGTCATGATGGAGGCAGTTAATCAGATGGCAGCCCTCTGAACACTTTGAATGCTGCATGCCCCTCTAGCTATTGCTAGCACGCTTTAATTAAAACAGATTGCTAGATGCTTCAGTTAGCTTAAACTCTACTACTCTTCTACTCTACTACTCCCTGCAGCATCAGGATGCTGACTAATGTTTTAGGGATTTGTCAAGTTCTTACATTGAAGAGGAATTCTGGGGTCTTTGTATATTACCGGTAGGGCTGTGACGGTTGCCGTGACAACCGCGTCACCGCGGTGGTCGGTTGCTACCGCGGTTGTCTACTGCCACCGGCGGTAGTGCACGTGACGTCACAAACTCTATAGCAAGCATAATAAAAAGTTTTGTATATAAGTGTAATAACTGTAATAGTTGCAAATTCTAAGTCTATGGTAATTAACAAATTACCTCAAACACAGCGTTTCCTTTAGATATGCAGATTTGAGCGCAGGAAAATACAGTTTATGCATTCAGCAAATTAATTTAGTGTTGGGCGATGGATCTTGTTGGGAAAGCAAATACCGCATCACCGATCTGGAGTCATCTGCATTCATGTCACCCATCGGCGTTTGCACAAGTTCTCGTGATCGCAAAAGCTGGCTGGTCAGGTTTGGTGAGGCTTTCTCCAAACTGGCCAAATACAAACGAGACAGCGATGAATAAACGATGGTAACAAGAAATATGGCAACGATTCCTATTTCAAAGAGAGCGCGTTCAGATGAAGAGTTAGTTATTGAGCTTGCTTGGTGGCGGAAAAGTAAACGGACGCAACACAACCGCGTTGCGACAGGTTTAGTCTGTCTAGTGTCTATACAGGACATTTGAACTCTGTGTCAGTAGCCTACATCACAGACCGGACGGGGATTTATCATGTCATGTTGTGCTGCATCCAGTGTAGCATCACTGATTATAATCAGTATTTTGTCGCGCTGCGTCGCTCGTGTCCATTAGATAGGGTGTATTTAACTTTCTTATTTAGGCTACTTTCTTGTTTAACTGAATTATTTCTTTGATATTTATTTTACTGTTTTGCCGGGCGGCGTTCACTGACAGAAGTGCTCAAATAAACACTAACTGACGAGTTAAATAGGATGTGTTAGATGAGTGAGACAGTGCTGGGCTGATTTCTAGACGTGCATACATATAAATTTATCCTGTATATAATATATATAAAATATATCACATGCATGCACAGTTTAAGTCAGCTTTAATCACCTTTTTTTGGTAATTCCATGAATTAACTGACCACGACACTGCTTGCACATAGTTTATTTCGCAGTTTGATATGAAAGGATACGCACAAAGTAAGCGCGCGCCGCCTTTGAGCACAGGACCGTCCCCGCTCG
This sequence comes from Carassius carassius, assembly GCF_963082965.1. Classification (NCBI taxonomy): domain Eukaryota; kingdom Metazoa; phylum Chordata; class Actinopteri; order Cypriniformes; family Cyprinidae; genus Carassius; species Carassius carassius. The sequence goes on along the minus strand of NC_081779.1, from coordinate 6,135,417 downwards.
CTTAACTTGCACCTGATAATAAAGTGAAGTGGAGCGCGTGTCTGAAATGTCTCCTGTTCAGTCATTCTGCGACTGAATAAATTCACTTCTTGTCTTGAGAAAAAGTGACAGAAGCAGCAGTTGTGAGTGGGTGGCCATCCCCGTCCCTACGTAAAATAATTTGAATACGTTAAACTGGAAAAAAATTATTGCCTTCGTTAACGAGCAAATTTTGACACTAATATATTTATAAATTTATATATATATATATATATATATATATATATATATATATATATATATATATATATATTTATATTTATTATTATTATTTTATTTTATTTATTTATTTATTTATTTTTTTCAAACACCGCGCCACCGGCGGTTGTTGGTCCATGACTGCGACCGCGGTGGTAAAAATCAGCCACCGTCACAGCCCTAATTACCGGTCAAAAGTTTGGGATTATTTAAGTTTGTAAAAATATTTTTAAAACTCTTACATTCACTAAGCCTGCATTTATTTAATCAAAAATACAGTTAAAAACATAATGTTGTGAAATATTATTACAATCTAATGTAACTTTTTTCAATTTGAATATATTTTAAAATGTAATTTATTCCTGTGATGCAAATATGAATTTCAGCATCATTACTCCAGTCTTCAGTGTCATTCTAATATGCTACTTTGCTCCTCAGTTATTAATTATGCTTTTTATTATTAATGTTGGTTACAGTTTTTGCTAATTAATATTTTTTTGAAAACCATCATAATTTTTTTTTTTTCAGATTGATAAATAGAATAGTAGCATTTATTTGAAATAGAAATCATTATATCATTATATCATTATAAATATTATAAATGTTTTTACTGCCCGTGTTGATAAATTGTGCATTCTTGCTGAATCTTTTTATTCATTAATTTTTTTTGTAATGTTTCTCTGAACTTTGAAATGCTAGTTTATCACTTTTCCACAAATATTTTAGCGGCACAACTATTTTCAACATTGATAATCATAATAATAGTGTTTCTGTAGCTCAATTGGTAGAGCAGTGCGTATTAAATTTAATAATAAATGTTTCTTGAGCAGCAAATCAGTATATTAGAATGATTTCTGAAGGATCATGTGACACTGAAGCCTGGAGTAATGATGCTGTCTTTACAGCAATTTAAAAATTATCCCATGATAGTGACGTTCACATAACCTAGGGTTAAATGTATTTCTCAAATGCACAAATAGCACATTGCCTTTCAGTTACCAGCTTTGATACCATCCAAAAATGGAAATGGAATGGAAATGGAAAGATGGAAAAAGGCTGCATGTACATACAATTTATCCTTCTCCTGTGTGTCATCACTAATTGCAATATGCCAAGTTTCAGTATGTGCGTGCATGAATGAATGAGAGTTTTCATTGTTGGCTAAACTAATCCTTTAAAAGCTACACCACCCTACAGTGCACTACAGAAATGTTACAAAGCTCCATAAAGGCTTTAGAAGATGCTGGAGTGTTTCAAAAGACTCTGAAAAGATTCCAGAAGAGCCTGGGGATCTTTTCTGTGCTCTCTCCATCCATGTGCATACACAGATTTTCTTGTAATAAATCTTGTGTGCGATGCACGCACTGCCTTCAGGGGCACAACCAGCATGCAGTGGTGGATGGTCCAATTAGGGCCTCTAATTACCCAGCAGTACTGTAAGACATGGGAACAGGGCCACTGTTAGCATAAAACGTGCTTTAATAATCTTAGCTGAATGGACAGAAGCCATCAGAGTAACTACTATGTTTCTATCTGTCTTTTCTGAGGATAAAATGGCTTTTATCATCAAGATGTGGAATCTTTTTTAACGGAGTGTGTAACAAATATTTTGCGTTTTTCAAGCTTGTTCAGGGTATTGTGAAGCAGAGATGTCCATGTTTTAAATGTCACCCCTGATATACTGAACTTATAGTTCTATAGTTTCAGCTATATTATAGTTTTATTATGATGTCATTGTTTCTGATAGCTTGATCTAGCTTTAAATTTATTTGTTGAGACTATAAAATGGAGAAAATTTTATTTTAATTATTTATTTTCTTATTTGTTTATTTTATTCAATGTTTTACTTGTTTTATTTTATATAAAAAAATTAAGCTTAATATTAATTAAAAATGTAGTTTGAACTTTTTATTTATAATTATATTTGTTTTTTAGTTTTTTTTTATATTTTTAATTTAATTTAAAATTTGTCATTGTGTCTGATAGTCTTTTGTTGACACTATAAAATGGATACATTTTTATTTTATTTTATTTTATTTATTCTTTTTATTTTTTAACAATATATTTCTCTGAACTTTTGAAAACATTTCCTCTGTGGCAGTCCAAGAATGAAATCTCACTTATAAAGTGAAATGTGAATCCTCTTCATTCTAAATTTAAAAGCTTCATGTCTTTGGAAGAAAAAAACTATCATGGCCAACTTTTTTTATTTTTATTATTATATTTCAAGAAGATGGCAAGTACTACTCGCAAAGTCCAAAATTCCCAGGAGAACTTAAAAGTCATTGGGAGATTCAAACATGCCGTGAAGATCTAGAATATTTGTTCAAGGCATTTGGAATTCTTGGAAAGCTTCTGATGGTGTCCAGAGACGTGTGAGAGGTTCTGGATGGAGAGGATTTGGATTTCTGATGTCTGTGGGTGGTTTTGGATAAAGGCCAGTGGCGGATCTAGAAAGAGCAGATGGCAGCATGTCTTAACTAAAGGATGGAGGCCTAAAAAGAGCAGCCAAGGTCACCATGAACTCTGAAACACACAGAGAATGAGCCGTTGGGTTTAGATTGGTGGGTGTTGGCTGCAGCACCTTTGAAGCACTCTTTCTCTCTGTTACACACACACACACACACCGGTTGTTTTGGCTTGTCTGCAGTATGGTCTCCTGTAGCTTGCACAAGCAAACAATGAATAAAATATGAGCAGAGAGAGCTCTGATGAGACATCTGTGTACAAACACATGCATGCTGCAGTTTCTCCATCAGCCCACAGAGGGCAGAGATAGCTGCAGGCAAATGGTACATCCTTACCCTAGTGAAAAATAAATATACTGTACTAACATTTATTTATTTCATGCCTAGTATACTACAAACACATTTACATACTTATGTAGTTAATAAATATACCCTGCAATTGTACTTTTAGTACTCTAAACTGGAATACTTAGTCTGCTAAATTGGAACAACTAATTTTTTGCTATAATGCACTTTAATTGTGTGGAAATGATGTTGAAGACTATTTATACTTAGTATATATTCGAGATCTACTTAAGTATCTACTTAAGTATATACTAAAGTACATTTGATTGCAGTGGAACTGTTGCAAATATACTTTAGGGAAACTTTAAATATCTTGCATTTAAAGACTGATATTATTTAAAGATCATACTATCCTAGTTAATAGTGACATGAAAACACATTTTAGGGATAATATTAAGAAATGTGCATTGTGCACAAGTAATACTCCAAATAAAGTTTATGTATTTTTTATATCAGTAAGTCTCAAGTGATATGTCAGTAAAGTTAATAGATTTGAACTACACTTAGTATGAGATAAATGCATTTTAAATATATTACTTTTTTTACTAGGGTAAACTCAGTTGTGCTTCCTTATTAAAAACATTGGTTGTTAATCTCATTATTTACATGCTTATACCTTACGCTATACGCACTAGAAATATGTGCTTTGCTAGTAATGGATAAAGTTCATACTTTTAGGAGCTATTGGGAAATCCATGCTCTTAAAAATAAATTTCCCTCTCTCTCTTTTAGATTCATACATCTAAAAACTATTACAACATCTTTGACCTCATACGGCTTTAAACCGATTTTTTGCAGTTATAATTTACCACAGGCAAGTAGAAACACTGCAAAAAATAGTATATTTTTTTTAAGTAGAGAAGACAGAGTTTAAAAACATAATGCAAAGTCTTAGATCTATCTGTCTGTCTATCTGTGTATTTTGGAGCTCAGAATCTACAAAACTTTCTATTGATCTATCTGAGATACTTAAAAATATGATAGATAGATGCATGGATAAGATTATGGATACTGTAGAAATACCTGATTCTGTCACTGTGTTTATGTTCCTTTGTGACTATTTTTTCCATCTCTATCTGATCTGTAACACCACAAAATGTATCACTCAACATATGGAAATGCATTTTTGACATCTCTCTCTCTCTCTGCAGCTATCAGTCTTTCTACCTGTCTTTCTCTCTGGCTCCAGATGGTATTCAGTGTTGGCCCAGCTGTGTCTTTTTCAATATATAGATGTATAATTTATGACCTTGGTAGTCGTAGTCTGTTTGGATGTCCGATTACATCAGCTGTCAGACATTTTTGATGTTATCGATGATGCTTTCCCTTTGACGATGACATTTGCCGTGCATGACATATGGTGCAATATTAGGTATTGAAACTGTTATAACTAACAAAAGCCCATCTGAACAATCCCCTCACCCCAAGTATCAATGAATTCTCATTAGACCTCAGATTTTCATCTGGTAGAAAAATACAGACTACTGAAAATGGGAAGAGTGGCTTGAGCTTGAGATGAAAAAGTCTGGTTGGCTCTTTTGACCACACAGAACACCTTAGCGACCATGTGGAACACCATAGCAACTGTTTACAACCATCCAGAACTCCTTAAAACCACATAGAAATTCCCTGGAATCCATCTATAGCATTCTTGGGTTGTGTTGGTGACTTTTTCACAGGCAAAACACCATTCACATTTACTTAAACATATGGAATTGTAGTCAAATATGTATGAGCTTTATATGGATTCTGAATGATATTGAGGAGTGTGTGTCCAGTTCTTCATGAGAATCATGGCTGAAGCAGTGACCTTTCGATGTCTAACCAGGCAGATGCTCGTTTAGCTCAGGGCTTTGGATTTGTCTGCTGTGTGTATGCGTGTTGCTTTTCATGTCTTTGTATTTTTGTATACCAGAGAGTTTTTTTTCCAGTACAATGGGGAATGTTTGAATGAGTGACGCTACACTGCTTTCACTTGCACGCACAGCATGACTCTGGATTTGCCTTTTCTGAAGGAAATGCCAGTACTTGCAAAGCAGCAAAACAAATAAATAAAAATAATTGTTGATGTTTAAATTATCATTATTTAAAAAAACTAAACAAAACAGACATTAGATGTTGTGGGCTTACACCTTGAACAGTGCCATCCTTTGATAAAATATTAAAGTATGATATATATATATTAAAAAAAGTACTTTTTTTTAAAAGTATTTTTTTTTCTCAAAATGACTACAACTTAAGTGATTTATTTGATTTGATTTATCAGATAGTGAATGTTGTGGGCTTAGACATTTATGCATGTAGTGCCATCCTTTGATGAAATACTGATGTATATTTTGTATATTTTCTGAAATGTTGCATATGCAAGACATTTGTAGAACATATATGAGTAAATTTTTAAATACTTATTTTAAAATAATTTTAATTAAAACCCTATTATTATTAATAATAATTGTTCAATCTTTTTAAGTAATTTATTTATTGTTTTACTTTATTAATTTACATTTTCTAAATTACTAAAACTAAATTTATTTTTACAATTATAAATTGTTTAAATATTTCTACAAATCAGAGGTTGTGCTTATGGTTTACCTCAAGATTTTTTGTCCGTTTTTAGACTTTGTCGACTTTCTACTCATGACCTAAAATGAAAATAATTTTAATAATTTAAAAAAAGCAAAAATGATCACTTGATTTATTAGTGACTACTTTGCAAGGTTGTCCTAGTAAAAGAGATTTTCAGTTCTGAAAATATCTATGCTTTGTGTCTTTAAATTTGCCAACAAATTTCTTAAGTATATCTGTAGATTTTTTTTTTTTTGGGTGACGTCATTAAAAATTCATTACTGCATCTTGATGACCCGACGTCAGTACAGTTCCCTCTGAATTCTTTATATTTTTTTGCAGAATCTTATAAGAATTTAAATGCATATGGATTTTATGAGCTTATGAGCAAAATACATAATGTGATTTTAAATGGCCAGGCATGAAAAGTATAAATATTAGCTCAATATAAATACCAACTCACCGACACGTTTTAAATGGCAAACACCATCAATGCACTCCAGCTGGAGATTTTCACACTTTAAGATTACATTCATTATGAAGTTCATTCAATAGATTGCACACCTAAGGCTGAAATGATCACACAAAGTTTGAATGGAGTCTGTGGAAGTGGTGTGGGCTGAATTAATTTCAGAAGCGTTTGGAGAGGAAGGAGTCATTCTCATGCTGGAAGTGTAAGGCAGATAAAGGCAGTGTGTCAGAGAGAGGACAATGTTGCAGTGATAATGTGTTATTCGGTTTTCTCCATGCTGATGGAGAATTATTATCATCCTCCATGTGTCTCTCACACACTCTTCTGCTCTTTTCATGGTGTGGTCTGTACTTGCTTCCGCCTGTAGTGAGAAGTGATCTGAGCACTATTATGTCAATGTCAATGTCACCTTTATTTATATAGCGCTTTAAACAAAATACATTGCGTCAAAGCAACTGAACAACATTCATTAGGAAAACAGTGTCAATAATGCAAAAATGATAGTTAAAGGCAGTTCATCATTGGATTCAGTTATGTCATCTCTGTTCAGTTAAATAGTGTCTGTGCATTTATTTGCAATCAAGTCAACGATATCGCTGTAGATGAAGTGTCCCCAACTAAGCAAGCCAGAGGCGACAGCGGCAAGGAACCGAAACTCCATCGGTGACAGAATGGAGAAAAAAACCTTGGGAGAAACCAGGCTCAGTTGGGGGGCCAGTTCTCCTCTGACCAGACGAAACCAGTAGTTCAATTCCAGGCTGCAGCAAAGTCAGATTGTGCAGAAGAATCATCTGATTCCTGTGGTCTTGTCCTGGTGCTCCTCTGAGACAAGGTCTTTACAGGGGATCTGCATCTGGGGCTCTAGTTGTCCTGGTCTCCGCTGTCTTTCAGGGATGTAAAGGTCCTTTCTAGGTGCTGATCCACCATCTGGTCTGGATATGTACTGGATCCGGGTGACTGCAGTGACCCTCTGATCTGGACACAGACTGGATCTGGTGGCCACGGTGACCTCGGAAACAAGAGAGAAACAGACAAATATTAGCGTAGATGCCATTCTTCTAATGATGTAGCAAGTACATAGGTTGTTATGGGAAGTGTTTCCGGTTCCGGTTTACCTAATTAATGCAGCCTAAAAATCCTTTAACGGATTTGGATAATAAAAGCATATTAGTATGTTATGTGTATGCCAGGTTAAAGAGATGGGTCTTTAATCTAGATTTAAACTGCAAGAGTGTGTCTGCCTCCCGAACAATGTTAGGTAGGTTATTCCAGAGTTTGGGCGCCAAATAGGAAAAGGATCTGCCGCCTGCAGTTGATTTTGATATTCTAGGTATTATCAAATTGCCTGAGTTTTGAGAACGTAGCGGACGTAGAGGATTATAATGTAAAAGGAGCTCATTCAAATACTGAGGTGCTAAACCATTCAGGGCTTTATAAGTAATAAGCAAAATTTTAAAATCTATGCGATGCTTGATAGGGAGCCAGTGCAGTGTTGACAGGACCGGGCTAATATGGTCATACTTCCTGGTTCTAGTAAGAACTCTTGCTGCTGCATTTTGGACTAGCTGTAGTTTGTTTACTAAGCGTGCAGAACAACCACCCAATAAAGCATTACAATAATCTAACCTTGAGGTCATAAATGCATGGATTAACATTTCTGCATTTGACATTGAGAGCATAGGCCGTAATTTAGATATATTTTTGAGATGGAAAAATGCAGTTTTACAAATGCTAGAAACGTGGCTTTCTAAGGAAAGATTGCGATCAAGTAGCACACCTAGGTTCCTAACTGATGACGAAGAATTGACAGAGCAACCATCAAGTCTTAGACAGTGTTCTAGGTTATTACAAGCAGAGTTTTTAGGTCCTATAATTAACAATATTTAGCAGTAAGAAATTACTCGTCATCCAGTTTTTTATATCGACTATGCAATCCATTAGTTTTTCAAATTGGTGTGTTTCACCGGGCTGCGAAGAAATTATCAAAGAAAAAATTATCAAAGTTTTACCTAGTCTGACAGTGAAGAAACATTTAAATAATTAATGAAATAGTGCTCTGTGTTGTTGGTTTATCCGTCCCTCCTGTGTCTAGAGTCCAGAACTTGATTTAAAACACCTCAGTATCTTCAGATTCATATGGCTGTGGATCTCTGTTTAGCTCTTATTAGATAATATTAACAAGCATAACTCTGTATTTGTGTGTCATACTAATATAAAACTGTCAGTCTGTCAATCTCCTTTTAAATAAACATTCTGCCTATCGCTTTATTGTTCTCTTTACCATTCTATCTATCGTTCTATTGTTCTTTCTCTAACATTCTTTCTGTTGTTCTTTCTATCATTATATCGCTCTGTTGAATTCTTTGTCATTTTGCGTATCTTATGATCTATCAGTCTTTCTCTGGTTCCAACATTCTGTTGTTCTTTCTATAAAACACTCCATCGTTCTAACATTCTATAACTTGTTCTAACGTTCTGTTTGTTGTTCTTTCTTTCTGTCATTCTAATGTTTTATTATTCTCTTGATCATTCTGTCATTCTCTTGTCTTGCTATTGTTATTATTTGGTTGGAACATTTGATCATTCTTTCTATGCAATCTTTTTATTGCTCTTCTTCATCAAAGCATGCTCTCTATCATTTCTACAGTATCTTATGTTCTACTGTTCTTTGGTTTTAGCATTGCATCGTTCTTTCTATATATCATCCTTCTTTTGTTTTATCATTCTATCATCTTTCATTCTAGCATTCTGTCCATCTTTCCTTCTATCTACTCTTCTAATTGTTCATTAGAATGTTCTCTTGTTCATTCTGTCATTGTTTCGTTCATACTATTATATCTCAAATTTTTTCTAAATATATTGCTGTATTTGATCCTTTCTATCATTCTATCCAGCTTTTGTTCTTTCTTTTTATCTATTTTATCTTTTATTTTTTAATCATTTACATATTGTATATGTATATGGTCCAGTAGCAAAAACAGCCACTTAATTTTAAAGGTCATAAAGAGAGTGGAAAATGGTCATGAAAAACTAGATGAAAAAACTTGCATGTTGAATGAACACAAGTAATTAAATTACTTACTTTCAGTTACACAAAGTTTTCAGTTGTTTCAGTACAGAAGCCACACATTTCTTCAAATTTCTGTTGTTTGTCACCACTGTTTAACACATGCAACTCTGTGTCTCCTAGGGCTGTCGCGATAACCGCAATATTGTAATACCGCGGAAAGATAGCAACCGCAGAAACCGTGGCAACCGCAGTGTTCAGTTTTTTTCCTTTTTTTTTTTTTTTTTTTTATGAGGCTGTGGCCTTCTTGTTTTTTCAATTTGTCACTGTGCATTCAATGTTAAATAAATAAATGATACAATATGGTTACGACTGTAATTTTCTCGCGAGCCTTTGTAGCTTTATGGTGCTGCTTTTGTTTTGAATAGGCCGGCTGAAACGATGGGAGGCGCTCGATCTCGTCCCAAAACCTAATGTCACGTCGCCAGTTTGGGAACAGTTTGGCTTTCACCCAATGAAAAGGGCGAGCCAGCGAATGTAGATGAGCCGATATGCAAAAATTGCTGCAAAAAAGTTCCTGTGACGCAGCAACACATAATTTGAGGTCATCGGGACATTCTAAAACGCTTAACGTGAAAAACGCTTAACGTGGTTTAATGTACTAATACAGTGATATTAACAGACCAAACTCACTAAACATCATATTAATAAAGTATACTTTCTTCAAAAAATCAGATGATCCATGAATATGAATTCAACGCGTTTAATAACACGTTAAGCCTTTTCCTCCCATAGAAAACCATCATAAGGCTTAACGTGTTATTAAACCTTTCATTCATTTTCATGGCTCATCTGTTTTTTGTTTTTTTGTTTTTTACATCGTATACTTTATTACTATAATGTTTAGTGAGTTTGGTTTTTAAAAATCACTGTCTTAGTACATTAAGCCACATTAAGCATTGTCTTATAATGGTTTTCAATGGGAGGAAAAGGCTTAACGTGTTATTAAACGAGTTACATTCATATTCAGGGCTCAGCTGATTTTTTTATAGATAGTATACTTTATTAGTATGATTTTTAGTGAGTTTGGTCTGTTAATATCACTGTCTTAGTACATTAAGCCATGTTAAGCGTTTTTCACGGTAAGCGTCCAGCGCAGCTGTCCCCTCAAGCATCAGGTCGCGGAGCAACATCAAAAAGAACAGCTGAGACCGGCCGACAGTTAGGAGTAGCTGAAGCCTTTGTGAAATCTGTAAAATACAGCTGTGAAAGTAACAGGCATACCTGCTGAAGTCACGGACAACCTCCGCGTCAGTGCCCATACCCAAGAGAGCGTGAGCAGATAACGAGGAGTGCATCGACTCCAGCGCGAATCCACTGTCCTGGTGGGATAATCAGTCTAGATTTCTGCTGCTGTCCAAAGTCGCGCGCAAATACGTGTATTACATGTTAGAACTCTTATGATTTCTTTAAAAAAAAATTCTTGTTGCTGTTTGGCATTAAACAATAAACAAAAATGTTTTAAAACGTGTCTCACTTTTCAGTTAAAAAAGCAACAACATATGCTACATAACTCAACGATAGAGCTTTGTATGCAGCAAAATCAGGCTAAATTAGGTATGTAAAAAAAAAAAACAGCGGTAATACCGCATATCGCACTATTGAGCCACCCATAATAACCGCAGGGGAAATTTCTTAACCGCGACAGCCCTAGTGTCTCCTAGCAATGGAGATTCAAGCCTGGCCGCACTGTGGTGAATTATGGTCACTGCTCAGCTGTTTATAAAGCCGACTCAACAATCTACACACTGTTTTTAGCATTCATCCGCACAGGATTATGAATTATTGAATATTTCAGTCCCCAACAAATTAGTGTGGAGAGCTTGAGCTGTGGGCCTCTCTCCTTTTCTTCCTCTCATCAGCTTTTCATTTTGCACTTGATGGCATGGCATGGTTATTTTGAATAATTTAATTGTACACAGTGGCTATTTTTAGACTGTATAGTGTATATGAAAATTAGTTTCACATAGCCAGGTTTTTAAACTGAAAGTCTCAACTTTTGAATATTTTTTTAAAGATTCAGTGTCTTGGACGCACTCATCTTGGCAAGCGTGACTGTTTTTTCTTTTTAGTGACTCACAGAAATTGGGAGATAAACATAAAAAAGGTTGAAATAGATTCCCGCAAATCATGTAAAGCTTGCCAATCTGAGATTGTGATTTTGAAAAGCTTCATTATTATGCGCAATATGCTTCAGATGATCCATGAACATTCTGTCCACACGCCACCTGAAACAGAGACTGTATGAAATCACTTTATATATGCTTGGGACATTAAAATTAAATGTAGTTAAAATAATCCAACACCCTGTTTTTGTTTCTCCTTACTTAGTTCCATGGGTTCTGTAGTCTCATTATCTGCATGCTAATTGTAAATTAAGCCTTTTGCAGAAACTTCAGAGATTAAACTCATGGTTTGAGATCCCCAGGCTCCAAAAAAAAACCAACAACAACAACCAGATTGTATCATTGGCAGGCATGTGCGTTTGGGATGGATATAGTCTGCTGTCCTGATCCATTCAAGACTGCTGCCAGGAAGGAGCCCTCCAGGATGACGGCTCACAGGCCCGGGAGCGTGTTGTAGTGGAACAGGGTTTAACATCTGTCTGGGTTGTTTATTTCCATCCGTGTTGTTCTGAAGAGGGGATCACGACTCTCGAGATACAGCTGGAATAGCTCTGGGGAAAAGCAGACACTAAGAATTTAAATGCTAAAAGAGTCCGCTTCAGTCTAGTTTAATATTCACTTGTCAGTGTAACTGTTACCATAATTAGAGGAAAAGTTCTGAAGTGTAGAAGGATGATTGATTTATCTAAAATCTTATTCTCTATACACCACTGATCAAGTTTGGGGTCTCTAAGATTTTATAGTATTTTTTAAACGAAACCTTTTATGCTACTCACCAAGGCTACATTTGTTTAATCAGATATACAATAAATAGAGTAATGGGAAATATTTGCTGCTCAAGGAACATTTCTTATTAGTATCAATGCTGAAAACAGTTTGTGCTGCTTTTTTTTATTTCATTGATTCATTTATTTGAAATAGAAGTCTTTTATAACATCATTATTGACTTTACCGTCACTTTTTACCAATTTACTCTTTCCTTGCTGAATAAAAAGATTAATTTCTTTAAATAAAATATCTTACTGACCCCAAACTTTTGAATGGTAGTACTTCACTAAAAAATAATTCTTCCTTGTATTTGCATCTTTTCCTTTAGCACCTGCTTCTCTAAATGCATTATGCAATTCATGATCACTACAAAATGTTCATCCCTTTTTACTTAAATTCTTTTGATTGGCAGGTTTCCATCTGGTGCATTCTATAATGAGCCTTTACATTGCATTACGGTGTGTTTACCCAAATCAAAATTTAAATATGCAGTTACATAGTTCATATAAGTTGGACTAAGTGGGGCATGAATAAAATGTAAGTTTTTTTTGACACTAATCCATGGACATATCCATGAGCAAACCATATGTTTTCAAAGATTTTAAGGTTTCCCAAACAATGGTTGGTTTCCCTGTGAATGTCTGATGACTGCTATTGTAATGCAGCATCTTATTCATGCGTTCTTCAGTCTTTCACGTGGGAATGAAAATCAAAGCTGTGATTCATAAGGATCATGTGTCTGTAGGGTAGACACTCATTTAAATGTTCACAGGCGTGTTGTGCAACACTCATTTGACTTCGTTATTTGGCCTCTGTCTATTATTCATCCTCAGTGAGGTTTGGGAGCTTTTAGCATCTGATTGAAGCTCTGAATAGGCGTTCCTTGTGTCTTCACACACTTAGGGAGATGACGAGATGAACAGAGGATCACCAGGATCAAATTCTCAGTTGCATTCCTACTTTAGTGGCTACAATGTAGAGTGGTTTTGGTAAAACATAGAAAGTAAGTAAACGGCATTTAACTAAATAGTACAGTGGAGATACAGTGACCTATATCATTTTATTGAATGATTACTATAGTCATGTATATATTTATTGACATGGCACTTTAGTGAATACCATGGTATTCCACTGTATATGTCCAGGTTCTTTTTTTTTTTTTCTTAGCTAGTTCATCCAAACACCTACTGGGAATTTATGCAGCTTACTTCACATGTTTATTTTTTTTATTTTATTTATTTTATTTTATTTTTTTTTTTATTTTTTTTATTTTTAATATTATTTGATTTTAATATTTTTATTTGTTTTAATATTATTTGATTTTAATGTCTTTTTTTATAGTTAGAGATCAACTTTGCTATTACATCAGACACTTGATATAAAATATAACATATAAAAAACTATTTGCCTGATGCAGAGAGTGGGAGAAGTTTCTCTCGGAGCAGATGTCAAGGTTGATCACACATCTGAACTCAGAACTTTTGATCTGGGTTTTCTTTAACGTTATTTTATGTATTCTTAAGATATTTCTATGATGGATTTCTTTTCCAAAGTTTGCATCACCAAAGGTTTATAAATCTGCAGTTTACCAAGCTGAATTATTTAATACCAGCGAGATTTCGAGTTGATTGAATAGTTAGCCAAAGAAAGTCTTTATTCCCATACTGTAATAAAGAGAATTTCTGAGATAAATTGAATTGAATAGATTGTTATACAGCAGGGGTCTTCAGTAGGGAGTCTGTGTTAGTACCGAAGGGGCTCCTCCAATTAATTCATTTATTTTTTGTGTAAAATAAAAATTAGTAAGTAAAAATACAATAATGTGATTTTTAAAAGTGCATGTATCATACCATTACATGTTACGTTTACATACGTGGTTACATGCTACTTTTGTAGTAGCTGCTGTGGTTTGATTCAGAGGTTTACTGTTTTTGTGCAGCTATAAATATATAGATATGCAAGAAAAAGATGAATCAGTGATGTGGATTTTATTTTTTATGTCCAGATCTATTTATTAAAATGTATTATGCATGACAATGTATTAAGAAATATTTGTTATATTATATATAGATTTTTTTTTTTTTTACTTTTTTTAAAAATAAGATTAAAAACACTACAATTGGTAGAGTTTTTATTATTATCATTATTTTATTTTTATTATTACTTAAAAAAAAAAAATGTCACTGATCGAATATCTCCCCTTTTCTGTCTTACAGAGAAGCTGTTTGGTGAGTTCTTGACCTGGGACCTGCAGGACGCTTTGTCCCACCTGCCTCTGAAATCCGGTCAATCCGTCTCCATCCCGGTCAACATAAGCGCCAAACTGGATTTCTCCGGTCAGGAGAACCTGTTAAACGACCTGAACGATGGTAAACCTCCACATGAAAGCAGTACACATACACTGACACACAAAAACAACATCATTGGGGTCCGGTCTGGTTTGTCCCATCCGATTTACACTCAATTGCTCTCCAAAAGATAGAAAGGCAGTATTCAGAATCAGAATCAGAATCAGAATGAGCTTTATTGCCAGGTATGTTCACACATACGAGGAATTTGTTTTCGTGACAGAGCTCCGCAGTGCAACATAACAGCGACAGAACAAAAAACACAATAAGGAATAAAAAATACAAAAAAATACAAATAGGTGGGTAAGGATTGACAATATACAAATTGACAATGTATGGCAGGTATATTAAAAAGAGCATTTATGTATGTACATGTATATTATGTGGAAAAATTGTAACTGTACGCTAAGTATGTGTGTTTGGATAAATAAGTGTATGTGTATATAAATATAAATATAAGTAGTATAGTGTGTTCCATGTATGTACATGTATATTATGTGCAAAAGATTTACGTGTACGCTAAGTATGTGTGTTGGATAAAAAGTGTAGTGTATATAAATATAAATAGTGTAGTGTGTCCCACAGTTATTATCAGCTGTTCATAAGATGGATTGCCTGAGGGAAGAAACTGTTCCTGTGTCTGGTCGTTCTGGTGCTCAGTGCTCTGTAGCGTCGACCAGATGGCAACAGTTCAAAGAGGGAGTGTGCTGGATGTGAGGGGTCCAGAGTGATTTTAACAGCCCTTTTGCTCACTCTGGATAAGTACAGTTCTTGAATAGATGGGAGGGTTGTACCGATAATTCGCTCAGCAGTCCGGACTACCCTCTGTAGTCTTCTGAGGTCCGATTTAGAAGCTGAGCTGAACCAGACAGTTACTGAAGTGCAGAGGATGGATTCGATGATGGTGGAGTAGAACTGTTTCAGCAGATCCTGTGGCAGGTTAAACTTCCTCAGCTGGCGAAGGAAGTACAACCTCTGCTGGGCCTTTTTCACAATGGAGTCAATGTGAATGTCCCACTTCAGGTCCTGAGAGATAGTGGTGCCCAGGAACCTGAATGACTCCACTGCAGTCACAGTGCTGTTCATGATGGTGAGTGGGGGGAGTGCAGGGGGGTTTCTCCTGAAGTCCACGATCATCTCCACTGTTTTGAGCGTGTTAAGCTCCAGGTTGTTGAGACTGCCCCAGACAGCCAGCTCTTTAACCTCCTGTCTGTAAGCAGACTCGTCACCGTCCTGAATGAGGCCGATGAGTGTGGTGTCATCTGCAAACTTCAGGAGCTTGACAGAGGGGTCCTTAGATGTGCAGTCATTAGTGTACAGGGAGAAGAGCAGTGGGGAGAGAACACAGCCCTGGGGAGCTCCGGTGCTGATTGTACGGGTGCTGGATGTGTATTTTCCCAGCCTCACTAGCTGCTGCCTGTCTGTCAGGAAGCTGTTGATCCACTGACAGACGGAGGTGGGCACGGAGAGCTGAGTTAGTTCACTTTGCCCTGTTATTCACTTTGCCCTGTTATGATAGATCTGATCCAAGCAAGGTGATTTGAAATGGTGTCTGTACTCTCTCATTTTACATTCAACAGAGACATCGGTCATCTCTCTCCTGTATTACCCCCTCTCCCGTATGCTCGACCCTCTCTTATTTCCTCTCTGGATTCATATCTGTTTCCTCTTCACATCTTGTTCTTTTTGTCTGTTTCCTGGTTATATTACACTTACATCTTCTTTCTTCCTGTCTAGCCTCTTGTTTTACCTCTCATGTGCCATTATCATAGTTGTTTCTACTAAACAGCATTGAAGTGGAGTTCAAATTTGCTTGAAACTATATCATACGTTTTATGATATCGTCATTCGCATGTACACTGTACTGTTCAAAAGTTTGGGTAGTATCTGTAATATATCTATCAGTATAGACTGGAGTAATGATGCTGAAAAAAGTTTTAAATCAACAAGTCAATAAATAAATGAACAAAAAATTGTATTTTAAAAAGTCATTTTTTTTCTAAATTAATAAAAAAAAAGATTATGAAATACGTGACAAAATGTTAAAAAGTAATTAAAATTTGTATAATACATTTTTTAATGATAAATAAAATAAAGTATGAAATATCAAATGATAAAAATAAGAGTAATATGAAAATAAACTATTATAAAAAATATGTATAGAATTATCTATTCAATGAACATTTTTAAATATTCTAATAGAAAATTGTGATATATGAAGAATAAAGTATCAAATGTTTATGAAATGTATTTGTAACCTCTTTGGATCCCAAAAGAGCGACCTCTGAGAAATGTCTTCCAGGTTATCTCGGTCTCTTTGTACACACATGTAAATATTAATGAGACACGAGGAGAGCAGACTGTAGCAGACTGCGTTTCTGCTTGAATTACAAACAGCTGCGAGCTGAACGGCCTCCTTCCTCTCTCTCTCCTCTCCTGGGTCTCTCCCAACTTTTAATTATTGTTGAAATAATAATTTTCTCCGAATTAGGCCGATAAGACAGCTTAAAGCCAGTCTTATTAGCGCAGCATGTAGAAGGCAGTGAATTGTAAACACTACTGATATTATGGCAGGTGCTAATACATTATTGCTGTTATTTAGCAGTAATATTAGCACTGTTTTTGCTTTTCTCATCATGATTGTTTTTTTTAACTGTAGAAACGATTAAAGGAAGATCAAAACAAGTCATTAAAATGTTGAAGTTTGATGTTGAACTTTCTAATCTCTGATTGGCTGCTCATCCTTCTTTCCATTGCGAAGTCATAATGGGATGCGAGGCGTCTTTGGTGTTGCATGTTTCACATGAAGCAGCTTCCAGACTGTTGTCAGCATATTTATACAAATTTCATACTTATACCAATTTTATGACCTGACCTATGTGAATTATGTAAATCCAAGGGGGAAAGTTTTCAAGCTGCATTTTCAACACTTCTAATACAGTATGCATATGAAAATGCAACATGCACCACTCATAGCTTATAAATATGTTGTCAACAGATTTAAGGACTTCTAGTGGTTTTCTGTCAGAAATAAAAGCTCTACAGTTTAATGTTTGACAGCACAGTCAATTAGACAACTATATTAAGACAATTAAGACATTTTACTTTTTAGCATTTAGATAAATACAGATGATGATGATGATTATTATTCTAATTGATAATCCCTTTAAATGTGAAAAACAACAGGTTTTTCCTTAGAACCTGTTTGGTTCTGAGCTGATCACATGCCTGCAACATTTACTTTCTTAGTAATCATTTTTAGAGGTTCAGTGAGTAAATCAGTGGTTCAGTGACTGTTGTTAACCATCTGAAGTTAACCAGCAATAACCAGTTAGTTCAGTAAGTCAATGAGTTGTTTGAACGATTCATTAAAAAGAATCTGCTTATTAAAAACATTTGAAAGTTGAGCACATTGTACGTTTTCGTTCTGTTCCCTTCGCTCTGTTCCCTTCAACCCTTTTTCTTTTCCCTTTTTGTCTCAGTCGCTCTCTCTGTGTTTGTCTTCATCTCTCCTGTCAGCATAACTCAAGCTGTGATGGTGCTGATGTCATCACTGTGATGCAGTGCTCTGTCTGTCTCTCAGGAGGCCGTTGGGTTCAGTTTATACGGGAGTTTCTTTAATATGCTGCCCAGTTTCGTTCATTCATCCGTCCTCTATAAATCGTCTCCCCGTCAGAAAGAGGTAGCGCATGAGGGCCAGACAGTCAGACTAAACACATTAGTTCCTGAATGTTAAAATGTCAGTGCAAAAACAACATAATGAGAGAGGAGAGCGGCTCCATTAAAATGGACGGCTCCCCCCGCTGAGAGCCCGCTGGAGGTAAACGTTTACCCTTCATGCGGGACGTCAGCCCTGGTGCGGATGATGTCACACTGCTACATAGGGATGAACTTCCTAGCCTCACTGGGTAACGTCTGGTAATCGCTGAGCACCACATTGTTCGATGCGACCCGCTGCATTTTACTTAAGCAAGGGAATAAATGACATCTGTTAAAGATAACGTTCATTAGTGTTAGATCATTTAATTTAATTTAATTTTATTCACTTTTAAAGGCACTATATAAAAATAATAATTTATTTTTATTACTATTAATATTATTAAATCTTTAAATTTGCTATACGATATATTTCTTTATTCATTTAAATAATATATTATTTTATTTTAATATTATTATTATTATTAAGTCATTAAAGGTGCTATATTAAAATAATTATTTATTAATTTTAATAATACATTTTCATTTTGTTTATTATTATTATTGTTAAAAACATGTATTACCTGTATTAGCTGTAGTAGTAGTTGTAGTAGTATAAAAATATGAATATTTATATAATATAACGATTTATTTTGATGATAATATTTGTATTTATTTATTTATTTATTTATTTATTTATTTATTTATTTATTATTAAAATAGGCACATATTTATCCTTTCTTTTACTTTATAAGTCAAGTCAAGTCACCTTTATTTGTATAGCGCTTTATACAATACTGGTTGTGTTAAAGCAGCTTTACAGAGTCAAACAGGAAAATAGTTTGTCAATGATGCAGGAAGACAATAACAGAGTCATTTTTCAGCTAAAGTCAGTTAATTGATTCAAAGAGTTGGTTAAAGAGATGCATCTTTAATTTAGATTTAAACTGACAGAGTGTGTCTGCCTCCCGAACAACACTAGGTAGATTGTTCCAGGGTTTGGGCACTAAATAGGAAAAGAATCTGCTGCGTGCAGTTGATTTTGATATTCTAGTTAATATCACATGTCCAGAGTTTTGAGATCGCAGGAAACATGAAGGACTATTATGCGATATGAGCTCCCTCAAGTACTGAGGAGCTAAACTATTCAGGGCTTTATAAGTAATTAGCAAGATTTTAAAAAGTATTCGTTGTTCAATAGGGAACCAGTGCAGATAATGTGCTAATATGGGCTAATATGGTTGTACTTCCTGGTTCTAGTAAGAACTCTAGCTGCTGCATTTTGGACTAGCTGGAGTTTGTTTATTAAGCGTTAAGAGCATCCACCCAATAAAGCATTGAAATAATCTAACCTTGAGGTCATGAACTCATGAATTTAGGTTTCTGCATTTGACATTAAGAGCATAGGTCGTAATTTAGATATATTTTTAAGATGGAAAAATTCAGTTTTACAAATGCTATAAAAATGTTTTTCAAAGGAAAGATTGTTATCAGATAGCACACCTAGGTTCCTAAATGATGACAAGGAATTAACAGAGCAATGCATCAAGTGTTAGACAGTGTTTTAGGTTATTACATGCAGAAGTTTTTTGTCAATAATGAACAACTCTGTTTTTTCTGAATTTAGCATTAGTAAATTACTAGTCATCCAGTTTTTTATATCAACTATGCATTTTGTTAGTTTTGCAAATTTGTGTGTTTCATCAGGCCGCGAAGAATTATAGAGCTGAGTATCATCAGATTAACAGTGAAAGCTAAAAACATGTTTCTTGATGATGTCTCCCAAGGGTAACATTTAAAGTGTGAAAAGCAATGGTCCTAGTACTGATCCTTGTGGCGCTCCATACTGTACTTCTGATCAATATGATATCTCGTCATTTACTACTACAAATTGATGATGGTCAGATAAGTAAGGTTTAAACCATGACAATGCCAGCATAATTTTGTAGTCTATTCAAAAGGATGCTGTAGTCGATGGTATCAAACTCAGTGCCGAGATACAGTAGCACTAATAGAGAAATACAACCACGATCAGATGATAAGAGCAAGTAATTTGTAACTCTGATGAAAGCAGTCACAATATGATATGGTCTAAATTCTGACTGGAAATCCTCAGAGATTCCATTTCTCTCCAAAAAGGAACATAGCTGAGAGGATACTGCTTTTTCTAGTATTTTTGACAGAAAAGGGAGATTTGAGATCGGTCTGTAATTAACTAATTCTCTAGGATCAAGTTGGAGTTTTGTAATGAGAAGCTTAATAAAAGCTAATTTGAAGGTTTTAGGGACATATCCTGAAGACATTGATGAAGTAATAATATTAAGAAGAGATCTATGAAGCACCTCTTTTAGCAGTTTAGATGGAATAGGGTCTAACATACATGTTGTAGGTTTTGATGATTTGACAAGTTTATACAATTCTTCCTGTCCTGTAGCAGAGAATGAGTGGAATTGTTCCTCAGGGGATATACAGTACAGTATAGTGCATTATCTGATGTGATATTGTGACTGACGGCTGCATGGTTATAATTTTATCTCTAATAGTATCAATCTTGGAAGAAAAAAGTTCATAAATTCATTACTGTTGTGCTGTTGGGAAATCTCTGTGTCTGTTGATGCATTATTTTTCGTTAATTTAGCCACTGTATTGAATAAATACCTGGGGTCTAATCTACTTAAAGCATAAAGGAGCAACCATACCTAAAGTGCTAGAAAAAAAGAGAGGTTTAATAGTTTCTGTTAAATCATCAAGTTTTCTGAGCTACTGGATATGCTGAGGAATTGAGACAAGTCAAGAAGATTATTTACAAATCAGTCTTTTGTGGTAGAAGTGATGGTTCTTACATATTTGTAACAAGGAGTTGAATGTGCAACTTTAGCTATAATGAGTATACATGAGACTAGATAATGATCTGAGATATCATCACTCTGTTGCAGAATTTCAACGCCATTAACATCAATTTCATGTGACAGTATAAAATCTAAAGTATGATTCCGACAATGAGTAGGCCCTGACATGTGTTGTCTAACCCAGATGGGGTTCAGAATATTTATAAATATTGACCCCGATGCATCTTTTTCATTATCATCATAGATATTAAAATCATTTTCATATGTGTATCGAACTTAAAAATTTTTAACTGTCTAGAAATTAATTGCACTTTCCAATTCCAATTCCAACACCTCAACACCAACACTACTGTAGAAATTAAAATCACCAACAATTAAGACTTTATCTGTAGCCAGCACTAACTATAGATAGAAAAGCAGCAAATTCTTTGATAAAGTCTGTTTGTTGCCCTGGTGGCCTGTATGCAGTAGCCAGTACAAACATCATAAGGGATTTATCATTAATACTTGTTTCTCTGGGTAATGTTATTTGAATCACCATTACTTCAAACAAATTATACTTGAAACCAGAGCTCTGAGAAATATTGAAAATATTACTATAAATTGTTGCAACACTTCCCCCTTAACCTTTTGGATGCGGCTCATGTTTATAACAGTAATCTTGGGGGGTAGACTCATTTAAAATAATTTAATCATCTGGTTTTAACCAGGTATTTGTCAAACAGAGCACATCTTATTTATGATCAGTGATCATATCATTTACAAAAAGTGCCCTTTGTAGAAAGGGATCTAATATTCATTAAGCCAGGCTTTATCATTTGTTTATCTTTATTATATATGTTTTTTATTTGTTGAACATCAATTAAATTTTTAAACTTACATTGTTTTGGACGTTTTTTTTGTATTTGCTAGTTTGGGAAACAGACACAGTCTCTATAGTACGATATCTAGGTGAAAGAGTCTCTATGTGCTGAGAATTAACTGAATTTTGTGACGAGAGGCGGCTAGCAGACGGTCAGTTTAGCCAGTCTGTCTGCTTTGTGACCTGGGCCCCAGTTAGTCAAGTACAAACTCTAAGAATATGTGCCATATTTCTAGAGAGAAGAGCGGCACCACTCCTGGAGGGATGAAGACCATCTCTTTTCAACATGTCAGGTCTACCCCTCGTCCAGTCTATAAAACCTTTGTAATTTTATTTTACACATAAGCTCCGCCCTCTCCTGCTTGTGTAATACTTAACTCCGCCTCCTCTTACCTCATGTCAGTCTGTTTGCTCCGTTCTGGAGTCTGGGCGTCTGAGTCTTGTAAAGTTAGCAGCAGACATTACGACATATTGTGTCAGACCCTCTTGAAGGGAAGTGATGTCATTTCGGAGGCCGTGGGACTCGTAATTAGGACCATAAGTTCTATATGTGTCAAGTGTTTAAACACCCTCTCGTTCCCTTTCAGAACCCAAGGGTGGTAAAACACAAATACTGACCAGATCTTTCCTGATGTGAGCTGCTGTGTACAGCTCTCTTTTACTGAGCAGCAGAGAGGTAGCACTTGAAAGATGACTGAAAATCACATGCTATTTAATAGATACACGTTTCTGTTCAAATATTGATGAGCTACATTTTCGTCCATGAACTTTTCACCGGCCCCCTTACTGCTCTTCCTCCTCTGTTGAATGTCAGAATTTGTCTGTATGAGATTCAGAAAGAAATCTATGCATGGTAAGCGCTGCATTTTACCATCATTCTTTTCCTTCAGACAGAGTCAAAGCAGGTCATGTATTTATTTTTTTTATTTTTTTACATTTTGACAATAATCTGACATATTTCCAAATGACACAGGATAATTAATGAGAAGAAATTTGACTGTTTCGGCACTTCCCTGTGAATGTTAATGAGGACCATTCATCAAATAATTAAATAGGGTAAATTTTGATTTCATATTGGAATTGGACTGTGAGGACTTTTGTCAACGTTTTTGAGTAATGCAAACATTTTCATATGTGTATCGAACTTAAAAATTTTGAACTGTCTAGAAATGAATTGCACTTTCCAATTCCAACACCATTTTTTCTACAAAAAAAGCTTCAGTTAAAAGGTTCAATTAGACATTTAAAACATTTGTTTTAATACTCAGAAAACTATACTGACATGCTCCATTAGAAACATAATGTTCAAATAAAATGTAGTAAAATTATAACAATGTTGCTTAATTTTATATAACCAGCTAAATCCTTGCAGATATAACTTAAATAGGGTATTTGAGGATCTGTGTTCTTTAGTTTTTTTTTTTTTTTAATGTTTTTGCAGGCTTGCAGACCATTTAAGTCCATGTTGATGAAAGTCTCATTCATCATATTTATGTTCCATTTCTAAAAATAATCCAGAATCTTTCTCGCTTGAATGAATTTGTGTGTGCGTTTATAAGTTAATGCCGTTATCCGTACGTGCCGGAGAGATAAAATATATACACCTGAGTGTGTTCCAGAGAGCCACTGCGGCACACGCACTCCGGTGCCTTATTACCAAGTTTTTCCACCTCATCATATTTCAAACTGTCACGTTATAGATTTTAATTTTTATTTCGAGCGCTAAACACCGGACAAACAGATGCGCTGAGAGATAGATAGGCGGATGGAGAGAGAAATAGAGAGGAAAGCATTTGAATGATGTTCACATCCTCTGAATGTGAGGAATTATAGCTGTATAATAGCGTCCTCTCCTAACATAATTCACAGAAGATAGTAATCTCTCTTTCCTCTCTTGCTGTTTCTCGGGCCTCTGGCCACTGTGTTCATGTGTGCCGGATGTCTAATGTATATTGTTGTGTGCTTTCAGATGGTATCAGTGTAACAGGTCTGCCTGTCTCTAGCCCACTGCGGCAGGTCCTAAAACCACGTGCTGAAAATAAACCAGTCGGCACTGACGCCAGCAAGAACGAATTCAGTCACGTCAAGGTAGGAATTCTGTCCTCAAGCTACATATACTTTCTTTTTTTTTTGCTCACTCTCTGCTGTAGGACCATAGTACATTTGATTGCTGTAGAATGCTTGTTACTTTATTAGTTGTTACTTGGTGTTATCACTGATCTATAATATAGAACTGGATTGCTCATGACGTCATGAAAGTGAAAGCCGCCGCGCCGCCATATTAGTAATCCCTAGTGTGCGAAAACGTTCTATTGAATTAATAGGAAATTGTATGATTTTAATTAGAAAACATCACCTAACAAGTCAGCATTTATAAATCTGAAGTATTTCTGTACATTATTACAATGCAAACACCCTAGGCATGTAAACGGTTATTTTTTTAAATATCGCGAATTTCCCCTACTTATTAAAAAGCTAGGTTCATTACAGTAGCAAACATCATGAACACGATAAACATCAGACGAACACGACCTCAACATATATACGTAAACTACAAACTGCTCATTCTGAAATCTGAATTTATTCAGAGAAATAACTGACTACATACAGTACGGATTTAAAGACATAAAGCTTTATTTCCAAGATAGTAAGTTAAGCTTTTCATTTAGCAATATTAACAACATAATTGTATTATTCATTGTATTATATTCAAATCCATTTCTGATACTAATACGTTCATGTTTAATAATTCCTGAATAATTATGTTCATAAAGAAATAAGCAATTTTTTGTGTTTGATCCGTTACCTGTGTCGTCAGTGCGCAGCAGACACACTCACATTAACGGTTTAAATGTATTGCTGATCCTGCCGCAAAAGACTGTAAACACTGCAGATAACATCTGGAGTAAACATTTAATTTACATACACATAACATAAAAACGAGTCCCGTTTGACTGATTTGCTTCAAATCGAGTGATTTTAGGACAGCGGTTTGAATGTGACTCAGGTGCTCTCTGCTGGTAGGGATTCGTAAGATGGTGGATCGAACACTTCCGGTGGCTTCACTGCCTGTTGGCAGTTTAGAATGCGATGAGCGATCCAGTCATATATATATAGATCAGTGGGTGTAATGCTGTTTTAATGCTTACTTGGGTTCTTATTATGACATCACTAGGGCTGGGTACTGAACTTCGATGCCTTTATGGTATTGAACGAAAAACTTAGATACTATGAGTATCGAAAAATTATTTATCTTTCGGTGCCAAATATCGGTTCCAAAAGCCAAGTGGCCGTTTTTTTTTTTTTTTGTCAAGCGGCTGTGTCTGTGTAAGCTTGTAGCATTTGGCATGTAAGGACCTAAATTCGCCGTGATTGGCTGTCCACCACCACGTGACGTGACGGGGAGGATTTCTGAAGATACTCGCAGTCACACAACACAACTGTAGTTGTTTTTTCTCAAAACGTTTCTGTTTTACAATGCCAAAGAGGTCTAAAGTGTGGCTACACTTTATAAAAGTGGATGCCGAGTCAGCAAAGTGCAACATATGCGATAAGAGCATTGCAACCAAAGCCGGTGTTAATGAAGCATTTGTTTGGATGAGTGTTTTGCCCTCCCTCCCTGTTTAGTTTGGTCTACTCCATTGTGTATCTTGAAACACGCCCCCTTTCACGTCGTCTAAAAAAGAGAGAGAGAGACAGATTTATCCGGTACAGCGAATTTCTCTAAGCAGCAGGACACTGTATACGTTCACTTAAAACATAACCGACTGTGTTTTACGAGAATACTTGCAGAGACAATTATTTTGATATAATTGTGTGTGTATGTGTTCATTCAGAAGTTTCGATACGTGAAAGATGAATTCATTCTATGTACGCGCATTGTCTGAAATGCAGGTTGAAAAGCACATGCTTTGAACGAGTGCGCGCAAGCTCCGAACGCACGCAAATTGTTTAAAACGCTTGAATCAGAAAGATTTGTAAACAAATGCAAACGATCAGCTACGATCTGTTTCACCCCTTCAAGCGAGTGAACAACGCGAAGCAAGTTAGGAATTTTACATCACTATTCACGATAGCCCATCGGAGTGGAAAATACAATAGCCCTGGGATGTCAGGATAGCGATTTTGCGAGCCCTGCACCTCAGATCTATCCAGTTAGTGAAACACTGGTTTCCACACTGGTTTCGTTAAACAAAATAAATTATTATTTTAAAAGATTGACTCAAAAGAATCATCGGTTCACTAATCGGATCATGAACTTGTATTACCGAGCCAAAGATTATCTATTATTGAACATTTCGAATGAATAAAGACTTCAAGTTCATCTGTAAAGCACATAAAGCTATCGTTCGAGTTTATAAACTTCTATTTCATGCATGATTCGTATGGTTCTGCTAACAGAATGCAAAGTGTGAGTTCTAGAAGAATGTTTTGTCGTGATGAGCATGTATCGCTCACTAGGAGTCGCTAAATGAACAGCTGCTGTTCTTTTTTTTTCTTTTTTTTCAACGGATGATCAGTTGCCCTATTGGTTAAAATCCCCAAACTTTTTACTTAAACATTATATTAATAAATTACATCAAAACAGGGGCGTTTGCGTTATGATGTGGTGGGCTGCTGTGTGCCAGAAAGTCCAGGGCCACTTTTTGGTCCCAGTCCGCCCCTGAATGGCGCACCCCTATCCAAAAAGCACAACCAGTTGTATTAATAATGTTATCCTGAGTGTGAAGTGTTACCAGAATTTGTTTAAATTAAGGTGAAAAATAAAAGTTTTGTGTTTAATGTATTTGTGTTGATGCTGAAATGGATTTTAAAACATATGGTATCGAAAAAAGTATCGTTAGGAACCGGTATCGAAACTGCCCTCCCTCCTTATCGAAGGTATCGAAATTGGCACCGGATCGAAAGATTTTGAACAATACCCAGCCCTAGACATCACACTGGAATGCCCCGGCCACATTCAGGTCTCATTGTGAATCAGTCTTAGGCCCTGTTTACACTAATGGGTTTTCATTTTAATAATAATAATAATAATAATTCCTTATATTTATATAGCGCTTTTTCTAAGCACTCAAATCGCTTTACATTGTCAACGCATAACTTAAACGCACAACTTTTGCTAAGGTTACGCCTATTGTTTACACTACTCCGGCATTTTCCACGTTCGAAAATATCCGTATCACGCCTCTGTCTAGTATGTCGGTGTATTTGTTTTGGCATGACTCCCAATCAACATTTTCGCCCTCCTTGTAATCATTAGTTACTTTGTGTAACAATTCCATCTCATCATCTGTTCACACAAAGATGTCCTTTCTTTTCCTCACCATCATGCTCATTGTTGAACCTGCAGGGACTAGCAACCAACTTTTTGTTTACACTTTTAGCACATACCCAGTGTGCATGAATGGTCATGTGACATGTGTTTTCGGTTATGTAGTGTAGACGGAGATCGTTTATGAAACGCAGCTGAAACGCCAGTGTAAACGCGGCTCGTTTTAATTCTGAAACGCCGTTTTAAAACCTAAAAGCAGTAGTGTAAGGGCTTCCGGTGCGGTGCTACAACAAGATGGACGCATAATAACGAGCTCCTCAAGTCGGTTTGGGAAAAGTACCTCCTGTCAATATAAATAACACTGAGATCGTTTTAATTTAAGTATGAACGGAGGGAGAAAGCTAAGGAGTCAGATGATGAATAAAAATGCGAGTGATACGCAACAAAACCCAGAAGTGATTGAGTCTACTGTACACGAGGAAAACGACGACAACGGAGGTGAAGCTAGCACCGCTATGCTAGGGGAAGCTAGCACTGACCAGAAAGCTCTGCTTCAATCTTTAACGATGCTTCGTACAGAACTAAAAGAGTTGAAACAAGGAATAAGACGGGACCTGGACGAATTTAAAAACGACGTGAAGAAAGTTTTGAAAGACTACCTCTCGCAGTTTAAAGGTGAAGTTATGCAGGAGCTTCAGAGTCAAAACGCCAACATAGCTGAGACACAAACTCGAATAGCTGACATGGAGTCGGCCTGCTTGGAGATGAAAAAATGCTACTGGCAGTGGTGAAAGAAAACACGAAGATGCGGGTGTGCTGGGATTCCTGTCTGGTGATATACAGCACAGCCGATGAGGCAGCACGGGACCTGAATCGACGCGGAATCAGGGTGGAGGTGGTGACCAAAGCGAACACCGTCGCGGCAGCGGCGGAGCGACTAAATGCAGCGTTGCCATGGAAACGCACCACCAACACTTCAGCGCAGACAACAGACAGCGCAGCTCAGCGTGCATGGGAGAGGCTGACAGAGTTCAGACGAGACTCACACCAAGAGAACTGCAATGGATGATAAGATAAAGGCTATGTCGTGGGGTGAACTTGAATATCATTATCCTTTTTTGTTAAAAACAATATTACTTTTGCACTAAAGAATATTAGTCTGTTACGCACAATCTGGGTCATATTAGATATAATGACTCACGACTTAAGTTTATAGATCAGTTGAACCGACAAGAGGGAGTGTTTTGCAGCAAGTACAAAATGTTGGCCAATTCTAGTATTTGTGGGTTTTCTCTCACAGCTAGGGAGGGCCCCCACTACAGTGAGGCACAAAACCCTCCTCCCACCAACTGGGACCGCAAGGGATGGATAAGTACATCTCCATTTTGGAAGTCACATTGTTCAGAGTTTAACTGTTGTTCTTTGGTTTTGTTCTATATGTTCAGTGTTGGATTGCCGCTCAAACTCGTTAGAAATGGCAGAGTATAATACTAAAATACTGACGTTGAATGTTAATGGTCTAAATAATCCTGTGAAGCGTAAGAAGATAATGACCAAATTAAAGAAGGATAAGCCACAGATTATTTTTCTACGAGAAACGCATCTGTCTAGTCTGGAGAGCGAGAAACTTAAGAGGTTTGGATATACCAACTCATTTTATAGCTCATACCGTCATGGATGTAGAAGAGGTGTGATCACACTTATATCCAACTTAGTGAAATCTGAATGTATCAAAAAAATTAGTGATAAAGAAGGGAGATTTATTTTTGTGAAAGGAAAACTCGAGAACGAAATGGTGACACTGGTTAACGTGTATGCTCCACCCAATAGTGCAAAACAATTCTTTAAAACCCTATTTGATACCATGATTTTAGAAATGGATGGAGTATTAATATGTGGTGGTGACTTTAATTTTGTGATGAACAGTAAACTGGACACGACAAATAAAAATAAGCATATCAACACGGTTATGAGAATGGTCAAGAGAACACTTAAAGAATTTAGGATAGTTGATGTATGGAGGGAGTTACATCCTTCGAAAAGAGACTACACACACTATTCTCCCCCTAAACACCAGCTGTGCTAGAATCGATTACTTTTTCATGAATAAGAATTATTTAAATAGGGTAAAGAAGTGTGAAATTCAACAAGCAGATGTGTCTGATCACTGTGCGGTTCTCCTTACAGTTAATTTGAAAGTACAAGAGAAAAATACGTTATGGAGGCTAAACGTAGGAATGTTAAAGAACAAGTCAAATGTGGAGGAACTAAAGAAAGACATCATAATCTATCGAAATAAAAATGACAATGGAGAGGTTACCCCAGTTATTTTATGGGATGCTCTCAAAGCAGTTATAAGGGGAAAATGGTTGCTAAGACGGCAGCAATAAAAAAAAAAACAGAGAGGAGGCCTACAAAAAGGAGAAGGAGAATTCAATTCAATTCAATTCAAGTTTATTTGTATAGCGCTTTTTACAATACAAATCGTTACAAAGCAACTTTACAGAAAATTATGTTTCTACAATATTTAGTAGTAGCTAGTAGTTTGTGCACGTTTGACAGGATTTTAGAAAAAATAAAAAATAATAATAATAATACAAGACGTAGTCAGCTAGACGATGAACTATCAATATTATTAATTAATAGTTATCATATGATGCAGTCACACATGTAGCAATAATTATTTAGTTCTGTTGTTGATTCAAGGTTAGGATCAAGGTTAGAAGCTATTTATAACCAAACAACAACACAAGACTACACAAGACCCCTCATTACTTCCAAAAATTAAAGAATTTAGGGATAATATAGATAAAATACTAATCACAGAAATTGAAAAGAAGACCAGATTTCTAAAACAATCCTATTATGAAGTGGGACCAAGTGCAGCCAAATTACTGGCAAAACAATTGAAAAAACAGCAAGCAGATCGGACAATTCACAAGATAAGGGATACAAATACGAATCAAATAATTCATGACTCCAAAGAGATTGGAACTCAGTTTATGAACTACTATAGAGATTTATACAGTCAGCCTCCCTCCGGAACATCGACCAAATGAAAGCTTTTCTTAAGAAACTGGACTTACCAGCAATTGGAAAAAATCAGAATGACCATCTGACTTCACCCATTACAAAAGCAGAGATAGAGAAAGCAATAAACAAACTAAAAACAAACAAATCTCCCGGCAGTGACGGTCTATCATCTGAGTGGTATAAAACATTTAATGAACAGCTTATACCTCTACTCGAAAAATCATTCAACTACACACTTGAACATGGTGAAATGCCTCCTTCCTGGAATGAAGCGGTAATATCAGTGATCCCCAAGAAAAACAACAGTGAGACTTGTTCAGACTATAGACCCATATCACTACTCAATGTTGACTCTAAATTGTATACCTCAATTATCGCCAAAAGATATGAATATTTTATCAGTGACATTATAGATGAAGACCAGACTGGCTTTATTAAGGGACGTCAAGCCCAAGATAACACAAGGAGAACTTTATATATTATCAACCATATTCTAGAAAAGGGAAAATGTGCAGCCTTAATAAGCCTTGATGCAGAGAAGGCTTTTGATAGCGTAAATTGGACTTTTCTATATCAGGTACTTGAGAAATTTGGACTTAGCGACAAAGCTGTCAGATGTATTAATACGCTTTACCAAAACCCGACCGCAAGGATAAGAATAAATGGCAGTCTAACTGAGAGCATAAATTTAGGACGATCTACCAGACAGGGCTGCTGTCTTTCTCCAACCTTGTTTGCAATCTTCATAGAGCCCCTGGCACAAGCAATCAGGCAAAATAGTAATCTTAAAGGAATAGAGGTTGGGGAAGAGGAACATATCATTGGACTTTTTGCCGATGATGTGGTCTGTTTTTTAGAGGACCCAGACACATGCATTCCCATACTAATCAACCAACTCGAAACATTTGGCTTTTATTCTGGATACAAACTTAATTTGACCAAAACACAGATTTTAACATTTAACTATTTACCTTCCAAAATCATACAACAAAAATATCATCTGAACTGGAAAGCAACAAAAATGAAATATCTTGGGGTCACTTTAACACAAACACTGACGATCTATATGAACATAATTATGTCAAACTAGATAAGGAAATTAAGAGTGATTTTGACAGGTGGGCTCTCCTTCCGCTAGACATTGGTTCACGAATAGAGACCATAAAAATGAGTGTTCTACCCCGACTTCTTTACCTCTTTCAGTCACTACCCATTGAGATACCCGAAAAACAATTTAGACTGTGGGACAAAATCATGTCAAGGTTTATATGGAATGGCCGCAGACAGAGAATCAAATTTGAAACATTACAGATAAAAAAGGACAAGGGGGGTTTGGCACTGCCATATCTTAAGGGATATTTTCATGCTGCACAAATTAGGCATGTAATTTGTTGGTGTGACAAAGATTATATAGCCAAATGGAAGGATTTAGAAAAATCGGTACAAGGAAGAGAAATTCAAAGTCTTATTGGAGACAGAGAAGAAGCAATGAGTGTAATTAAACAGGTGAATACAGTCACTCAGTTTACGTTAAAAATATGGTTTAATCTGGTACGAAAATACAAATTGGAGAAAGAGCTCGGACTGCTTCGGTGGATAGCTTATGACAAGGGTTTCATCCCTGGTTCCCTTGACCAAAGATTCAAACAATGGATTCCTAATGGATTAACAGCAATTTGTACACTAATTAAAAATGAGAATTTCATGAGCTTTCAGGAGATTAAACAAAAATATGATCTAAGTAACCAAGATCATTTCAGATATTTGCAGATAAGGGACTTTTTCAATAAAAAAATAAAACCCAGTGTAAATTTGGACAAAAATCCAACAATCAAAAGCATAATTGAAGCCTACAATGCAAAGAAATTTAAAATAATCTCTACAATTTATGGACATATAACGGAGGCAAGAGGGAATACAACGATATATGTAAAATTGAAGTGGCAGAGAGAGTTGGGAGTGAACATATCTGATGATGAATGGTCATATATTTGGAAAACACAGCAATCAACAACATCATCGCGTGTCTGGAGGTTACATTGCTGGAAAATTTTAATTAGATTTTTTATGACACCCAAAATTAGGAATAAACATACCTCATTACCATAGCCATGTTGGAGAAGCTGTGGAGATGTAAACGTGAATCATTCGCATGTGTTCTGGCTCTGTCCTAAGATCGCAAAATTTTGGGAAGATGTTCACTTAGTTATAGTCAAAGTTCTGGGTTATGCTGTACCCAAGTCCTGTACATTATTATATATTGTTGTCATTACGGGAAATGTGTTGAAAGAAGATAGATACATATTGAAAATTATGTTAGCAGCCTGTAAAAAGGCAATTACAAGAAAATGGTACAAGATCGACCCACCATTACAGGACGATTGGATGACAGTTATGGACGAAATACATATTATGGAACAACTGACCTACAGAATAAGGACTCAAGAGGATCAATACTGCCAAAAGTGGGAGAAATGGACTGAATACATACAATCGACAGAACAAAGACCATCACATTAACATTGAGAAAGGATCAAACTGTAGAAGCATGGTGATCCAACATGTTCTTTTTCATTCCTTTGTTTGTTTGGGGTTTTTTTTTTTTTTTTTTTTTTTACCCCTACCCCATCTGTATAATGTTTAAAGAAAAACAATAAAAAGAAAGTATCCAAAAAAAAAGCAGTAGTGTAAACGGGGCCGTATTCTATGTGTAGAACATATCAGATTATTTTGTGATTGGTCTTTTTTTTGTTGAATCGTGTGCTTTTTTTATTCTGCATAGCAGTTGTAAAACTTGACACTTTCTCCCTTTGCATCAGTCTGTGAGCAGGGGTGTCTTTCATTTGTTTCTTGTCCATGGTACTGAAGTTTGTGTTTGTGTCTCTGTCCATGGTACTGACGTCCATAAGTTTTAGCAGAAGTCATATTTGAGCTGACCGGTTGTTGAAATCTCAGTTTGTATGAGCCCAGCTTTACTTGTTGTTATTGAGCAGATTGAGATTTTTTTTCTGAGTAGTCCATTGTTAATTTCCCTTTATGTAAGAAGCAGGCCTCACACAAAACACCAAAGTTTTGTGTGTGTATGTGTATGTGTGTATTTATTTATTTTTTGTTTTAACAAACTTTTATTTAATGGTATTTTTTATTTTTATTCACATTTATTTTGCATTGTTTTATTTATATATAACATATTTTATTTTATGTAGTGTGTGTCGGTGGAAGTGATATAATCAATCTAATTTGTATTTTATTTAATATTTGTTTATTAATTTTGTATGTTTTATTTATATTTAACTTTTTTTTATTAAATTATAATAATTATTTAATATTGTGTGGTTAAGCAGAAGTGGTATAATCAATAAATATAAATATCACTCTATATATAGATTTATAATCAATTCAGCCTGTAATGGAAGAATTGACCATCATCTAAAGGACTGTTCACACTGACAGAAAGGACTGTTCACACTGACAGGGATCTGCAGTGGCACTAAGACTGCACTGCACTAAGTGCACTGCAAAAAAAAAAAATTCTTTGTATTTTAAAATGAGCTCAGTTAACATGACAAGCAACATGGCATATGATAATACATCTTTTTCTTTTTTGGAGAAATCTAACTAAATTTAATGAGATTTATGCTTAAAATGCACTACAGAGACTAAATAAACTTAATTCAAAAAGAAAACACATTTATTTTGTCTCACCCCATTAGCAATTTTTTCCCTTGTTTAAAACATAAACTAATTTCTGCTCCAGGATATAATTTTAAGAAGCAAGAAAACTAAATGGTGTTGAATTAAGTTACATATGATTTTTACCAATAGTTCACGTCGTTTGTGATCAGATTTTTAAAAGCTATTTGCAGTTACACAGCACGTCAGCAACATCGGGACGTCCAGCTTCAGGAACACACAGTAGCGACCAGCAGTAAAATGACAGTCAGTGTGAGCGGGGAATGAGACTGACAGTCCTCCATCCATGAGACTGACAATCTACCTCCATCCCTCCTGTCATCACTGCATAATTCAGTGCCATTTTCTGCAGAAAGAATGAGTTTGAGGATGCCGGAGTAAAAGAATACAGATGCATCCTGAATGGAAGCTAGGTGAACAGGGAAGCTTGAGTAAGTAATGAGAGGGAGGAAGTGTTGAGTAGCAGGACACATCATTTATCCCAACCTGAGACACTCTGAATGTTTGAATCTGGACAAGGTGAAGGTAATAATTTCTTTCCGCCTGACTGACAGTGTCCCACTGCGACTCACAACAGGAAGTGTCTTCACTCACTTTCCCTCTCATAACCCTATCAGCACTGTCCACTGAGAGAGCAAGACAGTGTCCCGGCCCTCACGATCTCCAAACCCCCCAACGGCTTAGCAGTGACGAGAAGTCATCTCCAGCTCAGCTGTTTCCAGTGCAGCCTTTCTTTCTTCTTGTCCAGGGTGTGAGGAGTGATAAAGGAGACTCCTTTCTGCACTTCTGGGCAGGCCGAGCACAATAAAAGTTGTGGCTTTTGGAGAGGGAAGATTGGGGTTAGATACCTGAGAGATCGAGAGTGTGTTTCTGTGTGCTCAAGAAGAGGGATGATTTGCTGCTCAAGAAACATGTTTTATTATTATCAATGTTGAAAACAGTTGTGCCGCATAATATTTTTGTTTTAAATTGGGGTACTTTTTTGTTTCAGGATTTTTTGATCAATAGAAACTTGAAAAGAATAGCATTTTTGTTTTTACAGAAATCTTGTTGTAACATTTCACATGACCTTATTGCCACTTTGACCCATTTAATATATTAAAAGTATTAATTTCTTTAAAAAAAAAAAACAGATTTTTTGAACAGCAGTATATGCTTAACTGCAACACGATTTCTTTTTTACATTGCTTTTTCCACTTTGAGCAGTTTTTATGTCATACAGTTTGATTTCTATTAAAACTAGGAAGATTGTTTTCTTTTCTTTTTTTTTTTGTTAAATATGAGTCCCATAACATTTTTCAAGATTTATTCTTTATTTTTTCTTGTTTCCTAAATATTTTTATGTGTATATTTTATAATTTTACCCAGATATTCAATTTTAAACTATGTATGTAAATCTGTTATAAAATATTTAATATATATATATATATATATATATATATATATATATATATATATATATATATATATATATATATATATATAAACAAAACACAAATTTGCATATAGTCAATTATAAATCATTTCAGTTTTTAATTTGCGAAATTATTTTTCTAAAATAATCAAAATTATGACTGGCCAACAGCAGTAACGTTATTTTAATATTTTTCAGTATATTTAGTATAATTGTTTACCAAGACTACAGCGTCAGTGAGGGCTTGAGATCAAGTTTGAGACGTTGTGTGAAGAAAACAAATGAAGACAAATGACACTAAATATAATTTGTGAACAGAATATTTTGAGTCTTAGAAAAATGCATTTAGTTGGGCGTATTTAGGATGCATAAATGCAAGCTATGAGATTAGCCTCAGCAAGACAAAGGAGTTGAGCATGAACATATTTCTTTTGAAGCAATGAAAGGCGAAAAAATAGCTTTGCAAAAATAGCTTTGGATTCAAATCCAGAAGAGCCCAAACTGGCTTGTTCCGACGCATATACTAATGTACAACCTCCAAATTCAGATTAAATAAGCGACTTAAAGGAATAGTTTACCCAGTATTGAAAATTGTCTGAAACTACTCATGACCGGGCCATTCAAGATGTAGATGATGCAGATGCCTCATTCTGACGGCACCCATTCACTGCAGAGGATCTACTGCTGAGAAAGGGATGTGATGCTATATTTACCCTAATCTGTTCCAATAAAGAAACTTACTCAACTACATCTCAGATGCCCTAAGTGGGTGTACATTTTGGGTTCACCTTCTTTCACCTTTTTGGGTGAAGTATTCCTTTAATTTGTTGGAAAGTGTTGTTTGATTGATTTCAGTTTTTTGCTCATGGTTGTATCCCTTTAGTTTTCCTATCAAAACACAAGTTGTACAGAATGCCACATGCCTCTGTCTGCTGTGAAAGCATCACAAGAGATGCGAAGAATGCACGCTGCTCGCCAAGGGCAAATTACTTCGAAGACAAACGGCAGTGATTCAGTGGATTTCTGTTCAACTGGAATTTATGCCATTCACAGACTTCTTCAAATACCACTGTGAACTCGCTCTGCTTAACATGAATGAATCATGTTAAACATGAAATGAATCGTGTCCCATTTCCAAGTTGGAATTAGACTTGCTTTCACACTCTTTATCCCTTTTCGATCTCTTTTTTACAGGATATTTTCCTCCGTCTGTATTTTCCTGCCATTTTGTCCTCAGGTTTAGAGATGTTGAAAACAGCACGAGTTGTTTCTTCATTGTTTCTTCAGCAAGACGGTGAGAAAGCATTTGAATAATTCCTCAGATGGCACTGGAGGGAGAGCGAATCGATAGAAGCTCTATTTTGAGACTGATGTGAGTTCAGTTCAGTAGATTAATGCCGGTGTGAAAACGGATCATCACATGTGACCCCTGATGGCTCCTGCGTGTGAATGTGTATTTGATGGCACCATGTGCTCGTGACTGATCCCGTGACTGATTCTCCGCTGTGTTTGTGTGTTGGCAATCATACTAGCACACACACACACAGTGTATTTCATCATTTAGACTCATGATTAGTATGTTTACTTGTTTTGTGCATGTAAAGGAAATGAAAAGCACTCTTTTTTTCCCATCAGCGGCTGATATCCGAAGCTGTTTTATTGAAGTTGAGCAGAAATGTAAATTACCATCAGGGATTATAAAGTCTGACATGCTGCTTTGGCTATCCTTCTTCATACGTGGATAGATTTGCAGAGCTAGATGCCACTTTTTTAAATTTCACATCTGCCTTTGGTTTGGCAGAAGGTTGGTTTGGATTACTTATGATCCAATCAAACCATAATGGCCTTTCTGAATGCATTCTGAACACATTACATTAATCAATAATTACAGTAAAAACAGAAAAGGCTTGCATTGTTACGAAGGGTTTTTTACCCAACCATTGCTCCAGTCTTCAATGTCACATGATCTCTCAGAAATCATTCTAACTTGCTTATTTGATGCTCATTTCAACAATTATTATTATTGCTGTCCACTGCTCCGGGTGTGTGTTCACTACTCACTGCTGTGTGTGTGCACTTGGATGGGTTTAATGCAGAGCACAAATTGTCTCTTACTTAAACACTTACATTTCTTTACTATCACTGATCAGTTTGCACTCATTCTGAATAAAAGTTAAATGTCTTAAAACAAATGACTGACCCTAAACTTTTGAATAGCAGTGTACATCAAAAAAATCAAGAAATATTAATTTCTCATTAAAATACGCCTAGGAAGAAAGAAGTACACCCTCCCACCTATTTTCTTTCTGTGCTACACCTCTCATACTCGTTGGATCCAGTTTGACGTGATTCAATCTCACTGTGTGGGTCTGAGAGGGGCAGCCGGGGCATCAGGAGGCTCAAGGGGCAGTGAAATGCTGTGAAGAGTCAGTTTATGTGATCACTTAGCAGAGAGACTAAACACAAGAGCAAGAGAGAAGGGAAGATTTGTATCAGCAGCTGGAGTCATGCCCGTGTGTGTGTGTGTGTGTGTCTGGCAGCTCATCTGTGAGATGATGTATGGCGGTTATTCTGTAGATCTGGCTACTGTGTAAGCACTTTCAGCAGCCAACCACAGGGAAACACACACACATACACGGATGCGCACGAGAAGATGCAGTATGCTTCAACCCTCTTATCAATAGCGCAAAAAGTAATTTGGAGTAAGTCTGGGTGTATTTGCTTTGACTCCAGTACACTTAGAAATTAAAACCCTTAGTGGACTGGTTTGTAAAAAAAAGAAGCTTAACATTCCAGTGAGAAGTGACATTAGATGCACACGTTTATTTAGCAACTCAATCTTTTCTAAAGATCATCTTAGCAGGATGAATACTCATAAATAAGATATGACCTTTCCAAATAAAAGAAGAAATAAAAAATGAATATGAAATTAAAACTGACCCTGTTTGCATTCTCAACAAGTAACTCTGATCTTATTGTACACGATTTATCAGTCTGTTATTCTAAAGTAATATATAATCTCTCATATAATTGCCATATCATATAATATTATTGATATAAATATTGTTAAAATATAACTAATACTAAATGAATTAATCATTGTTGTATAACATGTTCTATCAAATCCCAAAGTCCTATACTATAATATGTCCCACAAAATATTCAGTTTCATGTTTATATATATAAATTATTATTTTATTTTATTTTAAATGGCAAGAAAACCCACTATCAAGTGTCCTGTGTGAAGGGGCCCAATTTAAAATGCCATGAAATCAAAATTGTCCCAATGAATTTGAACTCTATGCATGTTACTGCTTTTATTTTTAATGATTCATCCATGCATCCATGTAATTTTTTTACTTTATGGTCTTACTCAAAAGATCAATGTGTATGATCCAGTCCGATGATTTGTTCTGTTCAATAGCTATTTCATTGGAAATCCATTACAATGTGGTTGTAGCAATGTCGGTTTCATGCTGACTTTAGTATTTAGTTTTGAGGATATGCTCATATCACTCGCATTTCTGTTTTAGCAAATCAGGAGACAGAAGGTTGTTTAAGATGGATGTTAAATAAAAAGACTAAAAGCGGCAGTTCTGAATATAAACAATGAAGCTCCACCGAGACTCTGAACGCACCATCGACATCTCTTTGGAAATGCTAGCAACATTGTGCAGTGCTGCAGTGTGTGTGTGTGTGTGTGTGTGTGTGTTTAACTTGAACAGTTTTATTTAGGACTAGTCTTCTGGAGATTTGTGTGTTAGAAAGTACACACACAGTTGTGTATTTTTTTTGTGTGTTCTAACTTTAAGTGCCTACAGTGGCACAAAGGATACAATCGTATCTTAGCAACTGGCAAGTGTGGCATTTTCATAGTTTTACATGGATGGCATTGACCCTCAAGAAACCAAACACACACCAGACACACCTAGCTGTCTGAATGTAGACATGCCATAGGTAACTAAATAGTAGAAACTGCTACATATTAAACTTGTTCTATCTTCTGTCTCTAGTTAGGACTTGAATTTAGATCACTGTGCATTTTCTTGCATTTTTGTGTGTATGTCTGTATGCATTTGTTAGTGTTTTGAGTATCTGTGTAAGTGCGGTGGAGCTCTTAATTTCTAGAATCACTGCAAAATAAATCACATCTGGAGTCCTGAATGTGAGTTTGCATGCTGAATTGGATTTAATGGGATAAAAAGATTATGTATCACAAAATTGCTCTTGAGTTGCAACCCAAAACAAAAACATTCAGCACGAGCAGTAGTCCGACTGACAACAAATAATTATGAGATAATTCTTTTAATTAATTATCTGAAAAGAGTTATGTTTTGAATTATGAGTTATGTTTGGAATCAGTTTGACGACTCCTTCACTGAATTAGTTTAATCAGTCTGAATCAGTATTTTACTCACTGAACCGTTTTTTTTTTTTTTTACTGTGGTGTCAGTGTTACTCAATGCAAAACTATATATATATATATATATATATATATATATATATATATATATATATATATATATATATATATATATATATACATATATATATATACAGGTGCTGGTCATATAATTAGAATATCATTAAAAAGTTGATTTATTTCACTAATTCCATTCAGAAAGTGAAACTTGTATATTATATTCATTCATTACACACAGACTGATATATTTCAAATGTTTATTTCTTTTTAATTTTGATTATAACTGACAACTAAAGAAAATCCCAAATTCAGTATTTTAGAAAATTTGAATATTGTGAAAAGGTTCAATATTGAAGACACCTGGTGCTACACTCTAATCAGCTAATTAACTCAGAACACCTGCAAAGGCCTTTAAATGGTCTCTCAGCCTAGTTCTGTATGCTACACAATCATGGGGAAGACTGCTGACTTGACAGTTGTCCAAAGATGACCATTGACACCTTGCACAAAGAGGGCAAGACACAAAAGGTCATTGCAAAAGAGGCTGGGTGTTCAAAGAGCTCTGTGTCCAAGCACATTAATAGAGAGGCGAAGGGAAGGAAAAGATGTGGTAGTAAAAAAAGTGTACAAGCAATAGGGATAACCACACCCTGGAGAGGATTGTGAAACAAAACCCATTCAAAAATGTGGGGAAGAGTCACAAAGAGTGGACTGCAGCTGGAGTCAGTACTTCAAGAACCACTACATACAGATGTATGCAAGACATGGGTTTCAGCTGTTGCATTCCTTGTGTCAAGCCACTCTTGAACAACAGACCGCGTCAGAATCGTCTAAAGACAGAAAGGACTGGACTGCGGCTGAGTGGTCCAAAGTTATGTTCTCTGATGAAAGTAAATTTTGCATTTCCTTTGGAAATCAGGGTCCCAGAGTCTGGAGGAAGAGAGGAGAGGCACACAATCCACGTTGCTTGAGGTCCAGTGTAAAGTTTCCACAGTCATTGATAGTTTGGGGTGCCATGTCATCTGCTGGTGTTGGTCCACTGTATTTTCTGAGGTCCAAGGTCAACGCAGCCGTATACCAGGAAGTTTTAGAGCACTTTATGCTTCCTGCTCCTGACCAACTTTATGGAGATGCAGATTTAATTTTCCTACAGGACTTGGCACCTGCATACAGTGCCAAAGCTACCAGTACCTGGTTCAAGGACCATGGTGTCCCTGTTCTCAATTGGCCAGCAAACTCGCCTGACCTTAACCCTATAGAAAATCTATGGGGTATTGTGAAGAGAAAGATGCGATATGCCAGACCCAACAATGCAGAAGAGCTGAAGGCCTCTATCAGAGCAACCTGGGCTCTCATAACACCTGAGCAGTGCCACAGCCTGATCGACTCCATCCCACGCCGCATTGCTGCAGTAATTCAGGCAAAAGGAGCCCCAACTAAGTATTGAGTGCTGTACGTGATCATACTTTTCATGTTCATACTTTTCAGTTGGCCAAGATTTCTAAAATATTATATTTATAATATTTATTTATAATATTTACG
This sequence comes from Carassius carassius, assembly GCF_963082965.1. Classification (NCBI taxonomy): domain Eukaryota; kingdom Metazoa; phylum Chordata; class Actinopteri; order Cypriniformes; family Cyprinidae; genus Carassius; species Carassius carassius. The sequence goes on along the minus strand of NC_081779.1, from coordinate 6,094,237 downwards.
TCTGTATGTAGTGGTTCTTGAAGCACTGACTCCAGCTGCAGTCCACTCTTTGACTCTCCACCACATTTATAATATAATATTTATTTTAAATATATTTCTGAAGGATCATGTGACAATTAAGACTGAAGTACTGACTGCTAAAATAGAAGCATAGAATATAGAAATAGGACAGTTTCTTTAAATTGTAAGAATATTTCACAATATTACTGTTTATACTGTATTTTTGAATTGTAGTGTATAGAGTAATTAATATATATAGATACTGCAGATGACAGTGGCTTTGAGTGTATGTTTGTGTGTAGTGTGTGTCTCAGTCCATGTGTATAATCTGGCCAAGCAGACCGAACAGATTTCCATGTGCTTACACACACACACACACACACACACACACACACACACACACACACACACACACAGACACAGACACACACACACACATGCTTGATGTTTGATATGATGGATGGCTCAGTCTGGCTTGTTTGTGTTTTACATGGATGCCAGCATGTGTGTGTTGTGCATCAACAGCTGGTGTCTTGGCTGTCAGCGTGTCAGAATGTGTGTAGGACAGCAGGCTGTCATTGAGACACAGGTTTGAATGGGCTTGGTTTGCTTCATTGCTATCATTTAGTTTAATTGAAACAAGTAACTCTATTGTCCTGTTCACACACCACTGAACTGTATTGGACATTTAGTAGACAGTTCTTCCTTAGACTTAAGGAGTTTTTTTCCCTCAATAATAATAAGTATTTTATTTATTTATTTTTTAATTGTATTTTTTATTACGATTATTTACGATTACACAAATTTGACATGTCCACGTTGGTCACTGGTAGTGGTCGACCGATATAGTTTTTTTGACAGCCAATGCCGATATCATGGAAAGCAGGGGGGTTGATAGCCGGTATAGAGCCGATGTGTGTGTGTGTGTGTTTTATATATATATATTATATATATATATATATATATATATATATATATATATATATATATATATATATATATATATATATATATATTAGGGGTGTAACGATACGCGTATTCGTATTGAACCGTTCGGTACGAGGCTTTCGGTTCGGTACGCGGTACGCATTATGGACCGAACGGTTCGTTGGACTAATTAATTATATTTGGAAAATAAAAAAAATTGTGAAATATAATGATATGCATTCAACAAGGTAGCCCAATAACCCAAACGACGTAACAGGCAACGCCCCTGACACCCCCGAAGAAGAAAAAACACCAACTTATATGTTTATGTTAGGCTACTCAGTCAGGCGCTTGCTCACTCAGTAATACACGCTGAAGGCTCGTTGCAAAATGGCCAATGCGTTTAACAGACCAGAAATAGAAGATCCTCCAATAACCAACAGGTCTGGTGTTTGGGTGCACTTTGGATTCCCTGTAAGCTATAATGGTGATGGCAAGAGAGTGGTGCATAAAAACAACAACGATATGTCGCATCTAGGGTAGCCTACACCAGCGGGAATACAAAAAAAAAAAAAAAAAAAAAAAACACCAGCGGGATTACTTGAAACATGTCTTTATATATATATATATATTTATTTATATATATATTTATATATATATAAATATTTATAATTAAATATTCATTAGTCATTCAAAGATTTGTTTAAATGAAATGTGTATTTGCTTTATGCTGATGGCAAACGAGAAAGTAATATAATGTTTGCCTTTCTATTACTAATAATATAAAAGCAATCATTATAATACTTTTTTTATACATTAATTCCTTTGTTTAACCGTTCTATCTGATTATTAGACAAACTTCTATTCGTATTAGACAGAACTGTTAACTGTGTGCTCTCAGGTGCTGCCTTTCTTAGCGGCATCAAAATTAAAGTCCCACCTCGAACACATCGGCCAAGCAGAAAAATTATCTGCCAATGCCGATATTTGAAAAAATACCAAATATCGGCTGGAATATCAGTCGACCACTAGTCACTGTTCACAGATATTGTTGCCACTGAATTTCGTCCAGTAAACCTGCATGCATCTACAGTATGTTTGTGTGTGTGTGTCAGGGAAACCGTATGCCATAGAGACCTGCTTTTACAGCATAAAGGTCACTAGAGACCAGTGTTGATAAACACATCTGATAACCTGCTGTTATCAGGATCTGACCACATGCACACACACACAAACACACTCGTCCTCTACTTATGCTATCTGAAAAATAGGCTGTAAAAATGAGAATTCACTTCCTTTACATCTTTCGTATACACTGTATCTATAGTATTCTGTCTTTCTCTAGAGAACAGCTATGACTATGACTAGAGATTAGTAAGAGTAACTAGTATTTTAGGCTGATTTTGAGATGGATGTGACAGTCAGACAGAGGTTTTACTATTATTTAAGCTTCTCCTGTTGTATTTTCCTGTAGGTTGAACTTCTAAACCTCTCAAAATCACAATTAGTCTTTCTCCTGCTCTTATAGAACCATATTAATCGACTGTCGATTGATATGTTGCAAAACAAGTTATTTTATAAATACATTTTTTTGAATATTTAGAAAATGATGGCATCAAGTGTGTTTGTTTTTTTTTTCTTTATTTGCTCCTTCACTTTTCAGTTGTGCAATTGTTATTTTAATCTTTATTTTGTTTGTTTGTTCATTAGTTAATTCATATGAACATTCATTAGTGTAAATCGTTTTTGTAGAATTTATTTATTTTTATGGTTTGCTCATTTCTTAATTTGTTGGTCCATGTATTAGTTTATTAATTATTTATATTATTAATGAGTTAATTTTTTTTATTTGTTCATTCACACATTTGTTTGTTTGATCATACATGCAATGTGTTGTTCATTAATTATTTTGTTGTATTTGTTCTTGTTTGTTCATAGGTTCCTTCGTTATTTTGAATAATTTTTGATTAATTCATTCACTTTTTCATTTTGTTCATTCTTTAGTTTGTTTGTTCATGTATTTTTTAATCATTCTTTCTTTCATTTGGAGTTAGCATTGTTTATTTAATCATCCATTCATATGTGTTTGTTCATTTATTAATGTGCGAAATTCATTCATTCATTCATGAGTTTGGTTATTTAATTATTTGTTTTCATGTTTGTTCTTTTTTGTTGTTATTCAGTTGTTTGTTAATTTGTAGATTATTTAGAATCATTATTTTATTAATCCATCCATTTTATAATTTTATTATATGAAATTGACATCATCACATTAAAATATGGCCTGGACTAGATCTAACTTTCTCTTTTATCTCAATTCAGTGCTGCTTTATTAGCACGAATATTGGAGTACAATATTGCAAAAGCATTTAGGACTCTCTTTCTCTTTCTCTCTGTCTAGTAATGGTCTGTAAGGAGGATGTAAATTAAAATGTCAGAGATCTTTATGAAGTGTATTGGATTTCCCATCCTCCTCTTGTAAGCCATAAAACTCTGGGGTCTTAATAACCGTTAGGACATGACTGAGGGGCAGCGGGCGTTCAGACAGGTTAAACGAATGTCTGCGTTCGCATGAACAGAATATTTCTGTAGTTAATATTCCAGTGGTGCAGCTATGATATTAGGGCTGTTTGAAAGTGTTTGACACTCTGAGGTGATTCTGCAGTGATCACCTTCACCTCTCAATGGAGCTCTGAAACATTCATCCATTTCACCCTGAAGGCCTTTGCTGTATGTTTAAAAAACCTAGAGATCTTGTTTAAAACGCGATTTCGTTTTAGTACATCTAGGTGTTTCATTTACGTTTTACTGAGTCTGACTGCATCTTATTTCACTCATTCAAATATATGTCAGTTCATTCATTTGCTTGTTTTTTCGTTATTCTCTGTTCTTGTATGGATGCCTCTTATTTTATGTATTTGTTTTATGTTTGTTTAATGTGTGTTCATTCATTCATTCATTCATTCATTCGTTTGTTCATTTACTTTTTTTGTTTATTCTAATTTATTTGTTAGTTCAATCATTAGTTCATTCATCCTCTCATTTGTTCATTTATTCATGTATTTATTTATTAATTATTTCTTTAATTGAGTTTAAATCACTCATTTGTTTATTTGAAGAGTTTGGTTCTAAAACGTGATAAACGCAAAAAAAAAAAGTTTCCACCAAAATCAGTATTGTATCTGGTCAGTATTGAAAAGTCGTGTTCATTTTATGCAAAATGTGATTTTCGCAGAGTTAAAGGTCTTGTTTTCTCCCTTTTTTTCCAAAACGCGACAAATGCAATTTACTCCCTTTTTTGCAGAATGCATATATCCGCTCAACCACTCACAGCTTACCATTCCACGCACTGTAAACAGTAACAGCCAATCAAAGCGCACCATTTCACGCACTCTAGATAGTAATGGTGGCACCCTAGTTTTCCTCATCTACTTTTTACTTTGTGATCAACAAACAGGGGTTGCATGATAAATCACCATGTGATTGTACATAGATCACTGACAAGCTACGCTATAATCACATTCATTAGATGAATCACATTCGATTATGAACACGATATTGCCTAGCTTGTTAGTGTTTTTATTAATGCCATTTATGTTTTTGTTAATACAGCACATAGCACTGATCAACTGAATAAATGTAACATGGCAAAGATGAATGCACTTTCGGAAGTTTAATGTAAGGTAAATGTCATTTTGGAATTTCTGTGCTCTAATGCGATATTGTTCACGTTCTTTATCTATATGATGAAATTTTCTTTATTGCTGTAATTAAATTATAGCATTAACAAGATGACCTGTTGAATTCATGTTGGAAGCGATGGTTGATGAATGTATTTTTGTCTGTTTATAAGTTTAGTACTGTCCAAGTTCAGAGGATGTCATATGTGGATCAACTTACTATGTTGTGTATTTTCATCAGTTTCAATATGAAAAATAACTTTCATATTGATTCAATGGATTTATTGCATTTTGAGAGAAAAAAAAAGTATCATGGATTTATTGCATTTTGGGGAAAAAATTAATACAATTTCTAATATTTTTATAATCTAAAGATGCTATGTGAAAGTTTGAAACAGAAAATAGTGGTTTTCAATCTTTCCACTTTCTTGGTAAAGAAAACCTATTTTACTCAAATTAATGCAACATTTTACTCCAATTAATCAAAATGGATTTATTGCACTTTGGAACCAAACTCTTCATTTGTTTATTCATACATCTGCTTGTTAATTCAGAGATATGTTACTTTTTTTGTCATATTTTGTTTGTTTATTTATTCATATTTTAGTAGGTATAGTCTGTTTATAAATGATTTTTTTTTTCTTATTTGTTGATTCACTTGTTTGGCTTTGCATAAATTTTATTCATCAGTTAATTAATTTGTACATTCATTAGTTTGAATCATATTCTATTCTTCTATTTTATATAATTATTATTTTTTTATAACTTATTGGTTTGCTTATTTGTTCATGTATTGTTCATTCATTCTTTGTTTTATTGAGTTCAGAATTTTTTGATTGATTGATGGATTAATTAATTCATTCATTCATCTGTTCATTCCTTCATTCATTGTCTTTATTTGTTCATTCTTTTTTGTTAGTTTGTTCATTAGTTATTTTATTTATTATTCGTTTGGTAATTAATTAGAATCATTATTTTATTTGTTTATTTATTGGATTGCTGATTAATTTATTCATTCATTTGTTAGTTATATTGTTATTCATATATATGTATTTGTATTTGTCAATTTTTTCAATTGTACATTCATGTATTTCATGGTTCTTTCAATAGTTTGTTTGTTCATTAATTTGTAGAGTTGAAGCATTTTAAATAATTCATTAATTTCTTTGTTCATTCTTTTATTTCTTCATTAGTTCTTCAGCGTCAGTATAGAAACTCTCGGGTGATCAGACCGTAGGTTATTAAATTCACTGTGACAGCACATCTCTCTCTCTCTCTCACTCAGTTTATAGTTTGTTCTATCTTTAGCTCTCTGTGTGATTGAAATAGCTTCTCTCTGGAGGCCGGCAGCTCTCAGTGAACACACACTCAGTAGAGCATAACGATTGAACTGGGTGAGGTTTCACACAACAGGAGGGTGAATGTGGAAGACTCCAGTGGGCCCTGCAGGAAAACCCTACAAACCCAAATACACATACACTCGCGTGTCTGTTTCTCTTGCTAGAAAGCATAACACACACACACACACACACACACACACACACACTCTTTTTCTGTTCTCTCAGAGCCAGAGGTCTGCGCAGGGCGTGGGAGGCGGGAGGCCGTCAGAATAATGAGGCCAATGAGATCTGTCTTCCCTTTAGATCTCTTTCTTTCTACAACCCGAATTCCGGAAAAGTTGGGACGTTTTTTAAATTTTAATAAAATGAAAACTAAAAGACTTTCAAATCACATGAGCCAATATTTTATTCACAATAGAACATAGATAACATAGCAAATGTTTAAACTGAGAAAGTTTACAATTTTATGCCCAAAATGAGTTCATTTCAATTTTGATTTCTGCTACAGGTCTCAAATAGTTGGGACGGGGCATGTTTACCATGGTGTAGCATCTCCTTTTCTTTTCAAAACAGTTTGAAGACGTCTGGGCATTGAGACTATGAGTTGCTGGAGTTTTGCTGTTGGAATTTGGTCCCATTCTTGCCTTATATAGATTTCCAGCTGCTGAAGAGTTCGTGGTCGTCTTTGACGTATTTTTTGTTTAATGATGCGCCAAATGTTCTCTATAGGTGAAAGATCTGGACTGCAGGCAGGCCAGGTAAGCACCCGGACTCTTCTACGACGAAGCCATGCTGTTGTTATAGCTGCAGTATGTGGTTTTGCATTGTCCTGCTGAAATAAACAAGGCCTTCCCTGAAATAGACGTTGTTTGGAGGGAAGCATATGTTGCTCTAAAACCTTTATATACCTTTCAGCATTCACAGAGCCTTCCAAAACATGCAAGCTGCCCATACCGTATGCACTTATGCACCCCCATACCATCAGAGATGCTGGCTTTTGAACTGAATGCTGATAACATGCTGGAAGGTCTCCCTCCTCTTTAGCCCGGAGGACACGGCGTCCGTGATTTCCAACAAGAATGTCAAATTTGGACTCGTCTGACCATAAAACACTATTCCACTTTGAAATAGTCCATTTTAAATGAGCCTTGGCCCACAGGACACGACGGCGCTTCTGGACCATGTTCACATATGGCTTCCTTTTTGCATGATAGAGCTTTAGTTGGCATCTGCTGATGGCACGGCGGATTGTGTTTACCGACAGTAGTTTCTGAAAGTATTCCTGGGCATTAAATTTCAAATGAGCTAATTAAGTGGATAAAAGTGTAAACTTTCTCAGTTTAAACATTTGCTACGTTATCTATGTTCTATTGTGAATAAAATATTGGCTCATGTGATTTGAAATTCCTTTAGTTTTCATTTTATTAAAATTTAAAAAACGTCCCAACTTTTCCGGAATTCGGGTTGTATCTTTGTCTTCTGTTCTTCCTCGTTCTATAGTTTTGTTGCCTCCTCATCTTCTCTGACTCAGAAGTGATGGTGTCATCCCCTCATTTAAGAAATTCTCTTAAGATCAAGTCCTGCTGGAAAACATCTGCCACCCTGAGATTGTGATGTTCCTGTTTTACCTCTCATATGTATGGACATGAATCTGTGAAACTAGCCCCTATAAATGGTTATTTACACAAAAATGATGAGATTCCACAAAATGGCACGCTCCAGGCTGGCTTGTTTTATGCCATTTCTGTGCACAGGATTTCATCAGTCAGCTTTTTGTTTTGGGTGGTAGATAAAATGGATACATCTCTATACTGTATACCTTTATATTTTACTGTTTATGTCCATCTGTTAATTTAATTCATTGTTTTCCCTATAAAGTGCAAACTATATTTGTTCTCTTGCATAGTTCTCTTAATTGTTTATTCATTCACTTATATTTTTTAATACGCGTGTCCTTTATTTTCTCATTCATTATTATCTATACTCTATATTGTTTTGTTGAGATGTTTGTTTGTTCATCAATTTTTATTCACTTATATGTTCAGTGTTCACTTATTAATTTTAACATTTGGTTTTCCGGTCATTAATTAATTTTCTTAATTATTCTTTATACACTACCATTGTTAATTTTTTTTTTTTTTTTTTAAGGAACTGCTCATCAAAGGTGCTTTAATTTGATAAAAAATGCAGTACAAACAGTAATATTGAGAAATATTATTATTTACAACTTCTTCATTTTATTTATTCATTTATTTGTTTCGTCTGTTCATTCATTCATCCACTCATTCATGTTTAGCCCCTTCAGAGAACATGTTTAAAAACATGCTTAAAACATGTTTGACTGCTTTTACATGTTTTATTGGGTTGGTTATTGTCAGAATGCGTGACAGAGTGGACCAGAATCCAATACTTGAGAAGTCTGATGGTGTATCTACATGAAAGCAGTTTTCTGTTTTGATGGTTTTTGCACAGCGATTGCACTTTTGAGCTCCATTTGCGTGATGAGATGGCACTTTATTTTAAACTGTTTGCTCTGGTGAGGTCTGCTAAGATGAGGCAAGATGAGTGACAGCGATGATGGAATTTTAAAAGGTTTTGCTGTTGCTTTTTAAACAGGAAATGCACTATTTTAAATAATGTTTACATGATGCTCCCCCTTTTAAGTAGATTACAGAGATTACAGAGACATGGAGAAAATGGGAAAGTTTGTTCTGAAAGAATCTGTAGTTCTGGCTATATGCAGTTGAGCAGAGAAAGCCAAGATCTCTCTCTCTCTCTCCCTCTCTCTTTCTCTCTCTCTCTCTCTCTCTCTCTCTCTCTCTCTCTCTCTCTCTCTTCTCTCTCTCTCTCTCTCTCTCTCTCTCTCTCTCTCTCTCTCTCTCTCACACACACACACACACACACACACACACAGTTTCTCTCAGCCCCAGGACTGACTCAGCTTCTTCTCTTTCTGCAGTTACTCCATTCAACAACTTCCTCTGTTTTTTTTTCCACACAGTTTAAATCTTTTGTTCTTTTTTTCTGCTAATATTTATCTTCGTTCTAGCCATCTAGATAAAAACTCAGGAATTGTGAGAGAATTGAGAGGTCGCAATGACCTATTTTATTCATTCTTTTATTCCATGGCAGAAACAAACAAACAACAACAAACATAATTGTAAAATGTAAACTCAGAATTGTGAGAGAAAATGTAAAAGAAAAAAAAAGGTTTATATCTCACAGTTCTAAGTTTATAATATCTTGCAATTCAGACATTGAGGGAAAAAGTTGTAATTACCTTTTTTTTTTTAGTTTTTTTTTTAGTACTTTTCATTTAGCAATGAAAATGAAGAATTTTGCTATGATTTATTCACCCTTCAAACCAGACTTTCTTTCTTTTGTGGAACATAAAGTAAGAATCATAGCTGCTTTCTTCAGTACAACTAAAGCAGAAAGTGATCAGTGGCATTCAAGCTCCATAAAGGACAAAAAACATCATAAAAGTGCCAAACAGTATTTCATATGACCTGTGCACTATACTTCAGGTCTTTTGAAGTCATAACATCTTGTTTGGGTTACTCATACAAAGCTATCAAATGACTGGGGACAGGGCACAAGATTCAGGGACTTTACTTATTACAGTGCTTTTATGGCGCTTTCATGTTATTCTTCAACAACCACACAGGCCTCTACATGCTTTCATGGAATGAAAAAGACTGGCATGAAGAGTTTGGAATGATGTGAGATATGAGTAAACAATAACAGTTTTCAATGTTAAAGTGATCATAAGCTGATTATGAGCAGCCATTTAAGATTTGGGATTTTTTTCAGTTGTAAATGAATTGGTCTTTGTTTAAGATCCATGATTCATGTTTCAGTTACTGATGTGTTTTATTCTGTCTGTCTGTCTGTCTCACTGTAGACGCTGGAGGCTGTGTTGACCTTTAAATACAGCGGAGGAGCCGGTCAGGTGGAAGGCTACTACCGCGAGCTCAGTCTAGGAGTCAGAGTCGACGTTGAACCTTCAGTTTTCTTCACGCGAGTCAGCACTTTACCTGCCACCAGGTATCAAACAATGCATTTACTCTATACTCAAGAGGCAAGCCAACATGTCTTAAAAAGACCTTTTTTGCACCTACAATTGAAACACTATTTTTTCAGTTCAAAGTTCTTTAAAAAGAAAAAAGTGTCAATGTTTTTCATTTTAAAATCATATCATTTAACAGTTCGCACCTTCATAGTGTTCTTGGTTTTTTTTAATATATTTTTTTTTATACAGTTTCTGAACTAAAATATTTGTAGCATTTTTTTAAATCCAGTTATGTTGATGATCAGGTTTTCTAGCACAAAAATCAGTTGTAATTAAGTGTTTTTTTTCTTTCTCTCTGACACCTACAATTTAAAAACATAATTTTTTTCTGTTTAAACTTATAACTTTAAAAAAAAAGTCTTTGCACGGTTGCTAAAAAGTGTTTTTAATTGTAAAATCGTGTGTATCTGGTACAATTTCTCTACTTCATTGTTTGAACCATCATAGTTTCTTGAAACTATTTATATCATATTTTTTAAAAGTGCAGTTGAATTTTACTCAGGTTTACTTGCATAGAATTCAGATGTAATTTAGTGCATTTTTTTCTATGACAAAAACACTATATTTGCAATTCAAACTGAGAAAAGAAAATATGGATATTTTGTTTCATTGTACAGTTGCAAAAATGATGTTTATAATTGTGAAATTATACGTGAATCAGTTATAATTTCTCCACATATCTGCATAGTCCACACTGCCATTCTCTTGATATCATAACAATATTATATTTCACATTGTATGTCAAACCATATATATACACATATGATTTGACATGCAATTTTACAAGCGAGCCTGAATCTAGGAGAGTTAATAAAAGCAATAAAACAACATATCATCTCAAATGGAATATAAACACTGTAAACAGTTTAAAGACGAATAAAATTGTGATTATGTTGGCAAACAGCATCAGAGCACTATGAAACCTCACTGTACATGCACACTGTCCTGTAATGGTATAGGTGCTAGTTGCATTATCAAGGGTGAAGTCTCATCTGCTGAATGAATACAGCCACAAAGGTCATTTATGAAGAAGCCACTCTGAACGCAGTGTTTAGTGTGATACAGCAGAGGTGGTTATGAATGACTGCTGTTGAGACGGAAAGATGGAGAGAGGGATAGACAGATGGAGATGGATGGAGAGAGAGAGAGAGAGACTGATCACACCTTAGTAATGACCACTTGAAGTGACTCATTAGCTGTAATAATATCAGCTGTCTCAGTCATCTAGATCATTTATCATTCCTGTCGGATGAATCGGCTGCTCACACACACTCTCTTTTGCTGCATTACACTGAACATTTCTCTCTACAACACTCCATACTGCATTTAGCAGTAGCCAGGTTTCTTAAATGCTAAGTTTTTATGAAATTATTTTTAAGCATCCTTATTCAGTAATCATGAACTTTAATGTAACTTATAGGGAAACTACTTTAAAAGAATAAATCAAATATTGGTTTGACTGTCAGTGTAGTTGAGCTGTTGTAAATTATGAGCAGATTTTAGCTTGGTTGCAGTTTCAAAGTAGCTTCCTCAGCACCGCTCTGCGTGCCTCATTCTGAACTTTATGGCCGTAAACCTCAAATTATGATTAGCTCATTTGTCCACACAAGTCCAAGAAAGTTTTATTCGGCGAACTGGACACTGGCCAATAACTACAGCGGCACATATAGAAATACAAAGTCCTGCTTGTGGGGAATGGGTGTGAAATTTTCAGCAGTCGGTTGGTGGATGGGTTTCTCTGATGGCTTCAGGCGCTCTAAGAATAGCAGCACTAAATGTGAACACACCTCATTACATCCCTACAAGGACAACAGGCTTAGAAAAGGAGCGTGTAATGTCTTTATTCATATCTAAAAATGCCAAAAAGGCATTATAGGTTAAGGTAAGACTATAGGAGTTATTACACTAAGTAGACATCCAAAAGGCCCTTTTACGCATCAAAGCACATTATCGCTAATAGACGTCAGTTTTGCCTCACTGATGTGTTAGATTTGATGGCTTCAGTCAGGGAAAATGAAAGAAAAACACTGTAGTTAAAATATTTAATATTTATTATTTAATATCCACAAACGAAAGTTTGGTACTTATTGAAGTTGAAGGTTTTGGTACTGGTTATGTGCATTTCTTAGAACGAATTCAAGCAGGATGTCAAGCCTGTGCCTGAACCTGTGATTATATTTTCTCTAATCTACATGGTATTAAACCATATTTTAGATTTGACACATTTAAAAGGTGTGCAGTATTATTTATATTATATTATGCGTTATATTATTCAAAAGAAATTTTGGTTTACTTTGCATTGGAGCATTAAAAGTGGTAGCCTATTTTAGGGGGGTTGGCTACATGGATTAATATGCAAAATGTCAATATAAGGATTACTTTATCACAGAATATCTGTTTTCGGCGGCACTTGTTTAGTTTAAAAGTAAACATGTCAAGCTTTCTATAGATATCTCTCTCATGTATTTTCGTTGAGTATTCACGGAGTTACAGTTCATTTTAATGACGTGTTTGTGAATGAAGATCAGCGCAGACAAAGGCTGCAGACAGCACACCTTGTTTGTTATCTTTATTTTATAAGTGCACAAAGTTTTGTTGTTATTATGTCTGTATCCAAAAAAAGTAGACCCTTTACAGATTCGATTGATGTATTGCTCTTATCTGTACGGTTAAAACTGAAAGTGTAATTTAAGTTCTTTTCGGGGTTATCAGGAGAAAATGACTCCTAACGCGTATCCGCGTTAATCGACTCCAGAGAGTTAATAAAACAACATGCATTTTTGTTATTCGTTACCTGTCCTTTAACTTATTGGGGAAAAGACATTTGTCCGTAAACTGATTAAGAAATTGTTGCATGTTTAAATGTGAAGCACTGTATAATGTCGTTCCCGTTATTTAGGCCTAATTTGCCTAAAACAAGAAACGAATAAAATTAAACCGGCACGATTAAATCTTTGAAACTCTAAAGAATTAATAAAACATCCTCACAATTAAACTCTCATTAGTTCTCTCATTATAATCAACAACATTCACACGAAGTAAAAAAAAAGCTTTAGTAATTGACAACTAAAGTAATTTTAAAGGGAACCTTCTTTACTTGTTTTTAAAGTAGGGTAATATCATATGGCCTAAAAAAAAATCCCTGTTTTTTTTTTTAATTTTAGAAAAAAAAAATCTGATTTATGATTTAAACCGATTTTTAAATCAATATTCAAATGACGAAGGAATTTTACAAAACAAGTTTTAATATAGTTCTTTATCATTCATTTAGCAGTCAAATTTATAACTGCAACAAGATGATAAAAAAACTGTACTGTTATTACCTTAATGCTGGAAAGATGCTATGCTATTTAGCCCATCATGTATCTAACCATCCACTCAGCTTTAAGAGCTGCTCAGATTAAAACTGCAGCTCCGCAGTAAGTCAGTGTCATGGACGGAGGACCTGTTAATATTTTTTCTAGTTTAGATATCCATCTCGTTATGCCACTGGTTTAGATATTTTTTTTTTTTCTTATAGAACTTATTTGTAAATAGAGCAGTCACTGGCTGTGTCCAAATTCAGGGTCTGCATCCTTCGGAGTACTCATTTGAAGGATGTTACGTCACAGCGCCGCGACGAAGGCTGTCCAAATTCGTAGGATCCTTCAAATGCGGCCCACAAATACGTCCTCCTTTTCCCCGAATTGGAAGGATGGGTGTGGTGGATCCTTTCCCGTCCTACCTATCCCATAATTCTTTTCGGCAGAGCGTAATGGCGGACGAAGCGAGCGGTAGCGGAGTGGGAGAGGAGTACGTTTTTTAAAAACTGGCTTTTCAAAAAAATATATTTTTTCAGTGGTTGTCTAGTTAGGCATTTTGTTTTAAAACATAAATGAAAATAGGCTATAATGGCTTACCTGGATATGTCTTGTAGTCTGATATAAAAAAAACTCTCCGACAACGAGCAAAGAAAGTATTTGATTTATTTAATTGCTTTATTTCTTCAAAAAGATTTAAAATGAGGAGAATAACTTTGTTTGTCCATTTTCCCACTTCTTGCGCTGTCACGGTTGCTAGGCGACAGGATATGAGCAACGGGTAAGGGAGGGAACTGAAAGAAGGGTAGGCTGTCCAAATTCACAAACACCGACTTCCAGGTTTCGCGGTCGTCGGAGGACCCCTCCTCCTTCAACCTGGTAGGAAGGATCCTAAGGAGCATGCAGATCCTGAATTTGGACACAGCCACTGTCTGTGTCTACACCAGACGCGTCACGCGAGAGTTGAAAGTGAAAGTGACGTGACATTCAGCCAAGTATGGTGACCCATACTCAGAATTTGTGCTCTGCATTTAACCCATCCAAAGTGCACACACACAGAGCAGTGAACACACACACACACTGTGAACACACACCCGGAGCAGTGGGCAGCCATTTATGCTGCGGCGCCCGGGGAGCAGTTGGGGGTTCGATGCCTTGCTCAAGGGCACCTAAGTCGTGGTATTGAAGGTGGAGAGAGAACTGTACATGCACTCCCCCCACCCACAATTACCTTTCGATTGGGAGTCCGACTCTCTAACCATTAGGCCCACGACTTGTCATCTGTGCCCCACAGCGAAAAGTGTGTCTAAACTTGATGACATCACACTATAGTGTCAAATCATCTGAATGCAGTGTCAGAACATTTCATCATAAACAGAATGAGCATCAGTTCACTGATGGGGATCGAGTCCAGTGTATCCGTCACTGTGTTCTGCTGTCTTTTGTTGGATCGTTCTACTCGTGTCCGGTGTAGACCTGGCATGCGTTTTTTATTGTTTTATTTTACAGCCCTGCTTGTTTTCATGTTTTTATTAAATATCTGTATTGACTGCATGGTCATATTATCGAATTATTTACTGCCATGATGCGACCTACAAAAGTAAAGCTCGGCGAGTCGATGAACGAGCATTGCTGCAGGTTGATTTTCGGCGGATGTGCTGTGCTTGTGCAGCCGCGGTCGTCTTCATTTTGTCGGGTGAAACATCTCTCTCACTCGCAGCAGAGTCTGTGAGAAGCAACAACTTCCCCTCCACGCGCTCTGATACCAGAAACATAACATAGCATATAAAATAATAATAATAAAAAAATAACAGGAGAGTTTCAAAGTGGCTTAAGCTATTTTGTGTAAACTTTTTTCCCTATATCACATGCCAAACTAATAACATTGTAAGCATTACATCTTTAATTGCTGCTTTCTACTGTGAAAATTTTGTTTGTGATGAAAATAACAGTATATTTTTGTCAGCATCGATTAACTTCAATATTTCAAAATCAGATAGCATGCTGATAATGTAGCACTGTAAGATTACATTTGTTTGAACGCATTATTGCGAAAGCGATTGAGTGTGAATCTGTTTAAATCATGCTGTAACCCAAAAATAATCAGTAAAAGAAACAGACAAACTCTTAACATCCCGCTGTACTCTTGCAGTCAACCTTCTGATCAAGCTAAATATGTTGGCTGTTGGCATGAATTTTACTCGTGATAAGAAGCTCATATTCAAGTGTTTGTGCAAAAATTATTAATGTGCATTGATGACAGGGAGGCGCCGTCTCATCACTTTAATTTTTCATGATAATGAATGTATATTTTTTTAATTAACATAATATCGTTGTGTCTCACATAGGTACATTAAAAATATATCTACAGAAAGCTTGAAATGTTTTTAGACGAAAAGGAATAGTGTAATGTGTGAATGTTGCATTTCTCTCGTCGGAGAGAGCCAGCACTGTGAATATAGCCAAAACAATAGTCGTATATAAACCGGTTCAGCAAGTGAAAGCCTCTGTCCATATGAAAGAGCAATTCACACTTTTATCTGGACCCCCACAATCCATGAATAACTACCCAAAACCCAACCCCCTCCAGCTGAACAGAATTTGGTCTGTGTTTTGGCTCTGAGGAACGGTGTGTTACTGGGCTGAAACATGCTTTCACTCAGAAGTAGTACTCTTTGTATTCATAATTTTCTCGCAGCCCATATTATTATTTTCACAAGACCATAATGATAATAACAAATCATCAATAAATAATTAATCATTATTTTACGAAAACCATTGTTATTTGTGATCGTGGATGTTTGAGGGAGGCTTTAAGACCAAGCGGAATCCTCTGTTCCCGCCTCACAGCGCACGGGTCTCAAGGCTTCACTGTCTGCGGTTTGACTTTACTGAATCAGATTGAGGCCAATACAACTTATTGATCATGAGCCCAGGGCCAGCGCAGGCTTAAATGCCGCTATAGGCAGAGCACGATCGTGCCGCCCCCCTCACATTCACAATTAGGGATCCTTAAGATGCATGTAAACAATTTTTTTTAATCTATGAAATTACACTAAAATAAAAACGTGCAAGCATGTTTTCAGAGTTTTTAATTTTTTCATTCTGCAAAAAGGTGAAAAGGGTAGCCTACACAATGCAACAGCTAAGTATAAATTCTGTTTTATAGGCTAATAGATAGTGTACAAAATAAAACTAAACATGTGCACTCAACTTTTTAGCTCACAAAACTGGAGTTTTCGGTTGTTTTCTTGACTGATACACACATTCACACACCTTCATTTCAGAAGCGTGCGCGTCGGGCTTTCGCAGCGGCAAACGCTTTGATTGCGTCCTCGAGTTTAACTTGTACTTCAGAAATCATTTTTATCAGTTTAAGCTTTGAGAAACTGCGTTCTCCATAGCTCACAGTGACAGGGAGAGTGGGAACCACTCTCAATGCTACAAAAACATTTGGAAAATTGTTTTCCATCCCTTTTTCACAGATGAATTATAGCGCATCCAGTGGTTTAGATCCAGCAACCAGGCGTCTGCCCAAAGCAGTCAGCTCTTCAAACTATTCATGCCCATCAACATCCGCGAATCTCCTTTTCCAGTCTTAAGCAATCCTGAAGGCTATTCTATTCTCCTTTTCTTTGAGAGATGCGATGTCATCTAAAAATCCAAATACGCGCCCATTGTCTCTAAGCAGCGAAAAGCGCTCTTCCACGGAGGCGATTACTCATGACCAGATAAATGTATTCGGTTTGACATTTTTGAATATACATTAAAGTATTTTGCATATAGACCTAATAAAAGGGCGCTGCCGTGCGGGAATTTTTATTCGAAATTTAACGTTTTTTTATTTATTTTTATTTTATTTTTTTATTTATTTTATTTTTTATTTATTTTATTTATATATTTTATTTAATATTATTAGCTTTTATTTTATTTATACCTAATGTGAAACAAACAAATAAATTAATAATTCTCTCTCTCTCTCGCCTTCTCTCTCTCCGCCCTGGCTGAGCTGCCTAGTTCGCCTATAGGCACGCGCCGGCCCTGCATGAGCCCAACATTTAGCAAGGCAGGAAAATGATTTATTCACACTGTATGGTTGAAATAATATTTTAGTTCACAACTTTAAGTTCCGTTGTTTAAAAAAATGCTTTATTGGCTAATGTTTCATAAACCTTTGGTTGCTCTAAAATGCCATTGTTAATTTCTAAAATGTTATGCCATTATTAATTTCACAGTATTTTTACCACCTAAATGACTAATCTTTAAAGTCACAATTCTATAATGGTCAAAATTACTCAGGCCAATGGTATTTTTTTAATGACATTATTTTATTATTATTATTATTTGAATAATTGTAGCTTACATAAATAGGTAAAGCAAAACAAATATTCGGATTGTCCCTTATTTTTTCCCTTGTTTTCCAAAAGAATAAACACGTATTTTTTACAAGAACAAACATGATAACATATTATTAATTAATAAAAAATAATTTAAGCAATTTAAACCTTTTTTAAACTTGAATTTAAATACTATTAAACTAACTTTAAATTCTCAAGGAGTTTATAAGTAAAAAAAAAAATTCTAAATGAACTTGTGTTAACAATATAATTAGAACTAACAATATAATTAGATTTTTTTAAAATGAACAATTCCTGTATAAAATGGGACAGCAACCTTTATATCAGTGGTTCTCAACCTTTTTTTCCAGCGGGCCGCACTATGGTCTAAGTGCAAGTCTACGCATATAATTTACATATTACGTCAGCAATACAAACCAACCTGATTTATAATATTATAGCCTAACTATTATGATATATAATCTATCACATTCATTGAAATAAACAATTCTACTCCCCATAAATAAAACACCTGATGCTGTCGGGAGCTGACCAATTTTGTGAGATTCAGCTTGAAAGCAATAACACAAAGAAGTTGCGATTGTAACGCCTGTGTTATACTTTCCGCATGAGCAATCTGGATGTAGACACGGCCAGCGCGGACGCAGACTTCTTTAATTGATACTTCTGAATGCGCAGGCTGATGGTCCGCTCTGTAATTGCCCATAATTATTGCATATCTGACTGTCTTTATATTCTTTTACTGACGGATTGCACAGGTTTGAGTAGCAATGAGCTTCTTCACTCTGCCTGCACATGTGCAATTTTGCTTTTGAAGCCTACTGACCACGCGCTCCTGTCCGTGCGGTCGTCTGCTCAGAGCCTCGGCACACACTCTCCAATGACGATAAGGATTTTTACATAGTGTATGGTGTTTCCATTTATCTGAACTTCTTCAAGTGAGTTGCGGGGCAAAAAAAAAAAAAAAAAAACGAAAATCCAGCACTTCTCCTTCAATACTGATACTGCGACTATTCACAGTTTGTACATGTTCATTCGCTGGCATTTTTTTAATTTCTTTTTTTTCTCCCTTAAAAAACAAATGTGTCCATTCTGATGCGCAATTTTACCTTAAAGGCATTTTACCTAATGGCTGTTGATGACTATTTGAATTGAATTCTGCCAAAGTGCGCGCTTGTATGTGTTCGTTAAATGCTTATGCCAGTGCTCATGTCTGAAAATAATATATGAAGAAAAAAAAAATCACATAAAAACATTAGGATATAGCTTATATTTCATTAGTAGCATAATTTTTTTTAATTGATGTAAATAATACAATTTTAGAAAATTATAAAAAAAATAAATAAATTTCAGCATGTGGTTCGGGCCTCATTTGAATTCGTCACGGGCTACAGGTAGAGAACCACTGCTTTATATCAAACATTTTTAAATCGTCCACAGCTGAGTTTTGCGGGAGGCTGATCTGCACCAGATCACGTGAAGTGAATGTAATGAACAAAGTCATTTTCAGATGCAATGGAAAAAAAAAAAAAAACATGGATAACCTAGATTAGTCCCAGGCTCTGTTCTGAAGTAAAATAATTATAAATACTGTTAACCAAGAGTAACACATTTTTAACACATTTTAACGGATTAATCGCCTATTTTCATTTGCTGAATGTTTTCTTTATTTTTTTATTTTTTAAACACGCTAAAAATTAAATAAAGTTTGTCAGAGGAAAAAAAATATGAGTCGTGTATAGGTTTCATTTTAACGGATCAATCACCTATTTTCGTTTGCTGCATGTTTTTTTTACACGCTAAAAAATAAATCAGAGTTTGTGAGAGGAAAAAAATAGGCTATAAGAATTTTTTTTACAACAAATCCTTTAAATTTAACAAATTTATCAGAACAAAACAATAATTAAAAATATATAATTCTAATGGATAAATATAATTGCAGTATATAATAATATAAGCTTAGTAATAAAACAAAAAAAAACAAAATAATAATAATTTAAAGCTAAGCATAAGGTAAGGTTTGGCTTTCTCAATCGGGAGAAATCAAACGTTTCCATAGTTGTGATGTTGCCCATTTGAAGCTTAACTATTATTCATGAGGCAAATAGGCTGTGTGGGTTTCAGTATCGAGCAAAAAAAAAAAAAAAATCATAATTAACAATGTCAAAGTGCTCACGCCGAATGTCTGGTGAAAGACTGCTGTTTCCAGTGAATATGTGCGCGAGGCACCAGCACGCTCAAGCAGCTGAAACAAATAATACTTAATTTTTGGTCACACATAAGGCATAATTCAAAAATGCTGGTAGTTTGAAAAATCAAGAATAACAACAGAGTTAATACTAATTATTGCTAAATGCTGGAACGTTCCCATTTCGCTCTGCATATGGAACCTGAAGATTTTTTTAAACCAAGAATGAACCGAAATGAAAATGAAATTAAAACATTTAGCTTAACAGCTTTTCATGAATTTATTATAATGCCATGTATTATCAATTACTACTACAAACTATTTTTTTTATAACTACTACCTAGCATCCACATAAATTTACAATACATTTATTTTATTTTATTATTATATCACTCAAAAACAGTGATAAACAGCCATATTTAAATATTTAACAAAAAAAATTATATATATATATATATATATATATATATAAATATATATATATATATATATATATATATATATATATATATATATATATATATAGGCCTTGTATTTATTTACTGTTTAATAAAAATAGCATGCATATGATCCTTTGTGTTAAGGTCTTCTTTTAATTTTTGTTTAGTAGACTCTAGCCTAAGACTATCCTACATTTTAAAAATTAACAAATTGTAAAAAAATTTTTTTTTTTTTAAATGTTACAGTGTTATATCATAATGTTATTGTTGTTTTACTTCCTTCTTTTATCTCACTTCACAGTTACATTCATTTCGCAATCCGTCCCTTTGCGCCACCTGGCGGTAGTTTCGCGAATGATTTTAACACGCGACTGAATTACAGTTACCACCGCGGCGGTACACGCGGCGGTAAGCCCCAGATAGGATGGCCACCTACTGTATATATATATATATATATATATATATATATATATATATATATATATATATATATATATATATACATGTATTATATTACATTATACTTATATTATACTATATACATTATTATATAAAACAATGCTTTAAATGACTAATAAAAATAACATAATAATAATCTTAACTATACTAGTAATTTAAAATTATTATTTACTTTGATTTATATAAATAAATTATTATTAAATATTATTTAACAATATTTTACATTACACATTTAAATGAAATATTGTTGTTATTATTGAATATTGTTATTCAATAATAATACACATTTTATTTCACTTTCATTTATTTATTTTTATTTTTAGGTTTTTTGAACATTGGTGTCTTATACGGTATACTACATTATGTTCTTGATTTATACAAATCTCTCTCTCTCTCTCTCTCTCTCTCTCTCTCTCTCTCTATACACAGTACAGTCTTGATAGGAATGGGAAGCATTTCCACACGTTCACACTCAGACACACTAATGTTCAGAGCCTCTTGTAGGATCCACTTGAGCGAGCTGCAGTTCTTCAGCTCACTACCTCTGAGGAGATGAAATAATGTTCCTCAGATGAAAATCTTCTGAGTGGTGGGTCCAGACAAATGGCCCATCGTCTGCACTGAATAATGTAGGCAGAGTAGAGGTCTGTTCCACACCACAGATCTGATGAATAGTCATTGGACTGCCTGGATTATTTCTCTTTATTTCTCTCCTTAAAGATGTGGGGACGATGCTTTCTAAACACATAAAGCTGGCCTGTGACTAATGCCGGTGTCTTTAATTCCCACCCACACCTCTTATGTGTGGACAAATGTACAGCATGTGTGTGTTTGACCAAGTAAATTCAACAGGATGTTGTAAAAAGCAACAGTTTAATTGCTAAACTCATACACCATTAACACATGC
This sequence comes from Carassius carassius, assembly GCF_963082965.1. Classification (NCBI taxonomy): domain Eukaryota; kingdom Metazoa; phylum Chordata; class Actinopteri; order Cypriniformes; family Cyprinidae; genus Carassius; species Carassius carassius. Next base: position 6,072,567 of record NC_081779.1, on the reverse strand, counting down.
CCACTTCGCCATCACTTTTAGACACACTTAACACACAGATAATACAGGAAGACCATTAAATGAAAACGACCTGTCTTAAAAAAGCTTTTATCTCTTCTGTGGTGTGAGCGGATATAGTGAGGCGAGGAGCTCCGGAGGAAAGAAAACATTCAAATGTCAAATCAAAGAAAGCTACAGTCTTCATGACATTTTATCTTTCACAAATCCAGTGCCTTAAAGGGTTGTTTGGGATTCAATACAGCTTAAACTCACAGCTTAAAACATGTGCATTAATTCATTTAGAATGGAAGTCTGTGGAGTGTTGAGCGAAGCATCCAGGATGATTTAAAGCAGAAATCTGCAACTTACATTCATGTTAAATAGTATTTATTCTTCTTCAGTATCGTTTTTAGACATTTTCATATTTTCATATATGCAACTTTTATCTCACAATTAAGACTTTTGTTCTTGCAACTCTATTTCTCTCAATTTGAATGTTTTCAGAAAAATTGGAATTGTGTGATATAAATGTAGAATTGTGATATGTAAACTCAGAATTGCAAGAAAAAAAGTCTAAATTCTGAGATTATATCTCTCAATTCTGACTTTATTTATGATTTCAAGTCTGCATTGTGAGATAAAAAGTCATCATAATTACTTTTATTTTTTTTTTTTTTTATCCTTTGATGGCTTCCATATTTAATTTTTATCTTGCGGTGGAAATGGGCTTCCATATTTAATATATTATTTGTATTAGTATATTAATACTATATATATATATATATATATATATATATATATATATATATATATATATATATATATATATATATATATATATATATATATAATTTTTTTTGTTAAATATTTAAATATGGCTGTTTATCACTGTTTTTGAGTGATATAATAATAAAATAAAATAAATGTATTGTAAATTTATGTGGATGCTAGGTAGTAGTTATAAAAAAAATAGTTTGTAGTAGTAATTGATAATACATGGCATTATAATAAATTCATGAAAAGCTGTTATTGTTGATGTTAAATTTATTTGAGATATTTTGTTATGGTACAAAATGTATTATTGTATATTATTGTAATAATAACATATTTTAATTCTATATAAATAACAATTAATATTTATTAAATTATTAATAAGGAATGACTGCATCAGATTTAGCTTCACACAGGCAGTGTTAGCAGTTCTTTGGCATTAGGTCAACATGTATAATCTTCTTATGGCTATGTTATCGAAATGGCATTTACATTATTTTTTACATTTACAGTGTCCACAGACTTCTACTTTAAGTCCCTTACATGCTTATTTGTAAAGCATTTTTTTACAGTCCATGCTATTTCATGCAGCTTTGCAGAAAATCTTATCTTATTGTCTTGAAACCCCCAGTGAGCAGCTAAAAGCGAATGGGCTAAACAAAAAAGCAAGATTATGAATACAAACCTTTTTTCTTTCTCTTAGTGAGATCCAGAATGTGAACTAAGAGAGTAAATGGGGTCAAATTCATGCTGTGTTTCACTTAAAATGTTCCTCAGTGTTTTCCGGCGGTGACGTCATTTGATTCCGCTGCTGGAAAACTTTCGGCATCTGCTCAGGAGTTGAGAGAGATTGATGGAGAGCGAGAATGAGGGATGCTCGGTGTTGAGTAAGCATTGGTTGGCACTCGCTCTCATTTTCTCTCTGCTATTTAAATCTTGGCAGCATCTCTTGTGATGATTCATTCCCCACTGATCACTGTAAGAAATGAGAGAAAGAGAGTGACATACTGTATGTCTTGACTGCTCTGCTTGTTGACACACAGCGGCCATCATATCATTCAAAATCTCTGCTATTTATATGCACATGCTGCCCTTATCTCACTAAAGTGTGGAACTTATTTAACTTATTTATAGGTAGGAGTCGGACACTGGAAATCTGACAATCAGATGTTATAGTAATCCAAAAACGATCTACATTTTAAAAAACATAGTTGAGCTCAGTCTTGATTTTTACCTGTTTTGAGGTTATTCTACTCTACTCTACTCTACTGTGCTGTAGAGTTGACAACACATTACTTTCTCGAAAAACAAAACAATGAAATTGACTCAAGATACTAATCCACATGATAAAAGAGGTCTTGAATGTCCCAAAAATAGCAACTCATTTTCAACCAACAATGAAGTCTTATGCCTTTGTACGGCAGCATTGCTCACTGAGGTTAAAAGAGGTCATATCATGGTAAACTGGCCTTTTCTTGCTCTATTGAAATTTGATGCACCATATTTGTTATACTAATCCTTAAAGCAACAGATGCAAAAAAAAAAAAAAAAAGACTGATCCCATTGTTGAGAACAGATGAAAACTAAATTATGATTAATTTTGCTGCAAGAAACGGTGACTAATGTTGTAAGTAGACTTTGGGGAGAAATACAAGCATGGTCGAATTTGATTTGTGTGTATTGTGTTACTGTGGTGGGTTTGAGAATTTGTTTCCATAAATAAAGACACACACACACACACACACACACAAAGCTCACAAAGCTTTCGCTAAATGAAAGAGATGCTAAGCTTTGATGTTTGGACAGAAGATGACAAGTACATCTGCATGACCTCTTGAGCCCATCTGTTTTGGTGTTTGTGTATGTGTACTTTAATTTATTTGTGTGTTTGTATTAGTATATCAAAAATAAATAAACAATAGAAAGCAAGCAAATTTTGTAGATATAGTGGTACGTACACTCCTGTTCAAAAGTAAATAATAATAATAATAATAATAATTTGTTTTTTGAAAAAAAGTCTCTTATGATAACCAAGTGGGCATTTTATTTTTTAAAATGCAGTAAAAAATAAATGTTGTGATTTTTTTATATTTTTTTATGTAAAACAAGCATTTTAAATTGCCAACTCCACATTTTTGAATGGTTGTGTGTGTGTGTGTGTGTGTGGGCATGTTTTTTGTGACATATCAGGACACAACTCTGTATAATGACATGGGTATGACACAGGAATTACAAGGAGAGGGTGACCCATAACCCATGTCCCCATTTTTCAAAACGCTTATAAATCATACAGAATGAGTTTTTTTTGAGAAAGTAAAAATGCACAGTTTCCTATGAGGGTTAGGGTTAGGGTTAGGTGTAGAGTTGGTGAATGGCCATAGAATATACAGTTTGTACAGTATGAAAACCATTACGCCTATCGGATGTCTCCAGTTTTCACAAAAACAAACGTGTGTATGTATGTGTGTATGTATGTATATAGATAGATAGATAGATAGATAGATAGATAGATAGATAGTTAGATAGATAGTTAGATAGATAGTCTGATTGGCTACAGCTGTGCACATTTAGATTAGATTAGATTAGATTCAACTTTATTGTCCTTATGCAGAGTACAAGTACAGAGCTAATGAAATGCAGTTAGCATCTAACCAGAAGTGCAAGAATATAGTGTTTTAAATGCATATAAGTGCAGAATAAGATATAAAGAATGTACAGTGGAGTTGCTATATACAGTACTGAGCAGAGTATATACAGAATATAAATAGGAATGCAAATGTGGGGATTGTATGTACATTATGAACAGAGCAATGTATTATATACACATTATGAACAGCAGCAATGTGAGAACAGTGGTTATAAATACAGTTGGATGAGTGTTCAAAAGTATTGTTAAACAATGTATTCTATGCAAAATAACAGTAGTGCAATGATATTTTTATAGAAATAGTTTACTGTGCTTTGTACATTAACAACTTTAGACAGTTTACAGTGTAAAAGCTAGAACAGTGTGCAGTCTGTGCAAAATATGAGTACTGCAAATACATGTATGTAAAGTACTGTGACCAGTGCAGTAATAAAGCAGGTTCAGGTTAGATTGGTGGTGTGGTGTTCAGAAGTGTCACAGCCTCGGAGAAGAAGCTCTTCCTGATCCTATTAGTGCGAGAGCGTAGGCTCCTGTAACGCCTGCCGGATGGAAGGAGGGTGAAGAATCCATGGTTAGGGTGAGAGGCACCCTTGATGATGTTTCTTGCCCTGCCCAGACAGCGCTTGTGATAAATGTTCTCGATGGAAGTTAACTGGGTGCCGGTGATCCGTTGAGCAGTTTTCACCACCCGCTGGAGTGCTTTGCGTTCAGATACGGAGCATTTTCTGTACCATACAGCGGTAGAATTCCACAAGGATCCTGGGATTCAGGTGAACTTTCTTAAGGCTCTGTAAGAAGTAAAGGCGCTGCTGTGCCTTTTTGACCAGGGCTGAGGTGTTATGGGACCAGGTGAGGTCATCAGAGATGTGGATGCCAAGGAACTTGAAGCTCGACACACGCTCCACTAAAGCTCCATTGATGTAGATGGGTGTGTGTGCATGACTCCTAGTCTGCCTGAAGTCCACAATGATCTCCTTTGTCTTCTGGGTGTTTAGTTCTAGATTGTTGGTGGCACACCACACAGCCAGGTGCTGCACCTCATCCCTGTAGGCTGACTCATCGTCATCCTTGAGAAGACCTACCACCGTGGCGTGGTGTCATCTGCAAATTTGATTATGGTGTTGGAGCCATAAACAGGAACGGAGTCATGGGTGAAGAGGGAGTACAGGAGAGGGCTCAGTACACAACCCTGTGGTACACCGGTGTTCAGGGTGATGATGGAGGATGAGGGGTTATCTAACTTAACAGACTGAGGTCTGTTAGTCAGAAAATCTAGAATCCAATTGCAGATGGGTGATTCCAAGCTGGCTGAGATTTACATTACATTACATTACATTTACATTTATTCATTTAGCAGATGCTTTTATCCAAAGCGACTTACAGATGAGGACAGTGGAAGCAATCAAAAACAACAAAAAGAGCAATGATATATAAGTGCTATAACAAGTCTCAGTTAGGTTAACACAGTACACGTAGCATGGGATTTTAAATAATATAACAAATAAAAAGAAAACCGATAGAATAAAAAAAGAATAGAGCAAGCTAGTGTTAGAGATCTTTACACACACACACATACAATTTCATAATAAATTAAAAGAAAATAGAATACAAAAAAGATTACAAAAGGTAGTTAGATTTTTTTTTAAGAATAGAATTTGAATAGTGAGTGTTAAAGTTAGAGGGTCAAATAAAGATGGAAGAGAAGTGTTTTAAGCTGATTCTTGAAGATGGCTAAGGACTCAGCTGCCCTGATTGAGTTGGGGAGGTCATTCCACCAGGAGGGAACATTTAATTTAAAAGTCCATAAAAGTGACTTTGTGCTTCTTTGGGATGGCACAATCAAGCGACTTTCACTTGCAGAGCTTTACTTGATAAAAAAAAAAGTTTTTTTACAAGCTTTACTTGATTTTTGCTTCGAGTGGGGTCAGAAATATTTATATTCAGAATGTAATAATTACATGAATGGATGTTTGAGTTCTGTAATTCATGAATACTTCCTCGGTTTGTCTTTCTCCATGTTTCTGCAGTACTCGTCAATGTCATCTACTGCTGGATGTTTTCAACTCGACCGAACATGAGCTCACGCTGTCTGCCAAGAACAACCAGGACCTGGTGCTGCACGCCAGCGAGTGTCAGAGGTACATGCACACACACACACTCTCTCACACAGACTCCTCCTTCATCAGTGAGATGTATCGCTGTCTGTCTGGCTGATTGAAGTCTGTAGACTGTCAGACAGCATTACCTGTCCCTCTCTTCTGCTGACAGCTCTCCATTTCATGAAAGTTACTCTCATGAACCAGAGCTGCAGCTGCTCACACTTTCTGACTTTCATAGAGCTTCAGAGACAGACACACACTTACAGTGTCTCCATATACGTCGCAGCAGGTTTTTGATACGTCTCTTAGAAATTGCCTTTAGGGGCTTTTTTTGAAGATTTGCAGAGAATTGCAAACTTAAGGAGACAGCATTCACCACATGAGATTATTTTGTTTGAAGGAATGAAGGATAAAATGCAAATGGTACTGTTTTATTCCCTTTCTGACTTAAGTGTTTATGACAAGAAAAATCATGATTTAAAAAAAAAAATAAATAAATATTTTTAATGTAGGCTTATGTCCTCTTTTTGGATGCTGATAATTCAGAACCAGGTAACTTATGAAGTGAAAAAATCATGTCAATTATTAAAGGGATAATTCACCCAAACATCAACATTCAGTCTTCATTTACTCACAAGCGCGTCATATGATGTTGTTTTGTTTGTGAAATACAATAGGAAATGTTCTCTGAAATCCTTTTTCAACGCTACTTCTCTCAAATCACATTTGCATATTCAAACTCGCAATCGTGGTGGAACCACTCAAATGGTGTTTGGTGTCATTGACATTAAATCTGTTGCGACAAATCTTTGAATATGCTAAATTAGATTTGTGAGCTACAGTGGAGAGCAAGATATACATTTAAAAAATGATTCAAATTTCGTGTTTTGGGTGACTGGTTTTATAAATATAAACAGTATAATGGTAATAATAAGAAATGTCTCGTAGAGCTGAATTTTCTTCGTGTACGAGCTCTTCTGATGCCCTGCGTGTGACATTCCCTTGTCCTGATCACCTCCATGGATCACCCGGTTAATGACTCGATTGGGAACTGTGCTTCTTTGGCCAATACCTGAATCAGAAAGAATTGATGAACAGATTACAGAGTTCAGAGATTGATTCTGGAGGATGAAATATGAATGGCTATATGCTGATCGATGTGTGTGTGTACTGGTTATTGATCTCGTAGAGGGCTAAATCAGGTCTCCGTCTCTTTAATGGAACTGTGTGTGTCATGAGTTATTGTGTAGTTCTTCATACTGATTCTTTCTATCTTTTCTCCTCTCGTGATGGTTCTGTGTCTTTTCCTCTGCCTCGTTCTATCATTCTGTATGATGAATGCTTTCAGGGAGATGTTTTTCAAAGGGTGACACTGTCCTCGCTGTATACCCATGATTCCTGTCAGTCATCTGTGGGCCACCAGCGTGACAATGAGACGTCCAGCGGTTTCGGAGGTTCACCTTCACTAATCGATTTCTCTGAATCTTAGATCTCTTCACCCCTCTTTTTTCTCTTTGAGAACTGAATACGCTGGAGTTTCTCTGGGTGAAATCCTGTCATGCTTAAGATTCAAATGATATCTTGATTCCTTTCTTGGTACTGGTGCATTTTGTGTGTGTTTCTTTTTCTTTCTTTTTTTTGCACTGGTCTAGGGCCCTTTCTGCTTTAAAAATAGCCTAACATCAAAATTGACCCAATCGCTTCTTTAAGAAATTTTCTCTGTTTTATCTTGAATGTTTCATCAGTGCATGTTAAAATTCAGTTTAATTCTATTCTATTTTATTATATTATATTCAGTGGATAGAGCAAAAACATTTGATTTCATCAAACAAAATATAAACCAAACAAAAATTATTGAATCTAATGGGAGCTTTAATTGGGCAGATTAAGCTGAAGGTTTGAAGAGAGTAGGATATGATGTGCCGCTTTTAATTTAAGTTGTCCTCAAGGCAGCGAGAAGCAATAACTAAGACTCAATGATAAAATAAAACTAATAGTCCTAATTATATTTCTGATTATCTCCTATTTGTGCTTAGATATCTTTATTTACTGAAAAAGGTAATATATATATATATATATATATATATATATATATATATATATATATATATATATATATATATATATATATATAAATGAATGAATGATGAATGAATGATGTAGCGTTCAGATATACTAAATGATATAGGGCCTTAAAAATGAAGATACCAGAAGAAATATTTAAGAACCAGAATTTGAAGTGATAGTAAGATATCTTTAATGCTTCTTAAGTTACAGGCATGCAAACTTTGGGGAAAAAAAATGTAAAGTAATTTTTCCCCATTTCTGATCTATCACCTATTAGCTATGCAAGTCAGCAGATTCTACTAATAGACAATCTCTGTGTAAAAATAACATGATGATGCCACATTTCTGAAGTCAATTATTTGGCTCCAAATCTCAGATGAAATTAATCATTTTGACGCCCCTCTGAAAAATGCATTACTCAGTAAGTATTCATCCATAGAATTTAATATATTGGCTTGCTTACTTCCTCATTTATGTATTTCTTTCACCTAAATACGTTTTTAGCTGTAGAGCTGTGGTAACACAAAATGATTGTGTTAGAAAAACCAGCAGGCTTCATGACAGTCACAGTGAGTGTGTTTGTGATGACATCATATGTGTGTCTTTCTGTGCATATATTTGATTTGTATGGTATCTTGTTTGAACTGTGTCACTGATTTATACCTTTTGAAACACATACCATTGAGGGCACTGAATTTGTGACACATTGTGCATTTTGGGTTTTTTACACTCTCTCTACTTTGTGTTGGTGTGACATACTCCGCTCAACTTCATTACTCACCTAATTTAAACAAAAGCCTGTTGCTGTAGAAACAAGCCTCTAAGTGCTTCCTCCATGATGAAGGGCCACTTTTCCCCTTTTTACTGTGTGTGTGTGTGTACTGCTATTTTCCCTTTCCCAGAGTCTCTACTGTAGCTCTATTTCAAAACATAAGATGCCTATATAAGAACTCCCAACGGAGAGCAAATTATGCTGCCTACAAAGGAACCTTGTTTGTGCTGATGCTAAGGCATTCGTCACAGAGATTGCAATTCCAAAATGTGCAATAAGCTCAGTGAAAATTAAATTCAAGATGACAGACAAAACGAGAGACAAAAAAAAAAGTTGAGTATTTGGATATACTGTTATATAAAACAATAATATATTAATTAATTAATTAATTGCTGGCTCGAGAGTTCAGTCCTGTATGTCTATAGCTATATTTCAAGTACATTAAATAAAAAAATAATTGTATACATTTTAAAATAAAATGTAATGAATTTTTAATATTAAATTAAATACGATTTTAAGAAAATAATAATAATATCACAAATAAAATATATTTTTTTTAACAATCATCACTACTAAAATGAAGAAAAAATGTACACACACATAATTTTGAAGGGATTTAATAACCTGTCATCTTTTCTGTGGACTCATCTGGGGGATTGTGTCGTTTGGAATGTTTAAAATGAGAGTTTCAATTGAATATCACAGTGAGTTCATGTGATGTTGAGATGCTGCTCTGATGCTGGGTGGGGTATGCGGCGTTGCCGTGGTGCAGTGATGCTGCTGTGTGTGCTGTAACTGCGGGTTACGGGGAGGCAGTCTATAAATAGCTCAGTGTTTCTGCTGCTGGAGTCATGGGAGAGAACACACACGTGAGCTAAATATAACCCTCTCTATCACTCTCTCTCTCTCTCTCTCTCCCTCTCCTCTTTGAACACACAGTCAGTGACACTTTCAAACTGCAGCAAAATGCCTTGACCGCAAAAATGCTGGATCTGTACTGTATCTTTCTCTTTCTGAATAGATGGATGGATAGATAGATTCAATATATATAAATATATATATATATATATAAAGAGAGAGAGAGAGAGAGAGAAGATAGATAGATAGATAGATAGATAGATAGATTAAAATGCAGCTGCTGTAAGTGCATATAAATGCTCATGTGTCTTTTTTTCATTGATTGAACTTAACAATTGAATTCATATTATCTAGTTTTAAGTGTATGTGTGACATTTGTTTCGTCACTTTTTCCTTTCATTTCCCTGAGTCACCTATAAAATATATATGTTTATGTTTGTATGTGTGTGTGTGAATATTCTTCAGTCTTTAGATGTCGGTTTCAATCTTGAATCTTTGTCTTCTCTCTCTCCCTCTCTCTATTTTTTGTTGTTCCTTTGTAGTGCTCATGTGTAGAATGCTAACACCCTCTGTCTGAGTACAGATGCGTTGATACTGACAACAGATGATGAAGAACAGGGATGTGTGTGCTTGTGTGTATATGTTTCTTTGCACCTGCGCCTGTGTGTTGTGTTTGAGGTTTTAGTTTTGCATGTTTTGTACATTCATGGTGAGAAATGTCAAGAAACTCAAGAAATTCAAGTCATGTTTCATCACAAATAGCAAAAAACGTTTTTATAAAAAAAAAAAACTAAATTCAAAATTTATTTTCGTTATGCAAAATATCATTTTAAATTAAATTTTACAGAATATTTCTGTGGGACATTAGCTTTAGGCATGATTGACACTGTTTGGCTGTGATTATATACCCCCCCCCCTTATTTTATTGTTATCTTGTTTTAATCGGCCTGCTGACAGTGTGCTCTGTATGCTAACTGAAACATTAGCTGTTAACTGTCAGACGGGTTTCATGATAAAACTTCCTCTGAGAAAAGGCATTTTGAAAGTCACCGGTTTAAATTTAGTTTATTTTTAAAATAGTAACTGCTGATTTACTTTTCTCATTTGAGTGTCTATAAGGGGATCTTTCTGTCTTCCTCGTTGTCTGATCTCGAATCTCTCCGCGGTTGGGTTCATTACTCTGGGCATCTCTGTAGAGATGTATTTTTCTCTGTCTTTTCATTTCTGTGAGTTTTTCTGAGCGCTGCTTATGTTTTGCAGTGAGACGTCTTTGTTTGGAGTTTGTGTGAGTTCTCTTATGAGATTCCACATCTCAGACGTTGTATTTATCAGTCCATCATGTCTCCGTGTCTCCTCCGTGTGTTGTTTTACAGGATCAGTTTACACTCAAATCAGATCACATTTACTGACACGTCCATCAGTGTCAAGCTCAAGACACCTGCAGCCTCTTCACCGACATTAACCTCTCGTCTCATAAACATCACCACTGACTGCATCAAAGAGAAAGGAGGGAAGAAGGAAGAAATAAAGAACTAAAAGGAAGGAAAGAGGAATCAAAAAGGGAAAGAAAATAGAACAGAAAAGAGAAAAAAAGACAAGGAAGCATGATGGGTAGAATGACAAAAGATGGAATAAAGAATGAAGAACAGAAGGAGGAAGGATGAAAGGTAGAACAGAAGGATGAGAGGAAGAACAAATAAGGAAAGAGTTAGAGATATAGAGGATGGAAAGATAGAAGAAAGGTAGAACAGGGAGGAATAAAGGAAGAATTATTAAGGGAGCAAGGAAGGAAGAACAGAAAAAAGGATGGAAGGAATGAAGAACAAAAAAGGAAGGAAGGTAGAACAAAAAGAATAAAGAAAAGAAAAAGTAAAAGGAAGAACAAAAAATGGAAGATAGGAAGAATGGAAAAACAAAGGAAGGTAGAACAAAAAAGGAAGAACAAAAAGAAGGGAGGTTAAAAAGAAAGAATGAACAAAAAGAAAAATAAGTAAAGATGGTAGAAAGGGAAAGGGAGGTAGAATGGAGGATGGATAGAAAGATTTGAAGGAGGAAGAACAAGAAATAAGAAAGGAAGGTAGAATAAAAAAGGAAGGTTGAACAAAAGGAAGAAAGGTAGAAAGAACAAAGACAAACCTGTGAATGAATGAAACATTGGCAGTACAACAGAAGGGGAAAAAGCAAAACAAGCAAAAGTATAAAAAAACAGGCAACTAAAATAAACATAAAGAATGACAAGGATTTATGAAATAATGTCAAAGTGACAAAACCATATAAACAAACATATGAAAGAGTTTGGAGATGAAGGAGCAGAGTAGATTGAGACATCCATCCAGCTTCACTGATGTCTGCTGCTATCTGAGCGAGTCGAGCGTCTCAATCCACTGCAACCTCAGAGTGCAGATGCATGAAAGAAGAACCATAATAAATCATTATTTCATCCTGCATGACGGCCAGTGTGCCACAGGCTGTGGAAACAGAGTGAGAGAGCGGCCGCAGGCTGTTTGTGTTTTCCTTAATGTGTGTGTGATGAATTATGTAACAGTGTCCTCAGGGATCTAGGCCTGTTGTCTTCTGTGGACTGGATGAATGAATGAAGGAAGAACTGGGGTCTGTCCATCCGTCCGTCCGTCCAAAGTATTGTATTTTATTTGAGCTTAGTTTAAAACCCTCTCTGAGGTCTAAGGGTATTTTTGGGGCCTGGGGAAGTTTTATCATGCCCTGACATGTGTGCTTTTTTCAGTTGTATCTAAATAGCTAAAGTCTAATCTCACTGTAATCAGCACAAACTGGGCTATAATAATATGTGAGCAGCATGTATGTACATGATTGTGTTTTCGAGAAAATTTTTTTTATGTGTGGTTAGTGAAAAACTAAAAATTGTAAATCCCTCGAATAAGACCATAAAACACATACAGAACATTGGTTCCCGGGATTTTTGAGAACTGGATCTTGTAGCCTAGAATTTTTCTTTCTAAATTATGTGAAAATCATCTTGTTTACTCACTTACAGAAAACAATATATTGATTTAAATTTTCTAAGACACTTTTTGTTTGTAAAAGTCATATGCGAGTAGGTGTCAACTATGAATGAATATCATTGTGATTTACACCTGAGGAGACAAAGGCCTGCATAATGAGCTGCATAATGAGCCTCTCAGTCAGGTTTGTGACCGAGAGGGAAGAGTTACAAGAAAAAATGTGAGGACAAAACAAATGTATATATTTTTATATTTGCAGTTTATTTAAAATATATTTAATAATCTCAAAAAATAATGTATTATTCAATTGGGAGTGCAGTTAAACAGTTTATTAGGAACAATCAAAGCTAACTTTCAAAGCTGAATTTTTTGCATCATTGCTCCAGTCACACACTGATTTTCTATACAAAAAAACGAAACATTTTTTGTTATTAGTATCATTATTATTATTATTAATGTGGAAGAGAGCTGAGAATATATATATTTTTTATGAATTTAAAGAACAGCATTGTTTGTTACATTTTTTACAGTTACATTTATTTGTTACTTTTATGTTATTTACATCAAGCTTTTGAATGTTATAGTGTATATTGTTATTAAAACTTCATAAAGTTTCACTTGATTATACATTTAGTCAGGAATTATAGTTTGGAAAAAGTATAACTAGTAAAATGTGTGCACATTATGTGAAACCTGATACAAGTATATAAATAAATAAAAAGAGACTTACTCATGTTTATGTTCTCTACTGAATAAAGTGGAAAGAGGAAATCTCAAGTCCTGAGGTAATCTTCATCACATCTTCTTGGGGTGAATTATGTCTTATTGCTCTCATCGCGAAGCAAAAAGTAAAATAAAAAAACTTGAAGAACAGTCTGGCTGCGTTGTCTTCTGTGTGGGCGTATTCAAGCCGCGCGCTTCAGTTTGAATCTGGGCGTGGTCACATTAGATATAATGAAGGGAGACGTGAAAGACTGGACATCGCGTCGTTTTTCATATGGATTACTTTATAACAGAATATTTGTTTTTGGCGGCTCTTGTTTAGTTTAAAAGTAGACATGTCAAGCTTTCTATAGATATCTCTCTCATGTCTCTTCGTTGAGTATTCACTGAGTTACAGTTCATTTTAATGACGTTTTTGTAAATGAAGATCAGCGGAGACAAAGGCTGAAGACAGCACACCTTTTTGTTATCTTTATTTTATAAGTGCACAAAGTTTTGTTGTTATTATGTCTGTTTACAAAAAAAGTAGATCCTTTACAGATTCGATTGATGTATTGCTCTTATCTGTATGATCAAAACTGAAAGTGTAATTTAAGTTCTTTTCGGGGTTATCAGGAGAAAATGTCTCCTAACGCGTGTATGCGTTAATCGACTCCAGAGGGTTAACTACCTATAAACCAACCAGATCCACCACTTTGCAAAACTAGGAACTCTATGGAACTTCCTAGAATGCTGTTGAGTTGTTTGACACCACACACTCAAACAACTGATATTGTGCTCTTTTGTGAGGTCACAGCTTTTTTTCTGTCTGGTAAATCAGTAGATTTGCAGTAGATTTTTTCTTCTCCAGAAATGCTGCGATCCAGCTCCAGGCCCGAGAGCGTCTCCCACAAGCCCCCCAGAGGCAGTGTTGCCTGGTCTCGCGAGACAAATAAGCAACCAGGCCTGTGAAGCCCAAAACAAGCAACTTTTTCTACGGAAAAAGTTCCGTAGAAAACCCCCCCCCCCCAGGTTCTGGGAAGAGAAAAATAAATAAACTGTGTGCATGGTTTTACAATTCGTGGGGACGGATTTTAAACTGTGGGTACAGACTGTCAATTTACATCCATGTGGACAAATTGGTAAACTGTGCGCAGTCTTCCAAAACTGCACACAAGGTACAGTTTATTTATTTTTCTCCCCCCTGAGCTTCAGGACAATGACCACAAGGGGGAGTTAAACCACCTTTTAACATTATTTAACATTAGAAAACTGATGGGATATCAAATATAGACTGATGTAATGAGTACATTATATACACAGTAAACATCTGATAATTAAAAAGTCCAGTCAGTCACCATCAGTCGCAACTCGCGCGCATTTATTTAAAATTTACGTCACTCAATGACGACGTTTTCCTAACCAGAAAAAAAAAACAGATTGCCCTGCTCTACCTCTGATTGGCTAGTACTCGTTGCCATCTCGGTCAGAGCCAATTAGAAGCAGGATGTGGGTGGGAAAAAACTGTCTCCTGTGTGTATGGGGGAAAGGGAGGGACAGAGAGAACAGGCTAGAACTACGTTTAAATAACATATAGAAAATATCTGCTTGATAACTTATTATGGAGCTGGGAACAAGCCCAAATAAGCAACTACACTTTAGAAACAAGCCCAAAAAAACGCGACCCGCGACTACCAATATTTGTTAGCGACTTTACAGAAAAACAAGCCCAAAGTCGCTTATAATAAGCGGACTTGGCAACACTGCCCAGAGGGTGTTATCTCCTTCATTAATCCATCCCTCTATCGCTCTTTCTATCTCTCCCGCTTTGTCTTTCTCTCTGCTCGCTGATAACGGAGAACATGGAAATGTCAAGGATATTTTATTGGCGTTTCTATGAGCCTGAAGTGGTTTTGTGAGCTTGTGCACATGTCCTTGGCATTTTTTTGACAGTTTTTGACAAGCGTTTTTTATGATGATGGATTTTTGTTGTCAGTTTCTAAACATCATGTACACAAACAAAATTTTATATTTGAAGAATTTATTTCTGAGCTTTCCATGCATCCTTTGTGAAAAACAAATGGATTTTTGCTTTGGATTTGAATGGCAGCACTTCACTTGAACTTTGTGTGCTTCTGTGTGTGTACAGGATGGCCATTCAGGTGGATAAGTTTGATTTTGACAGCATGCCTGTGACGGACCATGATGCACTGCGACTGGCTACAGTACGCCAACAGGAAGAGAAGAGACAGCAGGTCCAGGGAGGACTCATCAACAGCACGCTAGACATCCACTGGACCATCATATCCTTTACTAAAGCCAGCTGTCCTGATAACACTATCTCTAAACACTTTCTTCTTGACACAACAGTGTCGCCAAAGCAGAGCACATTTGAGTAATTTGAGTAGCTCAACTTACTAAAAAGCAATGTTATTTTCTTTATGGGGTTAAATTCAGGCAATACCTTTATCATGGTAAAATTAATAAAATACACAGTCTTGCCCTACCCAGGCTCAATGCATGCCTGTACCAACATAATAAAAGCGTGTCAGGGTCATGTATTGAGCACGAGTTATAGCGCCCCTCTCTGGACATTTCACTTTGAAAATGCCGCGAAACATGCAGTAAGGTATGTAATATCGTTGTTGCAGAAATGTCACCTTAAGCAGGTATTTCCATTGAGCCTGGGTTGGTCTTATATGTCTTATATGACAGTGTCATACACATAAGATATAATATTTTTTATATTTTTCTTTTTTTTATAGCTTTTTACGATACATGTTTTTCCAAAGCAGCTTTAAAATTGTGTCATCAAAAATAAGATAAATTAAACACACGTTTACAGAATTAAACATACAGTACAAATAGTAAAAATAAACAGTTATTTGGCTATGGATATTGTATTAACCTAAACAGACTGATTTTATTTTATTTTATTTTATTTCAAACCTTCTAGAATACCCTTACAGAGTGGAAGCAAAGCATGTAATAATATAGAAAATATCTGAAACTTAAATTTTTCCATTTTATAATGAACTACTGTATAAGCCATGTCAGTCTGTGTTTAGTTATTATTTAGTCCTTATTTAGTCATCATTAGTTCCCTAACTGTAGGGTCGAAGCTGTCTGATTTATGAATCAGTTTTTTGTTGTTGTACTACGTTGCTGGAGCTTTGGCTTTGGAGTATGTGGAGTGACTCGGGTGATGTAATGTGTTATGGGTGTTACAAGTGTCCCAGCTGTGAGGATGACCGTCTGCCAGCATCTGTTTCTAACAGCTGGACATACTGGAGGAGGCACATTTACACATTTGACATATGGTTCAAACTTATGGCGCTTCTGTTTGTGTGCAGTACATGTACTTAGCTATAGTTTGAGGACAAATTTGTCCTCAGAAGTAAATCTGAGGACATGTCCTCAATTGGAAAAAAATTAAGTTAGATAATATTTTTCATGTAGTTTCGTTTTAGGGTTTAGATTAGCCTGTTTTATTTATGTAGTATTAGCTATATGTTGATAATGTTAGAAATTTGTGGTGTAGCTATAAAAATGGCCGTTGTGTTAGTGTATTTTTACATTCTCTAAATAGAGGCACAGTAACTCACCTATCACATGTTCTATCCTCCAAACTGGCAAAATTGATCAGACGCTACAGTTTCTTACTCATCATCCAGTGGCGTTTATCATCTCCCATTTATACCAGGATACTGACACCCTGGCACAAGCTCTGAACATCCCACATTTTAATAGCATTTAAACGCCCCCATGATTACAAGCACTTGTTCTCTTCACGAGTCGCTTGCCACTGTGGAGGCTCAATGACACTTACAAAATAATAAACACCTAAAATAATAAATAATCAAGAGATCCAGTCCTGAGCGGCGATGTGCATGCCATGAGCATGACTGATTGGATGTGTACAAACATAGGCATTCTTGGACGGGTAAAATCACAAGGATATGAAGAGAAAGACGTGAAGAGTAACAGATAAGGGTTGTGTTCAGAGCCGCCCTGTGGGAGAATGTGTCCAAGTTCGTACTGAGCCTACTGGTCAGAGATGCCATCATGCCAGTCAACCAACCATAAACACAGATATATCGGAGTGTGACCACACTGGAGATATTATAAAGAGAGATGTCTCTGCGTAGCCTGTAACCTTCATAGTCTGTCGTTTGGCCAGTAATTACTGAAACGTGAGGTAATTTACTAGAATTTGTGTTATGTGAATCCTTTTATTTGTCTCCCTCAGGCCATCCAAGACATATATATAAGTCTTTTTGGAGACATTTAACATTCCATCACTTGCACACCAGTGAATCCTCTACAGTGAATGGGTACCATTAGAATAAGATACCAAACAGTTGATAAAAACATCACAATAATCCACATGTTTGAAGTTAAGAATGCCTTAATGATGGATTTGTTTCTTACAAACATGCAGATTTTCAGTTCACTAGACACTAATTGTTAGACTGGAGTGAATTACTTGTGGATTATCGTAATGTTTTTATCAGCTGTTTGGAGTCTCATTCTGACGGCACCCATTCACTGCAGAGGATCCACAGGTGAGCAAGTGATGTGATGCTAAATTGATCCAAATCTGTTCCTGTGTAGAAACAAAATCATATACTTCTGGAATAGCCAAATGTCAAATGAAGTCAAATAAATAGTTTCTTTATTATTATTATTACTGTTCATATCTGGCTATAGGAATCCCTTCCTCTCTGCCAGATCTCTGCCAGCGTACACTTACATGGTTCAGTTAGGAAAAGGCCATCTCTCAGACTCAATGCAGCCCTCAGCATCATTACACAGCTCACAGTCATTAGAGGTTTCTGATAGCATCACTGCTGTTACAAATATTACACCTCTGTCAAAACACTCATCGTCTTCATGCACGCTGCTTGGCTAATTTAAAGCAGGAAAAAAAAGAGTGACATTATTGTTCTAAATGCTTCCAGGTATAAGAGGATAAAAGTCAGTAGGGTAGAGAATTATTGGACATTCTGATCAAATGTGCAACAGGTTTCAGTGGCATTAAGGATGCACCAGTATATCAATTTTGAGTGAAAGCAAAAAGCCATGTTTTCCTTGACCAAATGTGCACTCGTCCCTACAGCGTCATGGCGAGGCCAGCGTGGAGGGCGTCCTAAACCAGCTCATACTAGAACATCTGCAGCTGGCTCCTCTACAGTGGGGTAAGAACACTTTCCGCTCTCTCCATCCCCATTTTCATGAATACATGTTCAAATATATTCACACTCAGAGGTTATTTGTCTCCAGTGGTGGTTGTAGGACTGGTCTCTGTTCATGTTTCTTATTTGCATTTGTAATCGAGGAGAAATGTCCCTCACCGTGCGTGTTTGTGGCTGTTCATGCAGTACAAGGTTCTTGCATCCTTTGTGTTGTTTTATAATTGTTGGTCTGTGTAGGTGTGAACTAGATGGATGTGTTTTGACACAGTTCTGAATAGCTAAGCATATTTGAAATGTAAGTGTGAGATTTTATTTTGTTTTATTATTTTTGAAGCCATATGTGAATGACCCCTTTCTACATTGATAATGATTATAACTTGAGCTAGTATAAGGAATCGTTTGAATTTGACAAAATACTGAATATTTCTTTGTGAAATTGAAATGTAAAATAATAAAACTAACAAAATAAATCTCTTCATATAAGCAAAGGCTTTGCCTGTGCTCATTCCATTTAAAATCAGAGGCTACCACTGGATTTTAATTACGATCCAAACATAGATGCTAAATACAGAATGGACTTCAGCTTTGTGAAACTATACTACATAAAACATATCAGAAAAAAAAAACAGCAGACGGGCTGAATGAGAATGTCAGTCTCTGACAGCAGGTGGAGCTTATGAAACAGCAGGTATTTATAACCTGCTGCCCCTTTAAGACCAAATGCACCGATCCTATTTAATGATGCACATGAGATTTCTTGCTCCACTGTTTACATTTACTTACAACATGCTTGAATGATTTAAAACGACTGACAGTTTCAATCGGCAAGATTAAGAAACGTGCAAATGATCATCCTATCCCCTAAGTGAGTGAACAACGTGAATCAAGGAAGGAATTTTCTATCACTATTCAAAATAAAGACAGTGATGCATTTTGGTAGCCCGATTGGAAAACACAATAGTCCTGGGACGTCGGGGTAGTGATTTTTCAAGCCCTGAGTGAACACATTTGCACCTTATCTAATTTGGTAAAAAATAAAAATAAAAAAAAAAGTTGTGTAAACAAAAAGGTGTATTATATGTATATATGAAAATATTTATTAAAACAAATTTTCTAGTTTATATTTATATATTTAAATATATCACACAACCTAGTTTGTTTTGTCCCTGAAAAAAAAAGTTAAACAGTAAATGTTTTTAGCAAGTACAGAAGTTCTAATTTGCTATGTTGTGTGCTATTAAGGTAGACAGGTTTGTTTATTATAATGTCATTTGTAAAGTTCTAGTTCTATCTGTTTTGCAGTTTGAGCTGTCTTAAATTCAATACTGGTTCTTGGTATGGGAAAGGGGCAGAGGCAGTGTTTCTTGTTTATTGTTAAAATTTAGCTAGGATGGAAAGTAGAAAATGTGTGTGTGAGAGAGAGAGCATGGTGTGGATTCTCTGCAAAAAAATCATAGGAGTTGTCTGAGAGTCTGGGTGGCATGTCTTAGCCTGGATCATCTGTAGGTTCCTCTGTGGCAGTATGTGTGATGTAACACGCTCTTTTACTGTCTGTCTTCCGATGGCACTCAGAGACCAAAGCTCAAACTTGTGTCTATATTTATCTGTAACCAGCCTCTCATGTTTCCTCTGCTTGTGGATCTGAAGTCGTGCTTCTTCTCTTCCTCCTCGTTGTCGGGGGGTCAGCAGCCATTTACAACACATCATATGATTGTGTTTATTCAAGCCTGCAGACCTGCATAACACTAATACTAGTTCATAAATGTTGGAGGACTTGTCTGAGATGAAACATGTTCCAAATCACAGTGATCATCTCTGTCTGCGTTTATCAGCGTTACGTTTGCTTACAAGTGGCTGTCAGAGCACTAGTATCTTATTTATCTGTCATTATGGCAGGCCTGTTATGTCAGGTATTGGTGTGATTTAATGCTTTGTTTCATCTGCCAATAGTGGATAAATTGAGAGAATTTATCAGCCACAAAAATGTCTCAGTGGGCAGTATTTTGCGTTTTATATACAGTCTGAGTCTACACTGAATATCTGTGATTCAAAATCTAATTTGAACTTGAAAAATAATAGAAAATTATGCTGGAGAGTTTGATCATCAGGTTTAATTCACTATAGCAAAAGCCGAACAAA
Source organism: Carassius carassius (assembly GCF_963082965.1). Lineage (NCBI taxonomy): Eukaryota > Metazoa > Chordata > Actinopteri > Cypriniformes > Cyprinidae > Carassius > Carassius carassius. The sequence goes on along the minus strand of NC_081779.1, from coordinate 6,052,357 downwards.
ATACTGACTTTATATTATATTGTATTATATTATATTATATATATATTTATTGATGGTTTTCAGTTTTATTTATTTATTTATTTATTTTTTAACATCTAGAATTCTTCTCTCTCTCTCTCTCTCTCTCTCTCTTTCTCTCTCTCTCTCTCTCTCTCTTTATTTTATAAAAATCTTCCACCCTAAATATATTAAAATTGTATTTATTTTATTGCATTCTATTTAACTATTTACTCAAAATGTTTATTTAATTTTGTTGTTGTTGTTTTTTTTTTTGCCCCAAAACAGTTTCTCCATCACGTATATAATATAATTTGAATTAAAAAAAAAAAGTATTACAAGTTGCATAAGTATTAGGTCTTAGGTCCAACTGTATATAAAAATTAATTATTTAAAATATATTTCTAAAGGAATTATTTATCTATTTTTTTGTATTTTGTAGTTGTATTTTTGACAACAGATATATAAAGGTTAAAGCAAGTTTTTACTTGCACTGGGTTTTTATCGAGTGTTATTTCTGAACCCTGCACACACACATACAGTAAAATTAGAGATGTTCAAACACACAAGAGCAGCAGAAGAACCATTCAAATTATTTCCCATCATCAGCAGCATTTATTTAGCTATTAAATGTGGTCAGCGCTCTTTAATGATTTAACGGACCTATCAGAAGTATCTCTCTCATGCGTTTATCAGAGATGTGAAAACTCTTAAAAAACCCATCTGAGCTTCTGAACGTCTGATGGCTCTTTCTGCTCCTGCTTGTCTTCCAGTCCAGATACTCTCGTATAAATTGATATCTGCTGAGAGCTCCTGCAGTTCTTCTGCTGTTAAAAACTCAACAGTGGTGTTCAAACTAAATGAATCTGCTCTGAAGGCTGACACTTCACTGGTCTTAAATTGACATGTATTTCGAGGAAACCTTCACCGGGTCATTGCGTTTTAGATGGTGGATTATTAAAAAGTAAAGACAGAAACTTTGTCAAACTTTTAAAGTGCGCTATTTTTAGAACTTGACTATGGTTCATATGGTTATGGTTCTCTAACTCTTTCATTTATTTAACTCTCAACCCCTCTGAACTCAGATCAGGCAGCCAAGTGATTTTATTTGTATTAAATACTTTATTTTTGTATTTAATTATTAGATTATAATTATTTTATTACATATTTATTCATTAATTATTTTTTAAATTTATTAATTCATTTATTTTATTGATCTTTTTTTTTGCCTTTAGTAAAAAGGATTACGGTGGCCCAGTAATGCACAACACAACGACATTAAAAAAGCAAACATAAGCTCACAACACAACGACATTAAGCCACAACACAAATACATTAAGCCACAACACAAAGACATTAACCCACAACACAACGAAATTCTCACAACACAACGAAATTAAGCCACAACAGAACGAAATTTTCACAACACAGCGAAATTAAGCCACAACACAACGAAATTCTCACAACACAAATACATTAAGCCACAACACAACGGAAATGCTCCCGACCACTAGGGGGCAGTTGGTCTGCAGAAACGGTCAATAGACTACATATTTCCTGTGAAATCTCAGGGCGAATAAGAGAGTGCATTACCAGCTGCAAAACTTTTATCCATAAACGATGAATATTACATAATATTTATACATTTTGCTATAATACGACAAATTAAGTATACCACAGCAATATAATTATTTAATGAAGAGTTCCATAGACATCTGTGAGGGTGGTTTACACCGCTATTGCTGTGACCCGTTTTGTGAGGCTCCTCAAAGGTTTTTCACACTTCTCCACTGGATGTAGAAACTCGAAATAAGTGGATTCAAATTAGTAATGTAAGATTTAAGGATTTCAACATCACTTCTGATACTTCAGTCTGCAGGCGCCTCTTCAAGAATGACAACAGCATGCGAATCTACACTAGGTAAGATCTAAACCTTTATTACTATATTAACGAGCACAATGTAGGCCTATTGTGAATTTTTTAATTGTCATTATTTATTTTTTGTCGCTGTGGTTGCCTGTTTGTTTAAAAACCTCTTCCGTGGATCAAGGCAATACCTGTTAGTAGATGATTAACCCAAAAATAAAAAAATAAAGCTGTCATCATATACTCAACATTATGTCGCTGTAAACCCATATGGCTTGCTTTGTTCATTGGCATACAGAAATGTTGTAAATAATGTTACCGTCAGTCAGCTATCTAGATAGACCCCACAGAATAAATTCAGAACAGTTTAGAATGACACGAGGGAGAATAAGCTAAAACCCCAGCTAAAATCTTTTTACAGACCTACCTTTTTTCCACTTGTATGTCAATACATTATACATTTTTAAGTATCCTTCAGGTTCAGTGTAGGCAAACAAACTTTTTACATTGTTTGGTGTGTATTTTCTGAAAACATGTCTCATCCAATCTAGATTTGAGAAGTAGATCCATTTAATGGTCATTTGGAGAGTTATTGAACCTGCATTCCACATGGTTCGTGAGACCAGAGCAAGGACAGCTACAGAGAGGAGAGAAGTTGGAATAACAAGCAATGCAATGGTAAATATTGAGAAAGAAAATGTTGATGCACACATTACATGCATGTATCATAATTATTTAACATTTATTTTGACAGTGTCAGTCTCTGCAGCCCTTCGATGAGTTCCCCCTCTTCATGGTCCACCTTTCAGTCGATCTTCCACAGAGAGATCTGGCCTTACACAAAAAACTTGGGATGGATTCATTTGGTTTTATTTGTACAGACTACAATATAAAATGTAAATTAAATATTATGTAAGTGCAAATATATGTAATTTTAATACGTTTTCTTGCTCACCAGTGTAGTGTAAACATGTAAATATCCACAATTAAATTTTTTAAACTTTGATACAGTTTTAATAGTTATGTAAAGTACAAATACTAATAACTATGACAGTGTAATGGTGTGTTACTATATTTTTATAACACTTCTGCCACTTGGAGGACTGCTAGGTCAGGCAGATCACTGGTGACATCACTGTAAACATTCTCCTGAGATGAAAAACAAAGGTATAGTGTAAATTGACCATTAAGAAAAATAAAAAATTTCCACCATCATTACAAGTTGCATGCATAATGAATAGAGCCATAATCATTATGATTGTGTTTTTGTCTTTTTTCTGTTAGGGCTAATCAAATAGGCATGTTATACATTATGAATAAAAGCAAGATATGAAAAGATGATGTATCAATATTAGACACTTTCCTCCTACCTTAACCACTCAGCGAGTTTCCTCTCTTGAAAACAGGACCACCATCCCACTGACAGGACTTGGCTTAATTCTCTAAGCATACCAATGGGGCGTGTTAATGTTATTAATCAAAGTTTATTAATTATGTCATACATTAAAGAATTTGATAATTCTCTTACTTACCATTGTTCTAGGTTTGTGCCAGCTCTGCTCCCTTCAGTGCAGCTCTGTACAGGAGGAACTGCACTGATTCTCAGTTCTGAATAGTGTGCTGTCTGCTACAGTGCTGCAACAGTATGGATGGGAGTCCGTTAAAACAATCTGTGAAGATAATAACATTGGTTTACATAATTAATAGATTTCAGATACATTTGGAATTACTTTCAGTTGCATTTTAAATTATTACATTGTAAATTACTCTATATTTAAAATAAATTGACAAATAATTAATATTTTATATAATGTTACAAACATGCCAATAGACTGTAAAGAGATCAGTAATATTTCAAAGGATGTCCCTATCTCTCTTAACCATTTCTGATCTTTTTTGCTTTTTACTGAATAGCTTTATCATGCTTGTGTTGGGGATCCCTGGAAAACTGCTATATAAATGTGAACAATTAATTCAAGCTTCAGGTTACAGATAATATAATTTGAAAATATAACAATAACTGTCAGACTAAAGCCCCGTTCACACAATGAATGCTAACTATTAAGATAACGATAGAGTCCACAGCAGCGAACGATATAATCTGTTTATTCTAAGCGTGCACACGCTTGTCAGCTGCTTTACATTCTCGAGCTCGTTATAGCAGGATTCTGATTGGCTGTCAATGTTTTTAATCGTTCATCAGCTGGAAAAAAATAGTTCTTAATTCCAATGATATTGTTTCTCTTCTTTATCATTATAGCTGTGGTGTGGACTCTTTTTTTAAATAGTGAGAACGATTTTTAAAACTAAATATCTTTATCGTTTTCTTTATAGTTTGGTGTGAACGGTCCTTTAAGATTTATTACGATACATGGCAATCTAAAAATGGCAACAGTATTTAAAATACTTTATATTAAGTGAAGAAGTTTATATCACAGCAAACACCTATCAGAACCACCGATGCAAATCAACGTGGATTACCGGGAGTCCTGCTGTTATTTCTACTATCTCTTACGAGTTATAAAAAGATGAGGTGGACGGAGTTTAAAGCTAAACTCTAACTTAGCCCTGCTATTTTTGAGCTGATCAAGTCAGTGCAGCAGCGTTATCCAGCCTTATTAGCTAGATTTGCTAGAAGACGATAGAACAATACTCACCCAAAAGTTGTTGATGTCACGTTTAATGCCCTTCTCCGCGCGATGAAATTCATTTACAGTCATCAGGGGAAGTTCTTGTAAGATGAAAAATCTTCTCCTCTTGTCAATTTGAAAGCTCTACGGAAAGAGCAATGGTTTCCCCGCACAGCACCGGATTTACATAAGCCCCCCTGAGGAAAAACATTGTGTACAAGAGCAGAGCTAAACGGTCCAAATATTATCAATTTATTTTTTGCTCGATTCATGAATCGATACATTAAGATTATCAGGATATCAAAACATTAAAAAAACACGTTTTTCATTTAAAAATCGATTACACATATTAAGTTACACATACGTCTCGATGAAATATCGGTGTTTAACTTTCAACACTGCCCCCTAGTGGTCGGGAGCACTTCCGTTGTGTTGTGGCTTAATTTCGTTGTGTTGTGAGAATTTCGTTGTGTTGTGGCTTAATGTATTTGTGTTGTGGCTTAATTTCGTTGTGTTGTGGCTTAATTTCGTTGTGTTGTGAGAATTTCGTTGTGTTGTGGCTTAATGTATTCGTGTTGTGGCTTAATGTCGTTGTGTTGTGAGAATTTCGTTGTGTTGTGGCTTAATGTATTTGTGCTGTGGCTTAATGTATTTGTGTTGTGGCTTAATTTCGTTGTGTTGTGAGAATTTCGTTGTGTTGTGGCTTAATGTATTTGTGTTGTGGCTTAATTTCGTTGTGTTGTGAGAATTTTGTTGTGTTGTGGCTTAATGTATTTGTGTTGTGGCTTAATGTCGTTGTGTTGTGAGAATTTCGTTGTGTTGTGGCTTAATGTATTTGTGTTGTGAGAATTTCGTTGTGTTGTGGCTTAATGTATTTGTGTTGTGGCTTAATGTCGTTGTGTTGTGAGCTTATGTTTTCTTTTTTAATGTCGTTGTGTTGTGCACCACTAGGCCACCATAAAGGATAGAGGTGGAAAGCAATGAGGAACAGGAGCTTATTTTTAGATGAGTGGATGGATAGATTAACCTAATTATTTGTTAAATCAAGAGTATTTGATGGTAGTATGAAGTAAGAGCATGTATTATTTGCAAAACCCTCGAAACACTTTACCCAGCACGCTTTGTAAAAGCTTGATGCTTTTAGTGTGGGATACTTTTGGAATCTCATAAGCACAGTGTGAGTGTCGATTAGTCTGTAAGAGCCGTAATCTAGTGTTTTATTCACTTCCGTTCTTGAATCTATTTGCTGTAGGTAAAGACAGGTACTCTGCGGCATTCTGCGTTACCATGGGAACCGACCAGATTTAGATGATTCTGTTCATTTACACCGAGGGGCAATGCGGCACTGTCCATTTCAGCCACTGATCTATGCCCGTGTAAGTGTTTGGATGTGTGTTTGTTTTTTTGTTACACAGTTCCTAAGAAATCAGTATATTGTGTAGTATGTGCAGACGCTTATAGGCTCCTCTGTACTGTATTCTAATGCTCATTGGCTGCTCTGTATTTCAAGCAAACTGAAATAATATTTTCTTGAAAGTAAAAACAATATATATACTCCAATAATCTTTGTTTTAACTTAAAAAAATTGCAGTGTAAATACAGGGCCTGAGATATAAACTTTCACTTATAATTTAAACAGAATATTTTGATATTGGTGATGAAAAAAATAAAATAATAAAATGATAAAAAAGATCCATGAACATTGTGTCATCTAACCACTTTAATGTGTAACTCATGGCTGGCTTGCGATTCATTGGTTGCTATGTGCACCACCTTGTATTTCATTGGCTGCTGTCTGACCTGTCTTGCATTTCATTGGTAGCTATGTGCACCACCCTGCATTTCATTGGCTGCTACGCACAAGCTACGCAATATCACGTTCATTATCTACGCAATATCGCGTTCATATTGCGTATTCATCAAATGCTTGTCAGTGATCTAGGGCTCTGTCTATTAAATGCCTCTCCATTTGAAAGCAGGCGATTTAGCGGTAATCACAGAACCAGATTTACTGATTAGGTGTGCATGATCATATCATTAGATATATCGCCCAGCCCTTCTTTCTTTCTTAAAAAAGGTCGGAGTGTGTAATCAAGCATTAATGATATGTTCACATTTGAATCTACCACTTTATGGCAAAAGAGAATGCTTTTTCTCTCTCTCTCTCTCTCTCTCTCTCTCTCTCTCTCTCTCTCTCTCTCTCTCTCTCTCTCTCTCACTCTCACTCTCTCTCTCTCTCTCTCTCTCTCTCTCTCTCTCTCTCTCTCTCTCTCCATAGAGAGTATTTGACTGCAATACAGCATTAAGACTGCATCCCCTTACTGGTTTGACATAAATAAGATGCTACCAGCAACTTAGTGTATGCTTTATAATGTTAATAAATGCTAGTTAAACACATTAAAGATGTGTGTGCTTGAGGGGAACAGCTAATCTGGCTCAGCACAATACAAGCACATTTGATCCTCGTGGTTCTATTATGTTGGCGTGGCACAGAATTATAAAATTGTCATGCGGTACAATTCCTAAACAAGCTCTTTTGAGCTGTAGGATTTAAAAAAAATAGCTTGTTCGGTACAGCTTGTTCCTTTCTGATGTTTATAAATGGGAAGCCGTTATTTGCATTTCTCTCTCTGATAGTCAACAACAGTGATGTGTCTAGTCCAATCAGCATCTCTGGAATCTTTCACCCATTGTGATGTAACAATAGGCCCGGTTGAATCATGCACTCGCTTTGTTTGAGTGTGCCCCGTGTGTGGCAGACATCAATAGTGTTGTATTTCACATCTGTATTACTGTGGTCAGAAGTTCTTTTGAGTGAAAGGGTTTCTGCTCACTGGTGTGTGTGATCATTAGGTTGTCTGCGCAGACGTATGTACATGATAATTACGCTGCGGAGGCCTCACTGTCTTATTTGCTCTCAGCAGGTGGGGATTAAAGCTTCTAAACCAGAAGGCAACCAATGTAATGGAAGAACCACACAGTGGTTGTATTTTAGTCAACTGATACCCATCCTAGAGTTCTACTTCTTTACCCACATCTCTTAATTTTTAATTGTATTAGTTTAGTTTAGTTGATCATTTTCGTTTAGTTTAATTTATTTGTCTGTTTTTTTTATATTATTAATTAGTTTTATTTTATTTGGTTGCTTTTTTTGATGTTTGTATATTTTTTTATGTTTTTTTTTTTTTTTTTTGCTTTGCTTTGATTTCCAGGCCTTGAAAAGTCATGGGATATTTTTATAGTGAATATACATTGTTCTAGTTATGCTTCAAAATATATGTCATTGTTTAGAATTTGATCTTTGCAAATGCAATTACTAGAAAATAGTACAGGGTGGTATACAATAGTTATAGTAGACATGTGCCGGTATTCGGTTATGTGATATATCACGGTAATGAATATGCACGGTATTCTTATCATGGGCACTTCTATATACCATGAATAATTATACATTACAAATTATTAGGAATTTGGGATGCATTTTAAGAATACTTTTCCCATCAACTGGTTAAAATGCACAACACCGCTGCATGTTGCTTGAAAGACAAGAAAGCATGTGCACTCTGGTGTAAACAAGCATGCATGAGAAGCACATGGGGGAACACGTGAGATGCGCTGAATGAAAAAACATTCACTCTCTGACAGGAGACGGCGATAAACTGAAGAAAATGCAGCCGTTACCCTGGAAACCCCATAAATAAAGCAGCTGCGCTACTTTCTAAAACTTATTGTGATGGGTGGGGTGGGGCCGAGAGAGGTGGGAACAGGAGCGAGGCCGGTGGAGTGATTGGAAATGAGTGACACCTGCTCGACCCACTGGTCTCGAGTCCCGCAGAGGAGATGGAGGGATATAAAACCGGAGCGATGACAGTGAAGGACGAGAGAGGACCAGGCCTGGGTTTTAGTTGTGTTTGCTTTTTATTTGTGTGCGTCAGTCGTCCGTGAGGGGCTAAGGGCTGTTTTGTCTTTATTTTGTAATTAAAGTTTCTGTTTGATTGTCCGCCGGTTCCCGCCTCCTTATCTAAATAGATTTAAATAGCCATTTAGATTTGTGGATTTGCTATGGTGTTCATCACAACGCCAAATACTTAAATATTTGGACTAAATAGACTTGTTCGGTGTCACGTCATAGCTGTGTGGGCGGAGTGGAACGGAATGGCCAGAGGTGTCGTTTCATGACATTTTTGTTACCTAATTGAGCAAGAGACTGCTTACTACAAGCCTATATGAGAACAAGACAGCTTGTGAAAGTAAACATTTGTCGTTTTGTTTTGCTTCATTTTAATAAAGTGATAAAGATAAAGTTTTTTTTTTGTTAAAGAATAAAAGCCTTTAACAAAAAAAAAACATTAAATTAAATTTTATAAAAATTTGAATTATATTTGAATTTAAAATGCATAATTTTAGTTAGGATGAAGAAAAGCTTTCGGCTTCTCTTCTGAGGCCACAAGAGGGCGCATTAGGCAAAATACTACTAATGCACGTTTATTCAACGCATAAGAAAATATGACTGTGAAAAGTGCATAATATTTAAAATAATGTTTATAATTAAGTTGCTTAAAAAACTAAACAAAACAGCATCATGTGTACATGCATAGTTTAATACAAATGGCGGAAAGCCAATCACACAAAGTACATTTTTCATTTAAACATGAGATGCAGTAGGATGGGGAAAACCCACCATAAAGTCTCAAGATATGTTTTTGAAAAAAATGAACCCACCTTAATTTTGCATGGCTTTCTAAACAAAACTCTGTTGTGCGAGCAAGAGTGCAACGGTGATAAAAGATGTCCCCCTCTAGTAAATGCGTGAAATATGCGTTCTGTGTGAATGGCTTGGTTTCAGTTTTGACCTAAACAAGATCTTCTCCACATTCTCTTTTTCTGCAATATTTTGATTGAACATCGCAGCAGCACTGCATCTAGTTGCTTCAACTGTATAGGTTTAACAAAAACATTCTAATGCAGTGACATTTTTATATTGTCATCGCATCTCGTGCGCAACTGATAAAGGCCAAAGTGTAATTTGACCATCCGCATCCACGCACCGTCTACATTATGTAATTTTCGTCATCAAGAGGTCCACGCGGTCTCAAAATGTGCCTGCATGCGGATGGGGTGCACGGCTGTCAAGAGTGCATGCACGAGGTGAATGATGACAGAAGTGGTACTGCTTGTCGAGCTCGTCCGACCTTTTGAAAGCTGTGCGGACGAGGCTTTGTGTGAGACGGAACAGAACGCGAAATGTGAAGCCTTAAAGCTGCTTCCTTAACCGACACCTAAAATTCGATTGAATGTGGATTTGTTTTGTTTTTTATTCGACGAATATACAAAATTCTAATTTTTTTTTGACAGCTCTAGTGTATAATAATATGAAATAGGGCTGGACGATTATGGCCTAAAATCAAAACCTCGATTAATTGAACATTTTACCTCGATTACGATTATTGAACGATTATTTTGTTTCGGATTTGTTTTTGTTTTTTTGCCCTCATAGTTCACTGACAAGGTTTGTACTGTAAATATGATTGACTATCAGCAGTTATTTTATCTATGTTCGTAACATTTCTTACTAGGGTTGCGTATCGTTTGAATTTTATCAATTCCGATTCTTATCGATTCCTAGTTTTGATTCCAATAAGATAAAAAATTAAATATAAAAAAATTAAGTCAAACATTTAGATGTCAAACATTTTTACAAAGCATTCTGTTGCAGCTGAATAACATGAGCAAAAATAAGCAGCCTACAAAACACTGCAAAAGGAATTTTGCCTGTAATTAAAAAAAAATACCATAGCAAAAACAACTAGATTAATATAAATTTCAAATATTAAAGTGGTAAAGACAAGTAATAAGATAGGTCAGTAATAAGAAAGGAACAAACAAATCAACTAGCAGTATCATAAATAAATACAACTAAACTAAATTTCAGGTACAGAAACTGTAATTAAAAGTTTAAAAACACACTAGTTTTCTTTTTATAAATAAAATAAAGATTAATCAAGTAAAGTTATTAAATATATTCAGTCAAGATCAGTGAATGATTTTCTTTTGTTCTTTGATTGACAGGCAGCGCGTTTATTAGGCTGTTGTCTCTTTAAGCATAAATACTGCACATGTGTTTTCTTTCTCATCTGTTTATGTTCACGTAAGACAAAAACGGCTGCATTTATGATGATATACTGATGTAGTTTTCTGTATCGTAGTTTCGACTCGGAACAACCGTTTCTACAGTTAAAATACACGGAACAGTCCGAGAACGGACACAAACCGGGAACCCGCAGCGCGACCGCCGACCGCTACTCTCTGTGCACGCGCTTGTGCTTCATGTGCGCTGCACACAAACATGCTATAATAAGTTTTGAGATTCTAAGCTACTTTAGTGATAAATCACAGGACAGCCCTGACAACTAGTTTCTGTGTTCCTCCGTGCATGCGATCTTCATAGCTACTGTTTATATGAGTGTTCGTGCCACAATGCAGCTGCGCGAACATGGTAGCTCGATATAATACACATCCGATCATCTAATCGCTTGAATGTCCAAACCATAAAACAAATACAACTGACAAAGTTTAGTGAAGACGCAAGGCCATCACTATGTGTTGAACCGGCGTTCACCTCCGTGTTTTGCTTTTATGCCACTGACTGGACAGGGCAGAGTCATCTAGTATGCTTTTAAGGGGGAAGTGTTAACAGGATTAAAAAACCAATATAACCGACATGGGAAAATTACGTCGGTTAGAGGTTATGAATTTCGGTTTTGATTATTTTTCGATTAATCGTCCAGCCCTACTATGAAATACATATTTTAATAGATTGACATCACAAAATATCAGGGAGTGACATTTATTTGATTGTGATACGAAGGAGCGTTACTGTAAGCCGTGCTGGGGGACATGACTACATGACTAATGACAGATCATTGCAGGGCAAGTAGTGTAGCCTATCTGTGCTACCCACTCAGTGCTATGTCTGGTAGTCCATCTGTTTATCAGTCAGATACATCTTCAGATTAGATTGTTTAACTTATTAGAGGTAAAGAACGCCACAAAGCAACTTTTCGGTACTGCACCAAACATAATCATAACAAAAAAGTAAAGATCAAGTGGCTAACAAGATCTCCTCGCATTAATTCAAATTATTTGTTTTCCCCACAGCATAAACGTTTATGATGTTTTTGTGGGCTTTCCCAGCAATGCCGAACAAATCTATAGGCTATTTATTTTCAAACTTTCTTTTTTACATTTTAATCTTGACTACAACATGCCCTGTTTTGATTCTTTATTGTTCGTTCGCACTTTACACCAGGGATTCATTAGTTAACATTAGTTAATTCATTAGTTAACATAAACTGCCAATGGAAAATTCTTCTGAACATTCATCAATCTTAGGCATTCCAATATTTAAAATCGATAGTTGCAGCTGTGTTATTTAATGAACTAACATGAACTCAGACTTGCATTTTTTAACAAAGATTAATAACTTCTGTAACAAATGTAGCTATTTCTCATTGTGAATGTTAATGCATTAACTAAGGTTAACTAATGAGGTCTTATTGTAAAGTGATACCTATTGGTTTCTTTTGCACTTTAATCTGTGTAAAACGTTTAACTATTTTTCTGTATTATTGAATTTAAATATTCAGTTATTTTTGTTATAAGAAAAAAGTTATTAAACCTGTTATACTGTATTATGACCACTTTTTTAAAACTGCATTTCAATATCAAGATAATACCGTATACCATGTTAAAAGCATTAGCAATTAAATGCAACATGAAAATTTTATACTGGCATATCCCTAAGTAATATTAAATCGAGTTCAAATTGAGATGCAGGCAGTCTTTAGACCTTTTTATATTGTTAGAAATGCATATACAGAGGCATCTTAAAACGTTCAAAACAACAGATGCACAACAACTCTCTGTTGATTCTGTTTTGATGTTTAAAAAATAGCTGTTGTAGAAACAGAACTCCTCTGTGCTGCTTCTGTGTAAGCTCAGGTCTTTTGGACCAAAAAAAGAAGAACACAAGCATTTCATGGTTGAGCTGTGGTGAGATTTTTGTCTTGTCAGACTTTACAAGCTTCTACAGAGAGTTTTCCGACTCTTATTTCTCTTATCTCTTATTCCTCCATAATGTTTTGAAGAAGATACACTAACTGTCCAAGCAAATTACCAGAGACAAATGATGAGCCTGACTCTAAAAACTGGAATGACCCTTTATATCCACCAAAACCAGAATGGATGAGTCTGAGAGAGAGAACAAAATTGGAGTGGGCTGGTATTAAATGGGCATTAAATAATTATTGTCATCATAATAATCTTCCCAAATGTCTGATGGGTGAATGTGAACCCATCTGGAGATTCTCAGATTTGTTTTTTTATCGCAGTTTTTGTCGCCACTTGAAATACTGAAATACGCTTTGCTATATTAACTTAAGTAACTTTAGGTGAATATTTCATGAGGAAGTACTTGGAAGACTGATAGTCAAATTTGCTGAGTAGAGATATGGTCTGTTTAATCACATAAATCTTGTGAAACGAATCCACCAAAAACATGGAGAGGATTTGGAAACACAGGAGACTGAAAGATGGAAGAGGTGATGTAATTTGATTTCCATACCTGGAGTCAAGACCCATCATCTTGACACATCTGGAATGAAGGGCTTCCGTCACATGGAAAGATCTACTCAGACAGCAGGGCACTGGGGCGCTGCTGCTAAGAGGCTAAACCACAGACCTCTAAACACAGGAGCAAAAAAACAAAAAAATATGTATCTGTCCCACTGGTGAGAATCAGGGTGTTGACAGTAGAGCGTATAGAAGACATCATGAAGATTTTTGTCATTATTTGGGATGGTCTGAATAGGCCAGAAACATCATCCATCCATCCATCCATTGTTCTGTCTATCTGTCCTTCTGTTGTTCAATATTTTTGTTGTTCTAGGATTATATCTATCCATCCATCCATTCATCGTTCTAGCTATCAATCTGTCTATCTGTTCTTCTGACGTTATATATTTCTGTAGCTGTCGGTTTATTCAGCCAACATTTTATCTATCGTTCTGTTGCTCTGTCTGTCATTCTATCTGTCCTTCTGTTGTTCTATCTATCCATCCTTCCATCCATCCATCAGTCATTCTGTTGTTCTGTCATTCTGTCTATCTGTCCATCTTTTGTTCTATATTTCTGTTGTTCTATCATTGTATTTATGTATCATCGTTCTATCTATTTATCACTCAATCATTTTATCTGTTCTATCTATTGTTCAATCATTCTATATATCGTTCTATCATTCTGTCTGTTCTTCTATCTATTGTTTTAACTATGTCCGTCCGGCCATCCATCCATCCATCCATCCATCCATCCATCTATCTATCTATCTATCTATATCTGTCATTCTGTCTATCCTTCTATCTGTCTCTCTGTTTATCTAGATTTCAGAAACATCTTGAAATGTCTTCAAGAAGTTCATCATTCTTCTCTGCACTAGACTACAGAATAAATCCTGAACAAATGTCTGGTCCCAGTGTTGGTGAGTGTATGGCAGTGTTTCGGCTGCGGTATGTAAATGACAGCATTGATTAAGCGGCGTGTGTTGACTCTGTAAGGAGACTGTGAGTGGATCTCCCCCTGCAGAGAGTCACCCGCTCACTTAATGACACACAAGCTAAACAAACACACATTTCTGTAAGTGTCTGGGGTGCTTGCTCATCGAAAAGTCACAAGCACAATTTTAAGGTGTTTTAGGTAGTTGCCAGGATATCACTGAGGCTGCTAAGGGGTCATGGGAGACTTTGTGTTAAAGGGTTCAGGTTGGGTTTCATGTTTTTAACTCGTTTTTCGCAGTTGCTATAGTATTTCGGGTGATTGCCAGGGTGCTGCTGTGTAAACTGTTTGGTGCGGTGTTCAGAGTGGGTTTTAGATTTTGAACGTGTTGCTTTGCAGTTGCTAGAGTGTTGAGGGATGGTTTTTTAGGTTTAGCATTTTGTTTTGGATTTGTGTGTGTTATCAGGCTGTTTCTATGTGGTTGTAGGTGCAGAATGAGTTATACATAGTTTAATACTCAAGTTTAATACCTACGAAATTATAACAGAAATGCATTTTCAATAAAGAAGATGTATTAGTCCATGCACAAACATGTCTAATACCTGATGATGGCAGTTGTAGTCTGTGGTTCTACCACTTTGAATATGGAGACCATGATAGAAATAGCTGTATGTAATGTGTGTGTGTGTGTGTGTGTGTGTGTGCCGTCTTTCTAAAAATAAGTTTCAGCACTTGCTGAAAAGCTAAAATGAGCTCTTGCTGTCACATAGCAACAGTCTGACACACCATGGGGCACTTGACTTTCCTCCCTCCCTCCTCTTCTCCTGCATGAACCCTGCACCCTGTGATTGATGGACAGCTGTCAGCACCAATCAGACGCATCATCTCTCAGTCACTGGGTGGTAGGGCTGCACGATATTGGGAAAAAATGACATTGCGATATTTAATTTTTCTGCGATATATATTGCGATATTTTTTCTTACAAACAAAAATGGGGTGAGCACACTTACATTCTCATTTCGTGTTGTTTGAAAACGGCTCGCTCTCTCTCGGTCTCTCTCTCTCTCTCTCTCTCTCTCTCTCTCGCTCTCAATTCAATTCATATTGCTTTATTGGCATGACATACAAAGGTACATATTGCCAAAGCATTGTACATAGCAGAATAGAAACAAACAAAACAAAAATACATATATATTCATAAGAAAAAAAATTACATGCAAAATAAATCCATATACATTTCTATAAACATTGATGGTACTTCTAATGTACTCTCTGTCTGTCTCTCTCGCGCGCGCGCTCTCTCTCTCTGTCTCTCTCGCGCGTGCTCTCTCTCTCTCTGTCTCTCTCGCGCGCGCTCTCTCTCCCTGTCTCTCGAGCACGCGCTCTCTCTCTGTCTCTCTCGCGCGCGCTCTCTCTCTCTCTCTCTCTCTCTCGGTCTCTCTCGCTCGCTCTCTCTCTCTCTCTGTCTGTCTCTCTCGCGCGCTCTCTCTCTCTCCGTCTCTCTCGCGCGCGCTCTCTCTCTCTCTCTCTGTCTCTCTCGCTCGCTCGCTCTCTCTCTCTCTCTCTGTCTGTCTCTCTCGCGCGCTCTCTCTGTCTCTCTCGCGCGCTCTCTCTGTCTCTCTCGCGCTCTCTCTCTGCCCTGTTAAACTTGCATGTGGTTTTCAGTCCTGTCAATTATAAACTTTCACTCTATGATGGTTAAGCTGTGCAATTAATCCGCGAATCACACTGTCAAGGGCAGGGGAGTAGCTGGCCCGTACAGTTATTGAATAACGGATCAACTACGACAGCCTACATCGCACATCCTGCGATGTGACTATCGTGGATTCGTACATCGCGATATCGATGCTTAAACGACACATCGTGCAGCCCTACTGGGTGGCACCTTTGACATCAGAAGGTCTCCAGGGCCTGGTCAAGCATGATGTGTGAATTATTCACTTGTTTGACCCAAGTGTATAAACACACCTGACATTTACCTTGATACCCCTTGTGTGTGTGTGTGTGTGTGTGTGTGTGTGTGTGTTGTCATTCTTATTCTATTCCGCGTCTCTAATGCCCATTATTATGTGTTTGACTCAAAATAATTCTGATGATCACTTAATCCTAGTATCTTTTAGTTTGGTTTTTTAATTATGTTAATAACTCAAGTATGGTTTTCATAATGAAAATAGGGGAAAATAAAACATATGGACAAGAAATGAACATGTGTTTAACAACCTTCAAATGTGTGTGTTTTAATAGTGTACTTTAAAATAGACAGAGAAATATATATATAAATACACTGCCGAGTAAGATATTTTATTGTTTTTTAAAGAAGTTTCGGTAGCACTTTATTTTACAGTCCTGTTCCTCATGTACATACTATGTACTTATTATAGTAACCCTGAACCTACCCCTAAACCTAACCCTACCCCATGTAGTTACCTTGTATTACCAGAACTTTCTTAGATAAATACACTGTAAGTACACTATAAGTACATGTTAGTACACGTACTGTAAAATAAAGTGCAACCGAAGTTTCTTATGGTCATCAAGACTGCATTTATTTGATCAAAATACAGAAATAAAAGTAAAATTGTGAAATATTATTGCAATTTAAAATAATGGTTTTCCATTTAATACACTTTTAATTTATTCCTGTGATGCTAATCTGTATTTTTATCAGCCATTACTCCTGTCTTCAGTTTATATATATATATATATATATATACAGTGTACGAATTGTGTCAAAGCTCTTGGGGGGTCCCCCCCCATCCCACCCAAAAAAACAACAACAAAACAAAAAACTAATAATTTATATTTGTATTTATTTATTTCATATAATAATATAATTTCATTTACTTTACTTGTGAATTTAATTTACTTTGTGTGTTTCAGAACATGTTTTTGCAGCTGAGCATTTACTATATGTAAAATTAAATAAAAATCTATATACTTTGAACAGTGCACATATATGCATTTTATTTCATTAAAAAAAAAAGTTTATCTTGAATGTAGTTACATAACCCTTTCATATTTTCTAGCGGAAGTTGTCATAGTTGGGAAAACTCCTATAGTGGTGAATGAGAGACTACATTAAATATATGTTTAATCACAGTAGTGTTTCTACAAGAGGGTAAAAAATAGAACGAATTTGATACGATTACGATGCTGATGACCATTAATCAATTTCGATCTCTTGATTCACTATCAATTCACATGAATAGGACTACTGTACTTACTTTTCTTGGGTTAAATGCAGTATTTTCTTGCATTAATATGCCTCTTTGCATTGAATTTAAAACCCTTTTCTCCATTTAACCTTAAATACTACACTAATTGTATTAGGCTATAAATAATAACGGAAAATAGGATACAATTCATAACAAAAACGGTTGATCTGCATGTTTGTCTTCGGCGTAATAATCAATGCATGTGTGTCTCATGCACAATTTGTGAGAGTTAGCAACCCTGCTTTGTCATCGTTGACACAAAAAAGCTTTCACCTGATGAACATGTTCAGTAATAATGTCCTTAATTAAATTAACTGTTTTTGAGCAGTTAGGCCCTGTGTCAACCAAAGCGTTTTTAGGCAGCTGAAAACGCCCACCTGTGAGCGCTTGAGAACGCTTTTTGTGGGCTGCGTTTTTTTTCAGTTGAGACCAGTGATCTATATATGATATCTATATTATAGATCAGTGGTTAAGACGCGTTGGTTGCTATGATACAGAATAACCACTAAATTGTTACTTGTATCTGATTTGGTAAATATTTTTTTTTTCTGACTTAAATGCTCTGGATGCTCAGAAACCAGCAATATTAATTTATATTCCATTTTTCTCGTTGTTGCGCTTGTTGACACGTTGTTGTAACAAATAACAGTTGTGACAGTTGAATGGTGTGTAATTTGGCCCGCCCCTACTGCACTCTGATTGGTCAGCTGACTAGAAAGTGACAGTGTTGAGCGCAGCGTTTTATCCAAAGTTGAATATTCTTCAACTCTCGGCGCGAGAAAATAAAGCCCAATGCTCAGCGCTCAGCGCGAATAAGACGCTCAGCGCCTGGCACGCTCATGGCGTTTTAAAAAACGCGGCACTCCCTTTGAGAACAACTGAAAAAATACGCTAGCTGCAGGGAAAAACGCTTTGGTGGACAAGCGGCCTTAAGGTTACTAGATTAAAAAATATTTTTCATTCAGAATGGGTGCAATGCTAGCTTTTTTCTCAGAATTACATTAGATGGCTAATTTACAACTAACAATCCGATAGTGAGCTAGCGTCATAAAATAAAAAAAACAACTATTGACAGACCAAGATTATAATAAAAGTGACTGTCCGATTCTAAGATAAACACTTATTCAGTAGCAGTAAATTAGGTGTACCAAACAATCATAAAACAAATAAATATTATCTTACCGTCATCGTGAGGTAAAATAATAATGAAGGATCACTCTGTCGGCCAATCACACAGCGACGTCGCTCGCGCCCGCAGTCTGTAAATTCCTTCAGAAAGCAGTGTGTGGCGCACTTGAGCGTATTTTCAGAAGCACATCTAATTTGAAGTAGCTTTTTATGGGAGCGGCAGCGCAATGCTTTGATAAAAAAATAGATAAGGCTATGTCAAATATTGTTTCTATTTTTATATTTAATGAAAAACCAGGGGACCCCCCAAGGTCATTTTTTGGGCCTTATGGGGGGTCCCTTGATGCTTATGGGGGGTCCCGGACCCCCCCAGCCCCGCCTCAATTCGAACACTGTATATATATATATATATATATATATATATATATATAATATATTAGTGGTGGGCCGTTATCGGCGTTAACGTGCTGCGTTAACGTGAGACTCTTATTGGGCGATATAAAAAATATTGCCGTTAATCTATTCTCAAAGTTGGGTAGAGAGCTGGGTCTATACTACGTGAGCTATGATGACTTTCACCTTGATATTTTAGCGTGGATGTATACCTAGCCGAATCTGTAGGGGGCGAGAACGAGTCTTCGAACCTGTGTGTATGCCTACTGTGAAATAAATTACCACATCAAACGTGACGTGCTAACATGGATGCAGCTGAAGCCGCCGGGTTTGCTTCAGGGAATTTTTTTTTTTTTTAAGAAGCTTCCCAATGGAAACGTCGACAAGACGCACACATGTTCACACATTATCCGTCTGCAGTGCATATGCAGTCCGCGTGCGTTACGTATGTAGTGCAGAAGCAGCACGGACTCATACTCATTGTGCTTTCACACAGGACGCGTTTGCAGTCCGCTACTCGTTACATAAACGATCACTGCACTGCTGCAGATGCAACGCTCCTGGAACGCACTGACGGACCTCAACCGCGTGAACGCTCGAATCCGTTAACATGGGTGCGTAAAAAAATACGAAACGCATACGCACTGCAGACGAATTATGTGTGAAACAGGTGTAAGACTGTTTGCACCTTGTGCAATATGGAATTAGTTTACAGCTTTCTCAAGCAGTTTGTGATGCATTTTGGAAACAGGAGATGAACCCCTGGTCTAATGCACCACCTGGTTTGAGAAACCCGTTCTCAAAGACATAACGTTACTTTTAGTCATTATTTTATTTGGGTACCACACATATTCTGAATGCCTTCGGCAGAATTCAAATGAGCCATCTTAATCTAGATTAATTCCAAGATTACAGTGAGATTAATCTATATTAAAAAAATTAATATATGCCCACCCCTATTATATATATATATATATATATATATATATATATATATATATACACATACATACACGCATACCAGAACATTTTCTTTGTAAATTTGTTAATTTCCCTCAAGCTTAAACACTACACAATGCAATTTGTAATTCAGAAAACTTGCAAAAATAAAAATCAATGCAGAAAAATTCCTTTGTATTAAATTATTGACTCTAATGGACTACTGTATATAGCCAACCATTATTATATATGAATAATTATATAGTAATCTATAGTATTCTATTTCTATAGTATTTATGTTATTAGTTGCTTTTGTATATTGCCCGGACAAGGTATCATCAATCTCTCTCCACCTCACTAACAGCTTTAAACTGTACAATCATGGCCTTAAGTATGTGACCGGTTCCAGTGATGATATTATTGATCTGTGCAAACAGTACTTTAAAAGCTTTACAGTTATTGCAGATCCAAACAAATGGATGTTAAAACATCTCCAGGCAGACATTTAACCGTTTACAGTGCTCTGACTTCAAGGCCGACAGCTGCGCTTGTGTTTACAGTGAAAAGGGGTTTGCATTTAGGATCTGGACCATCGAGAATTCTCGAGAACGCTGTTAAGATGTGTGTCAGTGTCCACTAATCACACAGATCACAGGTCAAACAAGCAAATGTTCCCTGGCAGTTGAACTCAGTGGATAAAATAAACAAATTCAGTCTATGTCACACTAGAGCCTTTAAGATGTCTATATGTTAATAAGCTCTGTTGTGATTGGCCAGAATCTGCATACTAGCATTCAAGTTACTGTATTTTGTATAGGCAAAATCATATCATATGTTAATGAGCTGAAGGTTTTTAAATGTTCCATTTTGTAGTGAATGAAATGGGTGGACTGGGGAGGAAAATTTGATTGTTAGAACAGTTCTACATTATATTCAAAATAATATCTTAATGAAATGACTGAATGAACATTCAGTAATCAGAATAAGGTGTCACAATGTTCTCATCCTTGATTTCAGGGTCTGTTGAGGACACACACATTAGGACACACAAGCACATTAAGGCCTAAACAAATAAGAATGATACCAGAGTCCTATAACCACACACACAACTGTTGTTAAGTTTAGAAATGTCAGGTAATTTGTCTTTTAAGGATGAAAAAGCATCCTCGGGGGAGACTGTTGTTTCCTCCTAGGAAATCAATGGAGAGGCTGTTTCATTTAGAATGCGAGAGAAAAAACAAAGCATTTTAATACAAGCTTTAGAGAGTGATAGAAAGACACTCTTATATCACCTTGTGAAAGCAGAGCAGACAGAGATTGATTCCGATGTTGCATTTGTTTTGCAAGTTGAATCTGATTAATAATCTGAGTGGGTTTCATCACTTCTGTTTTGATTTAGTATTATGACATCACCCTCGTGTGCAGTCTATTTCTGAAACGTGCGTCGTAAATTATTTAAACTGTTCTGGATGGATTATGAATGTTGAAAACTCATGTATAGAACTTGAATCACCTGAACAATAAATGTGAATTTGATTTATTCGTTTTGCAAAATGACTTAAATCACAAGTTTTCATGAATAATCCCGTCGACAATAATTTCTGATATAATAACTGTTTTGTAGCATCCATTATTTCAACTCTTTGTTACTAGTCTGTCTAGTGTGCTGCCTACCTAGACAGTACTTCAGAGCATCCCAGAGTGCACTGCAGCAACATCAGTGAAAAAGTAATTCTGTTAAATATTATTTTAATTTTATATAATATAATATAATATAATATAATATAATATAATATAATATAATATAATATAATATAATATAATATAATATAATTAACTAACAATTAACACAAATTATGATGCATATTTTCAGAATTAGTGAATACAATTTATTTCTGATCAATTTTTGATTAACTTAATGTGTCTCTACTGAATAAAACAATGTCTTTTAAAAAAAACTTTCTGACCCAAACGTTTTGGAAGGTACACTAATGTACAACATTTAATACCAACATTAAATTTAATATTATGTTATCAATATAAAAATGTTAATGTAGTTAAAATGAATATGTGATTATGTAATTGTGTGTAATGTGTTCTATTTGATTTTAAGTGTCGAAATCTCAAATCTCCTTTGGTCTTTGCAAGAGCTATTTGCAAGATGTATAAGCTTTTGTCTATGTACTGTATATTGTTTAAATTAATCCCCTATAAATTTGCATAATGCTTTTTTCCTGCCTTAAAAGACAGCTGCCTATGTAGGTTTTAAAACAAAACCTATGAATTATAAATGAACTCCGTAACGGCCTTCTATCAGCATGAAAAAAAATGATGTTAGTGTTTACTGTGAACTATAATTTTTGAGTCATTGTTTCAAGTGTTTCTTTTTTCTGACGTGCAGTTTTGCTGACGTGTTTAGCCTCGATATAGAAGTGTGAATCATATATCCCATATGCATAACCACTGCAGTGATGACTTTGAATGGATGCTGGTTTTCTGTGTATTAAAATGCTGCAAAAAAGCTATAAGAATTATAACTCAAGTAACTTTACGCAAGCTTTCTGTGACACATGACGACTCTTTTAAGTTCTCTCTCTTCATCTGCAGACAGATGTGTGAGTGTCTTTCCAGGGTTAGGACACCTCATCACCTTGTGCTTAACACAATCAGCCCTCTACCACTGCTGTTTCAGAGGTTCATCTGTAAATCAAACTCAAAGGCGACAGAACGGCTCCAGAAATAGTCATTCAACTACAGAGTTTTCGCTCTGTTCTGATGGACACTGCATGGGTAACAGTGCGGGAAAACAAGCAGATAAATCAGTCTGGGCTCCGCCCACGGCACCCATCCATCAAAGTGACGGGTGGCTCCAGACGATTTCTGCATCTCGGCAGGGCACGTGCTCAGGCACAGAGACATCATGGTCATATCTTCAAGCTAATAATTAACCCATTCGCACAAGGGCTGAAAATAGCCAGCGCTGGCGGATAAATGTTTTTTATAGCGACACTTTCCAGGCATAATTAAAGTCAGTGGAAACAAACTTTGAGAATCAGGAAAGCTTCATCAGCATGGCTGTCGAGTCAGCAGAAGAAGGAATTCTGGGACAGGGCTGGCATTAAGGCCACCAGCTGAAAGTTGTAGAGCCGGAGTGAAAGCTGCGGTTGTGGATCAGGCTGAGAGGGCCACAAACACATGACTTTCCCCAGTGTGTGCGCTAGAGCCAGGCCGCTCTGCCATGTGTCAGCCTGGGCATCTGACGCTGGAATACCAGCCTCTTGAAAACCTCTTACCAACCTCCCACTGCCTTACACAGCCATGCTTTCATTCTCTGGGGTTGCACATATTAGAGCATCTTCAAATCACTCTCTGTCCCGCTCTCTCATGAAAAAGCATGATTAATTCAGTTTTAATGCTAGCATCGCTATTACTGTTGATAATACATATTGATTTGAACAGCTTATATATGATCAATGTTGCTTTTTTATAACTGACATTGATTTTTACTGATTTCTTTGTTTATTATTACTGTTTGATAATGCTGATTTTTAATTATTGATTTGATTTTTTTATTATTAAAACAATAACAATAATATTTAAAAAAACAACTTATTTTTATTATTATTTATAAGACTACTACTACTGCTAATAATAATTAAAAAAAAATGATTTTCTATCAAATATGAGAATGAAAAAGAGCTTATTTAAATGCTACTTTTTATTTCAATCATTGTAAGAACATATTGTTAAATTGTTGTGTATTATATATTTATTGACTTGCTAATTTGAGTTTGCCATAAATATATCAAAAAATTTTACTGATGGTATGGCATTAAATAAATAAATTAATAATAATAATAATCCTGTATATATATAAAATAAATAATAATAATAATTAGTTATAGTAGTATGCATTCAAAATTGTAGATGAAGTCACACACAAGGGCATGATTAATGTAGTAAATATTACTAAATGAACTTGCTAAATTGACAGCCCTAGTCAAACCTTAAAAGTATTGGCTATCAGTATAGACTGAAAAGATCATTGCATATCTGGTTTTCAGTTCTCTAGACTTTTCAGAGCTGCTGTGAGTAAATGATATTTAGATAATCAGAGATTGAATGAGATTAATTGGCCTTATTAGATAATACCTGTGAACTCAGCGGGAGTCACTCTTCTCCAGCAGAGACACACACACACACACACACTCAGCCAGATCTTATTTGATGTAGGAACAGGTTGAGCTGAATGCTTCCAGCAGCTATAGTTCGATTCGATGATTTGATTTGTTTATTAATGAATCAGTTATTGAAATATTAATAAAAACTCTGCTGCAGGCATGCAAGTCAGCTGGAATAGGGTTGTGATTGGCCAGTACCAGGCTGACAGACCATGTGTTTGTACATGACGGGCGTTGTTCTGAGCACTGAAATATCGTCCTGCTTTGATTACATAGCGTTATTTAATCCAGCTGTCTGCACCCGGGGGTCTATTATCTGCTCTGTTCTTGCCCTCTCTCGTTGTTAAGGGGTTGGATGACTGGATCGATCAGCGGTTATGATATCAGCGGCTGGTGAGAGATGTGTAAGATCAGCTGTTCTTTTAGACATTGAGGAGCTGTGGTTCATCAACACCAACACGATACATAAACCCCACCTATCTGTAGTCTATCTCAGTTTTTCCTGTTTCTTGTAATCTTGTAAAATGTCGCTGTTTTATTACAATTAATGGTAAAAGGAATGTTTGGAAAAGTAAACTATTATTTCCTACTGACACACTATAGCAAAATACAGAAATAGCTGACTTAAAACCATTTTTTGTTGTTGGTGAAAATACTAATGGTCTAAGACTTGCACAGTACTGTGTTTATATATGTGTATATATACATTTTGATTAATAAAGTGGCAAGATTCAAAACCACTTTTTTTCTGTTTCAAACTTTCACATAGCATCTTTAGGTTATAACATAAAAAATTCAAATCTATGTTTTGATTTTCAAAAATGTATTATAAAATGTTATTATTTTTTCCCCTAAATGCAATAAATCCATGATACTGTTTTCCCCTCAAAATGCAATAAATCCATTGAATAGATATAAAAGTAATTTTTCATATTGAAACTGATGAAAATACAAAAGTTGATCTACATAAATAAATAAATAAACCACAGAAATTCCAAAATGACATTTCCCTTACATTCAACTTCCGAAAGTGCGTTCATCTTTGCCATGTTACATTCATTTTGTTGACTAGTGCTATGTGCTGTATTAAAAAAAACGGCATTAATAAAAACACTAACATAACAAATAACAAGCTACGCAATATTGTGTTCATAATCAAATGTGATTCGATTGATTCGATGAACGCGATATAGCGTAGCTTGTCAGTGATCTACGGCTCTGTGTATTAAATGCATCTGAATAATTTCCATCTGAAAGCACGTGATGGAGATATACCGGTACTATTAACCACAGAACCAGTTTTACTGACGAGATGTGCATGACAGTCACATGCAATTTTTTGTGCAGCCCTTGTTTGTTGATCAAAAATTACAAAGTAGATGAGGGAAAACATGCCGGGTGTATTCAAAGCGCCACCATTACTGTCTAGAGTGCGTGGAATAGTGCAGTGTGATTGGTTGAGTGAATATATCCTGCTCCGCAAAAAAGGGAGAATGCCGTTTGACGCGGTTTGGAAAAAAAGGGAGAATAAATAACCTAATCACTCTGCGAATATTGCATTTTGCGTAAAATGTAAAACTGACTATTCAATACCGACCAGATACACTACAGATTTTGGCAGAAAATATTTTTAAATGGAGTTTATCACATAATTGTTCATATATACATTTTTCAACTAGTTGTCAAGGAAAAATTTTCTATTTTTATTTAACTTGTGATGTACTACAATGACTTAAACTAAACCCAGAAACAAAAATCAGTAAAACTATTTATACATATTTAATAAATAAATAAATGTATTTTTCTTTTATTAAAATAACAAAAACCAACACAACTTGCTTAAAACTTTAACTAAAATTTAAATGTGATCTAAAAATTTTAATATAATAATTAAAACTAATTCATAATAATAATAAAAACGATAATATTATCTCAATCATATAACAGTTACAAAAAGCAACTCATTATGCAAAAAAATGTCATGTCAAATTGTGCATTTATAATTTGAATGTATATTTTAGAATATTTTATTGAAATTCTTATACACACACCTACACACACACACACACAATCTTTCTGTCAAGTCATCTTAATATTTAAATTATGGTAAATTAAATATTTATCTTATTCTTAATATTTAGGTTTTTTTATGTAATTAAATTTTTTTCATAGATCTTGTTAAATGTATTTTGGGATTGCTATCTCCTAGGATAGTAGCAGTGCTGCTTTTTTATGTTTTGTATATATATATATTGCAATACTTCTGTCAACATAGACAGGAAGTGTCCATCTCTGTTTGCATGTTCAAAAGTACAACAAAGGCTTTGCATTGCAATTACATTGCATTGAAAGTTGTTGCATGCTGATTTGGTGCAATTAGGCAATGCAGTGAGTTTGATATGCATCAGGTGGTCTGCAAGCACTACCAGAGAGACTATCAAAGACCCCGAATCACCAAACAATGTCTTAATGCTTCACCTCAGGAGATCTTGTTCCTGTTTTTTTCACAGGAAGTGCTTTCCTCCTGCAAACCCATAAGACCACAGAATCTCATTTTTTCCTCAATAAATCATGTAGTTTTCGATACATGGGGCTTTTTGACCATTTCCATCATGTCGTGAGTTAATGGCTCTTTGGTTTTATTGACTGTAAATGATAGACAAATGCACTTCCTTTAATAGATGCCTGATGTATTTGTAATTCGGATTTGATCTCTTCTATCTCCAGTCGCTGCATTATGCACAGTTAGGAGCGGCTGTTCTGTGTGTGTGTGCAAGTTTTTAATTGAATCCAGCAGGTGAGATAATCACTGTGTGCAGTTTGATCGATCAAATCAACACATCTGCACACACACACAGCCACACACCCAGGGACATCTTTGCTTGACTAAATAATGGCCTCCTTGTTCACAAAGTTTAACCTCTTAGTCACTCACTCCCACAGGAGAACTTGAGGGACAAGTACACATTTACACTCATTCTGAGCATATGCAAACAAATAAACATTCATTTTTACCTCAGAGAACAAGAAACACACACACTACATCACTATGGACATCAACGCTTTGAGGATTTTTTAAGGTTTTTTAAATGGCTCTCTGAAATACTGGATTCTGATTGGTAAACCGTGTCATCTGATTAAATAAATAATTTAACCAAAGATCACCCTCAGGCCATAGAGCACATTTTCATTTTTGGTTGAACTATTCCTTTAACCTTAAAGTTTTAGGTTTGCGATGCACATTTGATGTGTTTTTTAGTTCATGGTCTCATTCTAGACAGTCGCAGAAACAAATTTAACCAGCCCTAGTTGTGTAGCGATAAATAAATAACCATAATAAGCATTAGACTGACATTAGCAGATGATTCAAACAGAAAATACACATCAACATACTGTATGTGCCTGTCAAACACGCAATCACAAACAAAACACAGTGAGAAATTGTGCTTTGTGTCGCTGATGACTATTGAATGTCAGACCATTTTCTGAAGCGTAATCTTATGTGCGTATTGATCTGTGCCTCAGGTGATGTTCCTCCGCGTTTTATTGCTGCTTTCTCCATGAGCATGTCAACCACTGCATTTAGCTTCTTAAATATTTGATGCCAAAACAAATGTACTGCGCTTTTCGGCAAACTATCAGAATGATTTCTTTCTTTGAAATATTAATGCTGATGTCTAGCCACACATTTTAATTGGAATTATCCATAAGGTTGATGCATGTTCTCAGTATCAGCAGTCTGTTTAATATTGTGCCAGGTGTTCTTCGAGGATGTTTTGTAGAAGACTGTCGAGTAAGTACCATCAATCTAAAATAACCGGATGGAGTGAGCAGAGCTTTGCAGCTTGTCGTGATCCTAAATGGTCAAGTATGAAGGGTCTAAATGCTAATAATTATTTATTAATATATAAAATTGGTTAGGCAGTTAGTCATTGTAGGTTTTTTAAGCAGATTACTATGGTAAACTTTCATTTGTATGTAAATCAGCATTTGTTCAAATGAAAATAATCAATTTAAATGAATTATACTTTTGTGAATCATATGTCTCTTGATTCATAACTAGTAAAGTCTAGACAGCAACATCCATTACATCTATTTTTTTTTTTTTTAACAGACTGTCTTTCTGTTTTGTGTAGGGGGGGGGGGGGGGGGGGGGGGGGTGAAAACTTTTGGAATTTGAAGATCAATTAATCAATTAATTTGTGTACCGGGAAACATGAAAGTATCTTCTGTTGCTTACAAAGGGCACAACTAAATGGAAAAACATTATATTTCAACAAAATAAGAAAAATTAGGACATCTTCCTTGTGTTCAAAAGTTCTAACCCCCAACTCTAATGCATCTTGTTTCCTTCTGAAGCATCGGTGAATGTTTTAACCTTTTTTAGTAGTTGTGTGAAAAGTTGTGTTGAGTTAATAGTGTGAAAAGATGTATCTCAAAATCACACAGTCACTGCTGGAAAGGTTTCAAATATGCAAAGATGCTGGAAAACTGAAGAATCTGTGGGACCTTAAAGATTTTTCTAAAGAACAATTCTCAGTTTAATTGTTCAGAGCAAACAAGGGCCTCATGCACTACCATCACAAAACAGAAAGACAGTCGTGGATCATCAGGTGACCACACACAGCATTAAGAACCAAGGATTCCCAAACTTCTGAATGGGGTTATTTCAGCACTTGTGGACTAAATGTAAACATCTTTTATGTACAATATCTTACTTGGGACAGTACTAAATAAAAAATAACATGCATTTAGTATGATTTTTTTTAATTTTTTGAAAATTGTTTACATTTTCACAGATTCTGCAAGGGGTGCCCAAACTTTCGAGCCCCACTGTGTGTGTGTATATATATATATATATATGTATATAATTATAATTTTTTCTTCTTCTCCACTTCACTCCAAGAAGTGTCTCTTCTCCACAAATCTCTTGCACTAATTGTGCTTACTGTTCTAGAATTTAAATCACTTAATTAAGTCACTCTTGTGGAACCATTTCAGTCGAAATGTTGACAACAAGAGCTAGTGAGGGGCTTGTGTAGGCAGTAGAGAGTGAGGAAGCATAGTAACAGAGCAGCTGTGTTAAGCAGAAGGCCCGTGTCTCTCTGCTTTCAGAGCTTTTGGCTGTGTTTCTCCTTCAGGGTCAAAGTTCCTCCCACCTTACTGAGTAACACTGAAATCAGCTCCATATGATTTGTTCCCTCAGGACTGTTCCCTCTGTCATGTGGTGTGAAATGGCTCTTGTTCAAGCTGTAAAAGGTCCGCTGATAGCTCCACAGACGTCCAGACTATGATTGGCCAATCATCGATCCCCTTACGTATGACTGGCCTGTCGCTGGTGGCATGGCAGAATGTAGTGTGTCTTATTAAACATTGCCATCTGCTCAATGCACGCAATGCATGTGAGACAACAAGCACACACCGGTGTGGTCACATGAGCAAACCCTCAAAACGAAATGCAAAGATATTGTGGCGTGATTGAAGAGAGAGACTGATAGATGTCTCAGCAGGGTTCTGCAGCTTGACTGGTGATCAGGGACTAAATGTTCAGCTGAAGCGAACTGAACAGGAAGCTTTTTGGTTTAGTGATTGAACCGAGAGGAAGTGCCTGATTTAAGAGTGAGAGAACTGTAAGGCCAGACATAGTCTGCCTCTGTCCTGGTCTCAGGTGTGTCTTTTCTGGCTGTCCCTGACCATCTGTCTTTATTTACAGTCTTAATACTGTTGTATTACTGTTATATTAAATATAATAATTGTTTGAAATGTTTTTAATGTTGACTTTAAGATCGATGCCGTATATTGTAAATATGAGCAGCAGACGTATTTCAGCACACTCTTTTTTTCACATTTTCTTTGCTGGTTATTGAAAAATAATCAGATAATATTGAAATAATTATATTGAAATATCTGTGATATTGGTTTACATATGATAAATTGTAAAGCTGAGAGTATACACTCAACTCAAAACATAAAATAAAAATAAATAAAACAATTTTTTTGTAAAATTAAGGAAAAATATATTTAACTGTATGTTTCTTTGTGAGTTTTAGGTTTTTATATTTATTAACATTTATTCCAAAATCAAAATATGAAAAGTTCTATTATTAAAAAAAAATCCATCCAGCCATCATTCTGGCATTTTTCTATCTTATCTATCTGTCTGTCCTTCCGTCCATCCATCCATCCACCCACATTTTTCTGTCTGCCTCAGTCTGTCATTCATCAAATATCCATATGCAGATATAATTAGCATCCTGTTCAGTCCATGCTAATTCAATGCAAATGTGTCTTGTTTTTGTTTGTGCTTTTTCCCCCTCGTCTTGCCTAATGAAGCTCTCAGAAATCTGCTTCAGAGACGTGTACAGGTGTGCGCATAATGAACGCAACACTCCCAAGTATAAAACCATACCGAATTAAATCTAACATGATGAATAAATTACGACTGTGCAGTTATAATGAAAGATGAACCTTATTTAGCTGTCATTACACATGCGCTGCTCTCCAATAACAAGTCGACTGCTCTTTCTCACTGTTAAACCAGAGGTCCCCATACTGGTGTATTCTTACCATATACTAAAAGTGTGCATTTTAAGTGTGCTGTGGTTGTATTTGAATTGCGATTCAGCCTGTGGTTTTCTGAGTCCATCATCTGCTGTGCTAACTGGCTAAATGTTAGAGCTAAGAGCTCTTATTGAGGACTGATCTGCCCTTAGTGAGAAATCATTATCTCTGTTAGCTCTGGCTGCTGGATCCTCTGTTTGCTTGTTGTGATTATTGCATCTGTTTAGATCTAAAGCCTCATATAGAGACCAGACTGATGAAAATCACCTTTATCAAAGTGCATGTGTGCTTTTCAGCCTAGAAATTTTGATGTGCTGAATATTGATGTGCTCATGCAGACCCCATCCACGTCATTTAAAGATGGTTGATTAATCAGTGTATAACAAATCAATGGACCTTTTTGTAATCAACATCTAGATTTAAGATTCATATTTATAAGAATGTTTAAGGAAAAGTGTATATTTCCATCACTTTTTTACTAGATCACATGAAGATTTTTATGTAATTTATAGTAAATAATATTATATAAAACATCATGTATTGAGTGAATTATATAAATTATTTTATTCTGTTACTTCATTTAACAATATAATACAACAATTAATATATATATTTAAATATGAATATAATACATTTTTTATAATAAAATAATTTATTTTAACAATATTAAAATAATTTTATAAAATCAGTGCATAATAATCATAAAACGATTAGCAAAAAAAAAAAAAAATTGGTTAGTCATTTTTTCAGTCAGGCTTTATATTATTTCCATGTTTCTTCGTTCTTAAAAATGTTCCTTAAAATAAATTTGTGGTTAATACTAGAGTTGTACACACCATTAATACACTGGTTATCTTGACCAATCACAAATAAAGACTGTGTCTTATATGCGAAGGGTTATTTGACGTGCACTAGTACAGATGGAATTTTATGCATGTCTCTTGAAGTAGTCTGTATGCTAGTAGTAGTAGCTCACAACTAGTAAAAAAAATTAAATAAATTTAATTAAATGAAAAATAAACGAGAGGCATCTATGAAAATTTTCCGTCTGGTTTCATCTTCATTGTGAAATCTTGTCTTTTGTGTTGGTGTTTTCTTGCTGTGACTTCCAGACATTTCCATTTTCTTATTGTTTGATCGTCTGGTTTCACTGAATCCGATTCTTTCATAAAGACGACGAGGGAATGCAAGCTTAGGTGGGTTTACATTCAGATGAAGTTATGAAATGTAATGCAAACACGTCATTTGAATTCCAAATATTTCAGGACTTTTTTTATTTGGGGACTTTTTCTCAAGTACTCAAACAATGAGATGCACATGTTTAATGAAGAATATTAGTATTTGTGCTTCTGCCTCGCTGTGGGAATGATATTGTGTAATCTTTAAAAATCGATGGAACACTTGTTGCCATGGCAACTGGTTCGTTTAGCCATTGGCCGGTGTGTGTCTGAGTGAGAGATAACATTGAGGAGCGGAGTGCACGTGAAGCAGTTGACATCTGTCTGCCTGATAGCACTCGACATCCTGACATCAAACAGCTTGGTCTCGAGTGTGTGTGTGTGTGTCTGTTTGTGTTTTGCTTTGTGGTAAATACAGAGGACACGACTTTTGCTTCAGGCGTGAGTTGTAAAGAAAACAAAAGAGTGCAGGCCGAACATTGTGCTTTCAACAATCAAATCATACTGCTTTGCAGTATTTGTTTTTATGTGTATATGCATGATTTTCAGTGCTGGCTAACATTAAATGCTCCGCAAGTGCAGTGTGATGTTGTAAAATACATCAAAATGAATATGCATTGTTTATGGCTTGCATGATGTTGGAAACAGGCCTTAGTTTGATTGTTTAGCAATGTTCAGTGTCTCCTCTGTTATCAGTTAAAGGAATAGTTCACCCAAAAATAAACATTTACTGAAAGTTCATTCATCCTCATGCCAAGAGTTTGTCTCTTCATAAGAGAAATGTAGCATTACATCACTTGCTCACCAATGGATCCTCTGCAGTGAATGGGTGCCAAGTCCAAACAGCTGATAAAAACATCACAGTAATCCACACCACTCCAGTCCATCAATTAACATCTTATGAAGTGAAAAACTGCATGTTTGTAAGAAACAAACCCATCATTAGGGCTCAAAACTGCAGCTTATGGCTAAAATGTTGAGTCCTCTATCCTTAAATTTGATTTCTTAAGTGAAAAAATTGTCTTGAATCGGGAGAGAAATATGCACCTACCAAGCATCATTTACAAGCCAAAACAGTTCTAAACCAATATGTTGGTGGATTTTGATGTGAGAAGTTATATGGATTTTCGCTTCACAAGATGTTGTGTTGAGTCTCCCATATGTTTCACTGGTTGTTGCCTATGTAAATCAGTCACTGATAAGATGCCATTTCAGTCGGGATGGGTCCTCAGAAGCCAGCTGTCTATGTAGGAAGTAGACGTCAAGGGAGCTCACTAGGTTTTGAAACAGAGCAGATGTTTTCTGACCGAGGAGTCCGTCATACTGTGCCTGCCATTCTCATTTCAGAGCAATTGATTGGACTGTATTTTGGTTCTGTTGTTATTTTCCTGAGATGATTTGAATCGTCTGCAGAAGAGGAGGAGAGATGATCCAGCATTTGTTTTCAGACTTTGAAAGCAGTTTAAACCAAAGTAGTGTTGCACGGTGCACCGATACTTCAAAAGTATCGCGATTCTCGGAAATTAAAAACGTCACGATTCCTAAATTTATTAGTATCGATACTTCAAAGAATGACTGCGTTCCAGATTTGTAAGAGACGTATGTCATGTTGGTGTGTGCAACGCACGCTTCCAGTGCCTCCCTATGGACGTCTGTGTTTTTTCTCCTCATGCAAGCAGCAAAAAAGCACTACAGCGATTTGTTTGGTCAGACAGTTCATATATAATATTCACATTAATCGGGGATTAAACGTGGAGTTATGTTCTGTATGCTAAATATGAGCGTATCTGCACAGCACCTATAACTGCGCTTTGTATCTGCTGATCGAGATTTACATGCTTGGCTCACTGACCCTGTATACTCATTCATTTCATTCACGAACGAGATGTATCAGTTCATTCAACTTATTCACGAATGAGAGAAGATCTCTCGATCTCGTTCAGTGAAGGGCTTATGGGTTCACTACATTCAAAAAATCACATGCTCCGTCACATCTTGAGTAACTCTTTTGACAGGATGAAACAGTTCACAGAGCTTTTCACGAGCTGTGCATGCGCTGCTGGGGCAGCCAAATAATTTCATAAAAGCGGGACCCGTGGGTTGGAAAAAAAAACCGACCCGCGCATCACAAGGCTGCAAGAGCGAGCACAAGTGATACTGTGGCCGCCGGTCCACGACTGTAAAAAAAGATGACGCTCAATAAAGATGACGCTCAATAAAGCTCACTGGCTGAGTTTTCTCCTCTGAAAGAAAAGGTTGCACAACTGACAGAATAAGTTACAATATCTGAGATATTGCTGCAAATTTTTTTTGTTTTTGAATGCCATTGCTTAAATTGATATTATTTATCTTTTGACATTTAATCTTCTGACCTCAGAAACATTGTTTAATATAATCGCTGTTCATATTTTTATTCAAAGTTCAGAATCAAGATAAATTTATTACTCTTATGTTTCTTATGATAACTGAGATAATGCTGCTAAATTTATTCTTTCTTTACCTTGAATGTCATTGCTCTATTTTATTTTTTATATTTTGATATTTCATATTTTTTTCAAATGTTTAACATATATGCTGTTCATATGTTCATTTATTAGTGTGTTATATGATTAGAATGTTGTCCCGGTTTTAAAATAAAGCACAGCAATGATATTTGAGTGTATTTTCCCTTTTCAGCAAAAGTATCGAAAAAGTATCGAAATCGCAATTCTTGACTAGGTATCGGTATCGAAACAATAAATTTGGTATCGTGACAACACTAAACCAAAGTATCTTATTATGTTTATGGGTGAAGCGTTTCTTTAAAGGCCTCTCTCTGAACCCCAATCAGATCGTATTCAAATTTCCCAACGTTTCACGGGGTCAATCAGCGCTGTAATGCAGCATAACTTTTCCTCTGATGTCTAATTGTGTGTTCACGATAATGATGATTACGTCCACTGCCTGCAGCCGTTACTGCTCTTATTCCAGTAGAAATATTACAGATTGAACTTTGCAGGGTTTTATTAGCTGTCTCTGGCTTAATTCACTTCATTAATGTGTTCATTTTTGTTCAATTCAGTTGAAATCTCATCTCTGTTCCCCTTGTTGGAGCCTGCTGTGAGACAATCATAGCCTGACAAAGATAAAGATTTTTTTGTTCATGTTCTTCTCGCTGCTGAATGCTGTTTATCGCGACTCATGCCAGTTTATTTATTCGTGTGTGTTTCCATGTCGTTCTCTCAGCCTATGAGGCTATTCGTTAACAGGATAGACGCCTGATAGCTAAACTAAAAAGAATTTGTTGCCTAGATTGCTATTTTTATACACTGGATAGGATGTCATTTCAATAAGGTGTTATAAGAGGTTTCATTGGAAATGGAGGATGCTACAGTTGGAAGCTCTCTAATGCAGCAGGATACAGATGCCTCACGAAATCAACCAAACCCTCGTCCTGTGTGTCTGGTGGTTGTATTTGACCCTCCAAATGAAAGTGTAGGTTTTTTCTTTTCTTTTTTTTTTTTCAAACGGATGCATTTCAAATTCTTTTCAGTTACTGAATTTGAATAGAGGTCACAAACAAGATGAAGAGTTGAAGATCTAATTTAAACCTATTGAAGTAAAATGGCATTGATTTTTTTTTAAAACAATATTTGAAGTATTTGTGCAGCTGCTAGAAAAAAATTATAATCTATGTTTGAAAGATAGGAAACTAAAATCTCAGTTGAATTCTG
The DNA here is from genome assembly GCF_963082965.1 of Carassius carassius. Taxonomy (NCBI): domain Eukaryota; kingdom Metazoa; phylum Chordata; class Actinopteri; order Cypriniformes; family Cyprinidae; genus Carassius; species Carassius carassius. The sequence goes on along the minus strand of NC_081779.1, from coordinate 6,017,006 downwards.
TATATACATATTTAATTATATAATACTTATATGTGTACAATTAATAATAATATTATGATTTGAATAGTATATTTATATATGTAATTAAAATATAGATTATAAATACTCCATATATAGTTTATGAAAAATGACATCTCCAACTTTATTATTCAGACTATATATTATAAAATTAAATTAGAAAAGTTTTTAAATTCTTGAAAACGTACTCGGTTACTAAACGTAACCTCGGTTCTCTCTAGAAGAGCGAACGAGTACTGCGTCTTAGCTAAGACGCTACGGGAAAAGTCTCTTTTCACGAAATACTGAAGCAAAAAATTATCCTTAATTTTGTATTTTTGTAAAGCGCATTTGCAGCAGTACACAGCCATAGGCGAGACGGCTCGTTCGCTCATTGGCTTGTTCTGCGGCAACTGCACAGCCTATCGAGCGCGGGCTGATGCAACATCAGACCAATAAGGGCGCTTCGCGCCCTTCTTGCCACTTCCCGCTGAAACAGGTGTGGCCCAACCTATAAAAGGAGCTCGAAAAGGCTGACACACCTGATTTATTTCATCGCCAAAGCGAACCAGAGTGAATCGTGCGCACGGCAGAGAACGCAGTACTCGTTCGCTCTTCTAGAGAGAACCGAGGTTACGTTTAGTAACCGAGTACATTCTCTTACGGGAGCTCTCTCGTACTGCGTCTTAGCTAAGATGCTACGGGAACCCAATGTAAAACGCCGTGCGCGCAGGGATCACACACCAATAAACCTGAAGCAACGCCCAGGATTTACAGTGCACAGTCACCTGAGGGACTCACAGAGAGTCCAGGACAGAAAAGGGAAAAAGCCCTCCGTCCTATATCTAGCAGCATCCGTAGATGCGGCAATATGACATCACACAGCCGAGGCAAGGCCTGACCAATGTGGCAATGCGGGTCTTACGCAATACTGCCCATATAACAGTCGGCAGCGCATAGCGCCTGTGAACTCAGTATTCCCCTCAGGGCCCTGATTCGACTATACCGACAACAGCCTTGCTTGCAAGGCGGGGACCTCCAGGTTATAGAACCTGATAAATGTAGACGGCGAGGCCCGACCTGCCGCCATACATATATCCTGCAAGGAGATCCCAGTAGACCACACCCACGACGAGGCGACGCCACTTGTGGAGTGTGCTCTGACGCCCAACGGGCACTGAAGGCCCCTGGAAGCGTAAGCTAACGCTATGGCGTCAACTATCCATCTGGATAGAGTCTGTCTTGAAACAGCCATTCCCTTGGAACGTCCACCGAACGAGACAAACAGCTGCTCCGTCTGCCGAAAGGCAGCAGAGCGAGACACATAAGCTCTTAAAACCCTGACAGGGCAAAGAAGACTCGAGTCTCCATCCTCCCCTGACACCGGCAGGGCAGACAGGGCAATAACCTGAGCCCAAAACGGTGTGTTGAGGGATTTCGGCACATAACCGTGCCTAGGTTTGAGTATGACCCTTGAGTCATTGGGCCCAAACTCCAAGCACGACTGGCTCACCGAGAGCGCGTGCAAATCACCCACACGCTTCACAGAAGCGAGAGCCAACAAGAATACTGTCTTGAACGACAGATGCTGAAGGTTAACCGATTGGATAGGCTCAAAAGGGAGACCCTTCAAGGCCTCCAAAACCGCCGCGAGGTCCCACATAGGGACTGACAGAGGTCTGGGAGGATTCAGCCTCCTAGCTCCTCTGAGGAACCGGATGACTAAATCGTTCCTTCCTATTGACTGAGAGGACGCCGTTTCAGAAAACGCCGCGATGGCCGCCACATAAACTTTGAGCGCGGATGGGGCTCTGCCCTTATCCAACAGCTCCTGTAGGAAGGAGAGGACCTCCGTCACCTCACAACTAAGGGGTGAATAACCTCGAGCTGTGCACCAGCTGGAGAACACCGACCACTTCTAGGCATACAGACGTCGTGTCGACGGAGCTCTAGCCTGAGTGATGGTATTTAGCACTCCCACTGCGAGATCAGCGGGTAACCGTTGAGCGCCCACACATGGAGGGACCACAACTCCGGTTGAGGGTGCCAAATCGAGCCCCTGGCCTGCGAGAGGAGGTCCCTCCTCAACGGTACCGGCCACGGGGCGACATCTGCTAACTGCATCAAATCTGGGAACCATGGTTGGTTCTTCCAAAGAGGTGCTACAAGCAGTATTGAACATCTCGTTTCTCTCACCCGTTCTATCACCTGCGGAAGGAGGGAGACGGGAGGGAACGCATAAAGCAGGCAGCACGGCCATCTCCGTGACAGCGCGCTTTCGTTCTTGGAAAAGAACGTGGGGCAGTGAGCGTTTTCGTGGGACGCGAAGAGGTCCACCTCCGCCATGCCAAATCTCTCCCACAACAGCCGGACTGTTTGCGGGTGTAGAGACCATTCGCCCGTAGGAACATTGCCTCTGGACAGCCTGTCTGGACCCATATTCTGCAGTCCAGGCACATGCACTGCTCTCAGCGAGCACACGTTGCGCTGAGCCCAAACCAGGAGGCGTTCCGTCAGCCTGCACAGGTTTCTGGCGATTTATGTAGGATACCACGGACATGTTGTCCGCACGGACTACGACGTGGTGATCCTTGATATGGGGACAAAAGCGCGTCAGCGCGTTCTCCACTGCCAGCATTTCCAGGCAGTTGATATGATGGAGCTTTTCCCATTCTGACCATAGGCCAAAGGACGGTCTGCCTTCGAGCAGCGCTCCCCATCCCGAAGTGGAGGCGTCCGTCGACACCATTTTCACACTCGGGGAAGTCCCCAGGCTTACACCTGATCGGTACCAGCCGTTCGCTGTCCAAGGTGCTAGAGCCGCAACACAGCTCTGATCGACCTTGAAATGCAGCCGGCCAGACGCCCACGCTCTGCGCGGCACCCGAGCCTTCAGCCAGAACTGCAGGGGGCGCATGCGGAGCAGGCCCAGCCGCAGAACCGGAGATGCTGAGGCCATGAGACCCAGCATCTTTTGACAGTGTTTGAGCGACACGGTCGCGCCGCAGCGGAAAGAACTCGCTGCGCGCTGAATGCCCATCGCGCGCTGTGGTGACAGCCACGCCGTCATGGAACACGAGTTCATAACTATACCCAGAAACAGGATCGTCTGACTGGGGTTCAGCGAACTCTTCGCCCAATTGACACTGAGGCCGAGCTTCTCGAGGTGATCGAGTAAAACGGCCCTGTGGTCCACGAGCTCCGCTCGTGATCGGGCGAGAACCAGCCAGTCGTCCAAATAATTCAGCACTCGTATGCCTCTGAGTCTGAGAGGAGCGAGCGCTGCATTCATGCACCTCGTAAACGTACGAGGCCACGGAGGACTGTAAACTGGTATGCCTGGCCCTCGAAGGCGAATCTCAAATATCGCCTGTGGTTTGACGCTATCTGTATTTGAAAATACGCGTCCCTCAGATCTATTGACATGAACCAGTCCCCTCTGCGAATCTGCGCGAGGAGTTTCCTGGTCGTAAGCATTTTGAAACTGCGTTTCATCAATGCCTTGTTCAGCTGTCTTAGATCCAGTATGGGCCTGAGACCCCCGTCTCTCTTGAGCACCAGAGAGTATCTGCTGTACAGCCCCCCCCTCGCTTTGAGCTTGAGACACAGGCTCTACAGCCCCTTTGCTCAACAGTTTAGATATTTCTGCCCGAAGTATGTGTGCTACTTCTGTTTTCACCGTAGTTTCGACGCGCGCTGAAAAGCGCGGAGGGCGTCGGAAAAAAAACTGTAGCGAGTAGCCTCTCTTTATAATGCCTAGCACCCAATCCGATACCCCTGGAAGCGCTTACCATGCATCTGCATGAATGGCTAAGGGCTGGATGCGAAGCGCGCTCTGTTGACCGGGCAACGGCGGTGCTCGGGTGTGCTGCGCATTTGAGGCGGGGAGCGCGCTGATCACAGCGGGCAGATCGCTCCTCCTCGACCCCGTCCCGGCGCTTAACCGACTGGGGGAAGGCTGAGCAGGTCCCGTGGGACTCGATATGTCTGCGAGTGACTGTGGGCTGCATATGCCACTTTCAACTCGCTCTCTGCCTGTGCAGAGCGTACATGCACGGGCCTCGTTTTTACAGAAGCCACGCGCCGTTTGTGACATAGTGTATGTGGGCACTGGGGAGTGGGCACGTTTACTATGCGGCGCGCTCGACCGATCTGTGTCGATCTTATGTGCGCGAGCCCTGTGTGCAGGGCTGTTCTTACATGTGGAGATGGGCACTGAGGAGTGGGCATCGTCACTGCATTTATAGCACCATTGGCCGTGGCCGGACGAGCGTGCACGGGTTTTGTTTTTTACAGAAACCACATGACGCGTGTGACATAGTAATTGTGGGCACTGAGGGGTGGGCACGCTTACTATGCAGTGTGCGCGATCGACTTGAGTCGCTTTTATGGGCGCAGGCCCTATGTGCAGGGCTGTGCTTACATGTGGAGATGGGCACTGAGGAGTGGGCATCGTCACTACATTTATAGCACCATCGGCCGTGGCCGGACGAACGTGCACGGGTTTCGTTTTTACAGAAACCACATGACGCGTGTGACATAGTGATTGTGGGCACTGAGGAGTGGGCACGTCTACTATGTAGTGCGCGTGATCGACTTGAGTCGCTTTTATGGGCGCGAGCCCTGTGTGAAGGGCTGTGCTTATATGCGGAGATGGGCACTGAGCAGTGGGCATCGTCACTACATTTATAGCACCATCGGCCGTGGCCAGGACACCAGAAATTACACCTTTTTCGGGAAATATCTGGGTAGCCGTGATAACGGTTTTCGTGTGCAGGCAAGCGGGCAACCGTACAGGCTTGCGCATTGCAAAAAACGCTGAAACAGTCACAATCTTTGGAACTGAAACAGCGGCGCGCTTAGGTGAGAGCCCGGCCACAGCGGAACTCGTACACCGGCGCTTCGATGAAGCAGCCATCGTGTGTAGTGCCGACGCAGCGTCATGCAGCATGCGTAGATGGCTTTCCTAGGATGGCTTCGGGGCTCCCGGCCTCACCGTAATCCTCAGCCGCGGTCCCCACGGCGCGGGGCGACGGCCGGTAGAGCGAGAACGGGGGTCTCGAGCTGCGTTGCTGAAGCTGTTGTGATAACGGCTTTTGTGTGCAGGCAAGCGGGCAACTGTGCAGGCTTGCGCATTGCAGAAAACGCTGAGACAGGTCACAATTCCTGGAACTGAAACAGCGGCGCGCTTGGGTGAGAGCTCGGCCACAGCGGAACTCGTACACCTGCGCTTCGATGAAGCAGCCATCGTTAGTAGTGCCGACGCAGCGTCACACAGCAGGCTTTAGATGGCAACACCGCTTTTGCCGCCGTCCAGCAGAGGGCGGACAAAGGTGCGTCGCTATCGCCTGTTCCACGGGCGGAAGTGAGTGGTAGTTCCTGTTTTTAGCATCATCAGTGTGGAGAATGCTAGTGAGACAGACGAACGAGTTCTCGCTGAATATGGAGCGTTCCAAGCCTTCGCCACCTCTTCGTGAAGCTCAGGAAGAAATGAGGCGGGCTTTGAGAAGTACGCTCATCCGAATGGGAAATACCATCCAGCCGGGAACGAGAGGGGGGGCGCTGGTGCAAACCACTCGCGGTCGAGACTCGTCGCGGCCAACACGAGCATTCGCCCCGGCTCCTTCTCGATGTCAGCTCGTCTGCTGGGCTTCTGAGTCCTCACTGTCCTCACTGCCCGAAGCTAGCAGAGAGCGCGTGTCCTCTTCCTCCGACGCGGCCCTGAGATCGACTTCCTCAGACGACGCGCCGGCAAACAGCGGGCGCTGCCCACCGGGAAGCGATGCAGGGGGGGGGGCGGTGAAGCAGGGCGAACCGGCGAGCTCGGTTGAGCTGAAGACGGTTCCGGAGTCCGCTGGAAGCGAGGCTTTTACGGCGCCTCAGCGCAGCGGAGAATGCAGGCTCAGAGAAAAAGGCCAGGCGAGTCCTGAGAGTCACCATGGCAACAGCTCGCAGTGGGGGCATCCGCCATCAGCGAGCGCGAGCGCTGCATGATCTTCACCCAGGCAGGAGACACAGATGACGTACCGGTCTCCCTCGCTGAGTGGGGCTCTGACGAGCCGCAGGAAGGCATCTTAAAAAAGACGCGAGCTCTTTTACGAGTGTGTGTCGCAGGGCGAACACACACACACACATAAAGAACAGCTTGGATATAACAGAATTGAAAGGATATAGGCGCCGGATAGCGCAGCAGGAACGGCAGTGGAAGGCGGCGATGCCAGCAGCTTCAGAATGGCTCGTCCTGCTGATGTGCTTTCTCAGACGGCGCTTGCTTCCTCCGTGATCCAGCGATGCGTGAGCGTCGCTGAAGAGATGAAAAATCAGGTGAGTCAGCCTTTTCGAGCTCCTTTTATAGGTTGGGCCACACCCGTTTCGGCGGGAAGTGGCAAGAAGGGCGCGAAGCGCCCTTATTGGTCTGATGTTGCATCAGCCCGCGCTCGATAGGCTGTGCAGTTGCCGCAGAACAAGCCAATGAGCGAACGAGCCATCTCGCCTATGGCTGTGTACTGCTGCAAATGCGCTTTACAAAAATACAAAATTAAGGATAATTTTTTGCTTCAGTATTTCGTGAAAAGAGACTTTTCCCGTAGCGTCTTAGCTAAGACGCAGTACGAGAGAGCTCTCGTAAGAGAACTCTTTGATTCAGTGAGTTAATTCAGTAAAGGATTCATCAGACAGATTCAGTTCAGTCATTTCTGAGTTCATGAATCATTATAAAAGATTCATTGGAGTCATTTGTCCTGAATTGGACTTCACTGATTGTGCTGTATATGTGTCTGCTTGTTATTTTATTTTAATAAAGCATCAAAGACAACTCAAAGGAAGTTGGTTTCAATAAAAAAATCAACAACTGCTGTTTTCTGCTGTCTTTGTGCTGGTGATTCAGCAGAGATCCAGCTCTAATGTCCCCCAAAGTCTTTAAAACAGAGCCAAATAACATGAAGCAGCATCTCGATAAACAGAGCTGTTGAACAGATCACCTGGGACATTAGCTGCTTTGATTTTGTTCTTCTGATGTGGCATTGTTTTTAGAGCTGCTGTTCAGTAAATTCTTCTTCCTGTCATCTCAGTTCAGCTTCATGTGTGTTGAGTTCATATTCACACTCATGAATTGATGGGGAGCCAGTTCTTTTGCTCTGTTTCGTTTCTTGCACGTGAGCTTCTGTTGATACACAGAAAGCTGATGTTTCTTTCTACTCTGACATTCTGTCACTATTCCCCTCCTTTTTTTCTGTTCATGAGCTGTTTTGTCTGTCTGTCTGTCTGTCTGTCTGTCTGTCTGTCTGTCTGTCTGTCTGTCTATCTATCTATCTATCTATCTATCTATCTATCTATCTATCTATCTATCTATCTATCTATCTATCCTTCTCTCATTCTCTCCATCCATCCGATTTAGCTTCTAATACATCTATGTATTTTTAATTGTTTGTTTTTTAATTAATTTTTTTTTATTATGTTTTTATTATTAGCTTAAAGAAATGCATTAAGTTTTCATTATATATACAGTATATATATATATATATATATATATATATACAGTACAGACCAAAAGTTTGGACACACCTTCTCATTCAAAGAGTTTTCTTTATTTTCATGACTATGAAAATTGTAGAGTCACACTGAAGGCATCAAGGGCTATTTGACCAAGAAGGAGAGTGATGGGGTGCTGCGCCAGATGACCTGGCCTCCACAGTCACCGGACCTGAACCCAATCGAGATGGTTTAGGGGTGAGCTGGACCGCAGACAGAAGGCAAAAGTGCCAACAAGTGCTAAGCATCTCTCGGGGAACTCCTTCAAGACTGTTGGAAGACCATTTCAGGTGACTTCCTCTTGAAGCTCATCAAGAGAATGCCAAGAGTGTGCAAAGCAGTAATCAAAGCAAAAGGTGGCTACTTTGAAGAACCTAGAATATGACATATTTTCAGTTGTTTCACACTTTTTTGTTGTGTATATAATTCCATATATAATTCCACATGTGTTAATTCATAGTTTTGATGCCTTCAGTGTGAATCTACAATTTTTATAGTCATGAAAATAAAGAAAACTCTTTGAATGAGAAGGTGTGTCCAAACAAACTTTTGGTCTGTACTATATATATATATATATATATATATATATATATATATATATATATATATATATATATATATATATATATATATATGCCCTCTAATCTGTAGCAGTTCCTAGGCTGTGACAGTTATGACTTGAGAGAATAATCTTGTTGGTTAATTTAGTTTTGACACATGAACTTTGACACATGCCATAGTTGGACCCGTTTATTAAATAACGTTGTTATCGATTGTGATGAGCCTTTTCCTCTTTTTGGAAGTTTCTATTGTTGATATCTACTTTTAGTCACTGTCACTTTGAGCAGGGCAATACAAGTGTCATCTAATCAAACAAAGAAAGATATATCAAGCCGAACTGTGATCGTAATGTCCAGTGACACCAAGGGCGGCTCTGTCAGAAAGGTTTTTGACTGCTGGGTGACATCCGCACACCTCAGCACTGGTCCGGCGTGACCTCGCAGTGCATGAGCCTCCTCCACGGATGCTGTTTCAGCAGGTTCATCCATGCGGGATCTGATCCAGGGCGATGTCTCTGCACCATGGTCTGAGATGGACAGGCGTGCTGGAGGATGATGGCAAGGGATTAGTGGATGGAACGGAAAGCCACCCACTGCCTCCAGCATTGTCCCTGTTGCTGTGACACTCTAATTGGCATAGCGGAAAAAGAGAAAGTGGCTTATGCTGAATTTTTTGAGGATTGGAAGACTCTTCACAGGTTGGCAGATGGGCTGTAGCATGTTTTCTTCAATGTGTCAAGCTAAAGCACCATGTTCCAAGTTCAAACTTAATTTAAATGTATAGTCAAGTAGTAAAATCTCCCTTTCATGGATATATATTACTGTTCTAAAGTTTAGAGTCTGTAAGATTTTTCTTTCTAAGGAAATCATATGTTTATACAGCAAGGATGCATTAAATTGATCAAAAGTGACTGTGAATTAGTTTATGATGTTACAAAAAGATTTGTATTTCAAATAAAGGCTGTTCTCTTGAACTAGCTATTCATCAAAGTATTCTATATATATATATATATATATATATATATATATATATACACAAAATATTAAGCAGTACAACTGTTTTTAACATTGGTAATAATAAGAAATGTTTCTTAAATTCTGCTTTGCATCAAAAGAATAAATTACATTTTAAAATATATTTATATAGTGAACCGTTCTTTTAAGTTGTAATAATATTTCACAATATTGCCATTTTTACTGTATATTTGATCATAAATGCAGCCTTGGTAGGCAAAAATAAACTTTTAATAAATCAATCAATAAATAAAAATTCTTACAGACCCCAAACTTTTGAATGGTAGTGTTTATACAGTATATACACACATACCTTATTTATTTATTTAGTTATTTATACAAATAATGTCACTTGAAGAATTTTTTTTTAAGGAATCGTTCACCCAGATATCAAATTATTTACTCACTTTCATGTCTTTTTTATATATATATATATATATATATATATATATATATATATATATCTGCTTGACTTTTTGAAGAATATTTGAAGAGTATCCTGTGTTCTCTTTTCAGTATAAAGAATGTGAATGAGAAGTGGGAGCAAAAAAAAGAAGAAAAATTTCACTAAAAGGGAAGAGTTTCAGTCTATAAGTTTGATCTGTTTATCAAATAAAGCATAGCATATGGCTCAGAAGAAAGAATATAGCTCATATAGACCATTTTTATGATACTATATTGGTGATTTGGCTGCCTTTTTGAAGCCTGAAAGCTCCTGTTCTGATTCATTGAAACTGAATGGAAAGGAAGGATTTCTCCTTTCTCGCTTGGACAGACATAAGGGTGAGTAATATGACAGATTGTTCATTTTTAGGTGAAATCTTGACTTGAAGTCAGCATGCCTTCCTCATCCACAGGTAGACTAGCATGAATTAGGCTATTTGTATTGTATCGTTGTGAAATGCTCTTTTGTGCACATACATGCTTAAGGAGAAATATGTTTACAGCATTGATGGTTCAGTGTATAAAACCACAATATCTGAGCCCTCAAATGACCTGAGATCTTTACAGGGAGTCTAATTACCATCATCACACGTATTTTCCATTTGCTGTAGACTCGCACTCCAGCTATGATGCCTTCCTATGGAGTGACGCCTCATGCTAAAAATTTCCCTTTTTTCGCAGATAAGGCAAAGGTCTCCATGCATGCAATGCACAAAACTACTGTAAGCCCCTTATGCAAAGCTTTGGTAATTTAAACCATAGTTCTTCAGCCATGATAGGAATTTATCGACACACAAGCTCGGTCTGAAAAGCCACGTCCCGTTAGTGGTAATGCTAAACAAATTTATTTTCTGTAGATTAATACACTAGTGGCCAAAAATTTGGAACAATTAAGATTTTTCACCAAGATTTTGTGTTTGTGAAAGAAGTCTGTTATGCTGCATTTATTTGAAAAATTCAGTGAAATATTATTACAGTTTTTGAATGTTTTCTATTTGAATGTATTTTAAAATGTGATGGAAAAGCTGAATTTTGGGGGTGGCTGCCAGTGTTATTAGCGCCACATTGTCTTGCATACTTGGGGCACACAAGTTTTTTTTGGTCACAGTTAGACAGGTCTAAGACTTTCAGAACAGATCATGATACAAACTCGATGTCCTCATGCCACCTGTTTATTTCCAGTCTGATCTTTCAGTCTAGAGACACAGTGAGATAGGGGACATCTGTACGGCCACATAATCTCTCTGCTGTTGTTGTTATGGCTAATTAAAACCCCTTTACAGACGCAGCGGAATTGTTTGTAATGAGAGACAAACTGTGTGTGTTTGTGTGTTTATTCATGGTGGACACAGCACGCTCAATTCACTAGTCTTACACTTTTAGCAAAAAACACTTCAGCTGCTGGATTCACTCTCTAAAAGGACACGCAATTCATTGTAGCCTAAATTAAATCTTAGTCAAACAGATAAATAAACCAAACCTGGCCACAGAGAAAGAATGTGAGGCAGAAGGTTTTTTTATTTTTGTTTGACGATTTCATGAGTCATTTGTTTGCAGTGCTTTCAGTCTCATATTTTCAGTGATTTGATAGTTCACTTTTCTAGCCTTGGTGTTTTAGCTAGACTGTCATATAGAGCGAATAAGTATCAGCTTTTTTATTTAAGAGTGGTTTACCCTTGTCATCATTTATAATCCATTCGACTTAATTTATCTTATAAAATGCGAAAGGAAAAGATTGGTTTGCGTGCTTTCCTGTAGAATTACAATCAATCAAGCTTTAAAAAGGACCATATAAGTCATCCATATCACTTATGTACTATACTTAATGTCTTCTGAAATTACATGATAGCCGTATTTGAAAACAGACTGAAATTGAAATCTTTATTAGAGCAATGCTGTATGCACATAATATCAAGAGTAGTTGAGTAGCTTAAGCTTAAGATTTAATTGTGCATGCTCATTTAATGTATTTTTACATTTAAATTTTCTTTGCTGTCATCTTAAGTTTACTTAGTTAATTTATTATCAATTAAATGCTTTAATAGTGCAAAAATATAATCGCTAGCAAATCTGGAAACTGAAAATCCTAGGTTAGAACTATAATTTTAAGGGTTTTCCTAATTGCTTCATGTCTAAAGCCTGGTTCACACGGCAGGATAATTAGGCCGATTTTAGCCCCGATTGACACCTTCCGACAATCTTAAGGATGCTCCGATTATCGTAAAATAATCTGATCAGATATTCCTGCTGTGTGTGGTGTGTTAAGTCTGCTCTCCTCTGCTCGGAAGGACGTCGGGACCACTCCGATCTTAAATCGGGGATATCCAACATGTTGGATTTATTTGGCCCGATTTCTTCTCGTGTGTGGTGTCCACCGAGGACAAACGATCACGCAGCCTGTGGACTGTGGCGTGTAGCCAATCAGAAAGCGAGGTGACGAGGCGGCGAGGAAGTACCGGGAAAAAAAATCAAAACAGCCGGCGGCATGGCGCACCAGAAAGTCCGGGAGATGGAGGACTTTGTCTCCACTTCTTTGACCATCGCCTTTTCTTGTTTTTCTTGTTTTTTTTTTTGGTTACAAGCAAAGCACAAACTATGGCCACTGCATCCTCTTCGTCCGCCATGATTGTTTACTCTGAAGTCACGTTTGATCTCGAGGGATTTTGCGAGATTTCCCGTCTGACCTGGGAATGCTCGGGAGTCAAATCGGTTCATGTGATATGTGTTGATTTTGCCGTGTGGCTGCACACCACACACTGTACGACCAAAACTGTTTGACCAGTGATTTTTTATCGCCGTGTGTGGGGTCTCTCAGGTTTGGAAAATCTGCCGACAATTTTAAAATCGTCCCGTGTGAACCAGGCTTAAGGTTGTTTTGTATGTGATATTAGCTAGTGGTTTGTGTGGTGACGTGGTTTTCTAAGCATATGTTCAAAGAAGTTCAGCTCTCTTTGTTCCAGTTTTTTTTAGACAGATAGTTTTGTGTTCCAGTTGAGGCAGTGTGTGAAGACAATGATTCATTTTCTCTCTTCCCTTCCTGCTCTTGATGATGAGAGCGGCTCACGGGTGTCATTGGGGCCGTAGAGACGAGCGCTCCAGCTTTATGTTCTGATTGCAATTGCAGTTCACTTCATTCGGTACAACTAACGGTGTGCAAAATGAGGGTTACGGTTGACTAGTTGTGTTAGTAAATCTCTACTGGAGCGACGTCGGCATATTCACAAATTTAAAAGGAATATAAAATGAGGACTGACCGTGGAATAATGTGCACTGATCATTTGCAACAAAATCGAGAACATTTATAAACAAAGTATTATTATTGTGAATGATTTATGTTTGCATCCAAAGAGGAAAACAATGTGCTCTGGAGAAAATCAAGTCTCACCTTGCATTTTTTTTTTTTTTATATTAGGTTTCAATCAGAAATACCTTACAGAAATAAAATGGTTTGCGAATGCAATTTCATGTTGGCTTGAATATTATGGATGAATCCGTCTCCATTCCTTCAAATGACATTGTTTTTAGTGCTTCTTGTATAGGGGCACAATCTATTTGTGATTTAATTCATTAGTTAAATTACACAGATCTCTTTGTTTGTGTTGTTGGTAAAAAGATTTGCGTGTTTATCTGGGTTAGAGCAAACAGGGCTGTTTGTCCATTCTGTGCTGATGTTTACAACAGTTTTATTTTGACCTCTGTCTGCCATTGCAATGCCCTGTTTCTTTCATTTTCCTTTTCCCATTTTATTTCTCGAAATAAATAAATGTCCCCGGAGAAGCCCTTGTCTGTACCGCTTAAATAGCAGTGCGATTCTGCGACTTTGACCTTAAAGCATCCCATAATTCCCGGTCCCCTGCTCATTCCTGCAGTGTGCAGTGAATAATGAATTCAGGAGGACTAAATTTGGAGCCTCTGTTCTCTTTTTAGCAGCGTGAGCTATTTCTGGAGCACTCACTCTCACATGCCGTGGACGAGACCTGAATTATTCATGACGGGAGGGGTTCGGGAGGCTATGCGAGGTGAAGAAAATGCTCATTTCTTTGTAGGGCCAGATCTTTCCCTTGTAAATGTGAAAACTGCAGTCTAGATCTTTTGATTTTTAACTATGCATTTTCTCTCTTCTGACATCTCCCTACTCACAGATGTCTGCGCTTCGAGCAAATCTGTTAATCTCCATCAAAAGGCATAATTTGTGTTAATTAGTACCATTACTGGGCAGCTGTTTAGACTATCATCAGTCCAATCGATTCATCAAAAGGTCAATTTTGCTGGTTTGGTGCTGTGTTTATGAAAGGCTTGGTAAAATGCTGTACAACTGAATGAAACATCGATAAAGCAGAGATGAAGTGATGTGAAGCCACCATACACAAACACTTAACATAGTGATATGGAAGGAGGGAGGGATGAATAGATAGATAAATAGGCAGATGGAGACTAATAGATAGATAGGTTGCCAGATACTGTAGATAGGCAGATAGCTGGATAGTAAGTTGGGCAAATGGATAGATAGAGGAATAAATATATGTATAAACAGATATAAATCATATAGCAGGGTGTGTAATGATGAGGGCAACCATTAGCCACAGACCTGTGTGCTCACCGACTGCAGGCAGCGCTCCACTGTGCATTTGCTGATTTGTCAGAGGAGAGAAGTGTTCGGGAAGAAAATGAGTTGGCGAGAGGCTCCTGGGGCTGTTTAAATACAGATAAAGCTCTATTTTGGGAACTTTAAAGTGCAATATAATTTCTATTTTTTTTTTTTAAGGTATGCGGGACAAATTGTATCTGTAGAAATATAATGGGTCTGTCATACTTTCAGAAAAATGAGCCATTGACTGCTCTGGCCCGTAGGGTCATCTGAATGTAAATAATTTGGGGCATAGTTAGTTAATGTGGCATTTTGGTCCATTTCTGTAGAAAAAGAAATGGAAATGGCTCTATTTTTGGTTGAATGAGGTGTTATACAAGGTCATTTCGCCAGTAAATGAATTTCTGGAGGTTTGACAGAGGCTGTCCCGCTCCGGGACTCAGGGTTAAGTGACTCTACTCATAGACTCACCACTGGGGAACTGAACTCACAGCGCTATGTCAAATCTATTTCCTGAGCTCTGCACTGCTGAGTATTCAAATCAGCCGTCTGCTACTTTCCAACAGTTTTTACACATACTACACTAGAGCTTTCGGTGTCATCTGGATGAGTCTGGGTATTTGGTTGGTTTGTCAAAGTGGTTTACATGAAAAAAACCACACCAAAGTCCTCTTATTTCAGTTGTTTGGTCAAAACCTCAGTTTGATTTTACCCTTCTTGTCATTGAGCACACATATATGTGCAGAAAATGGGCAAAACTGTACCTTCAGCTTGTCACTGAGGCACTACCATTAAAGCTATGGCTTTGTATTATATCTACTAATAAGGGACGAATATTAAATTAAATTGTATTTAATATATGCATTTAGCAGACGCTTTTATCCAAGGAGACTTACAGTGCATTCAGGCTATCAATTTTTACCTATCATGTGTTCCCGGGGAATTGAACCCCCAACCTTGCGTCATTTACAACACCAGGAATGTGTGTTAAAGTTGCTGTATGTTATTTTTTGACTGTACTAAAGCATACAAATACAATCATATGTTTGCAGATATTTGAAACATGCCAAGTTCACATATTTGTTCCTCTGTTACAGACAGTCATTCAGCTCTTGAACACAGTGTGTTCTGTGTCTGAAGGTCTGTTTTTGTTTTGGTTTGTGTGACTCCGCCCACTGCCAGTTTACCCAATAGTATCATACTGTAGGAATGAGATCACTAGTAGTGCATGAATCAGGCTACGAATCACACAACATGTTTGTAGCTGTTAGAAAGATACATTAAAGAAATCCTGTGCAACTAAACCGTAGTAGTAACCCATTTAACTGAAGATTTAGCAAATCAGACCTCTACTTGCTAGCATTGTTTCCTCCCATCAGTATTCTGTGTTTCTACCTCGTCCTTTTCATCTAAACCAAGTATTTAAAGCGCAAGCGTTCACCTCTGAGTCTGTGAAGCGGCATCAAACGTGCTCCTCGACCTCTCGGCTTTGTGTCATTTTTATGTTCTTAATCACAGCAGACATTGTCATCAGTATTTTGTCCCTTTCTCTGCAACTTCCTGCCTCTGATCAATTAGAGAGAGAGAGACCTTTAATGTTGTGATGTAATTCACTTAATCAAAACTGATTAAGGTCAAAAAGCAAAGCTTAAACTGTCTGGAGATAGAATAATGAAAGGACTCAATGTACTCTGCTTTCATCCCTTTTTGTCCACTGTTTTCTTTCTTGTAGTCTTGTAATTTCATCTTCCTCTTCTACGTCAGTTCGCTTCCACAGATAATAACTGCATTCAATGTTAGTTTAGACAGCAGGCAAATTTATGGTGTGTATTTAAAAAATGTGGCTAACAAGTCTCTTTTCTCAGTGTTAATAGCTCTATTTACCTGCATTTTAAAGTGTTATAGGTGCACTCTCAGCGCAAAGGTTGTTATAACAGGCACGTGAGCAGCATTATGATGCTGTCCTCTAAAATATCTTATTTCAGTGTATTCTTTGCAGACAAGGCAATCCCAAAATGCAGTGCAACTAGGCCAGTAAAAAAAAGAAAGCAATGTAATACTAAACTGAGTTTAAAATACTAGTTTAAAATAGGTTATTTAACCTAATATCTGAAGTAATGTTTATTGTTATGCATATTATACAAATTAAATTTAAGATTCTATAAACAGGAAGTCTTAAATTAACATTTTGTTATTTATAAGCTATATAATTTCAAGAATATACATAAAAATACACTGCATAAAAATGTAAGTAAGAAAAGTTACATTTTGATTTCATGTATATATTTATTGTAACTAATTAATACAAATGTATGTTTATTGTGTTATTTATTTTGTACTATTTTTAGAAGTTCTTCACTGAATTCAATACATACTCAAAGTGCATGCTGTCAGATTCTGGTTTCTATTTTGACAATTTGCAGACTATGCATAAAAAACATAGCATACACAATTTTATAGAATATTTTTATTTTTTTTTACTTTTTTATATATATATATTTGAATTTTCTATTTTTTGTATTATTTTAATAGTTTTACTTTATAAAAGGTTGGGTAATTTTTTTAATTATTATTTTAGATATTTTAAAATGTAAGTTCTTCACTGAGTTCAGTACTCTGACTCTGCTGTCAGATGTGTTATTGTTTATTTATTTATTTATTTTTGGTAGCTCCGTTCACAGTAAAATCTCATTGGTCCAAAACCTATAAAATAAGCATTTTTCCTGAACAGCTATGACATTTGTTGCTTCTAACATTTTGCTTTCAGAGTGGACATAAAAATGCCTGTCACATCATATATGTTTAGGAAACCTCAACAACCCTAGGTTAGAAATATTAGGTTGGATAGCATGTGTTGTTCGGGACCAGACATTATTTGTTGTGCTAGTGTGCTTCTGTTACAATCCTGATAGCATTAATAGCACTGATATTCATTGTGATAGGCGCCCAAATGAGTGCCACCTCTCATTAGCTGTTTGACATGATCTGTTTGTGCTTTCCTACAGGGGATGGCCTGAGCTTTCTTCTTCAATGCAGCTAAGTTATTATTAGGCATCCACCATTAGCAGATGCTCTCATCTGCAGTCTCTCTGTTCATCAGTCCTGTGACGTCCCTGTAAATGAGCCCAACACGCTAACTACTGATCTAACTGCGTGAAAACTAACTAACTGGTTTGCAATTGTTCCCCCTGACTATCCCAGACCTTTTTGGCTTTTCTTTTCGCTTTTATAAAAACAAAAGATGCCAATGTGTAATAAATATTACATTATTTAATAATTGAATGTAGTTCATTAACATTAGGCTACACAACTTTAAACTGAATTAATATGTGGTCATTCTACAGCATGGCTCTTCCAGTCAAATTTTGAGTATAAATAATTAATTTTTTAAAACTATTTTAACTTTAATGAAAAAAGTTTTTAAATATAATTTTATGTTTGTAGTTTATTTAGAATATTTTTAATTTTCCCTAAACATAATTTAATATCCACTTGGGCGAGCAGTTAAACAGTTTATTAACAATCAAAGCTGACTTTCAAACTAATTTTTTTGCATCATTACTCCAGTCACAAAATCCTACAGAAATCCTTTTAACAATCTTATTTTTTACAAAAAAAAAAATAAAAATTATTATTGTTATTATTATTATCATTATTATTGTTATTATTATTTTTAATGTTGAAAAGAGCTGAAAATATTTTTCAGGTTTTTTAGGGGGAATAAATTGAAAGAACAGCATTGTTTTTACATTTGTTACAGTTACATTTATTTGTTACATTTATATTATTTACATCAAGCTTTTGAATGGTATAGTATTGTATATTGTTATTGAAACTTCATAATATTTCACTTGATTATATATTTAGTCAAATTATAGTTTGGAAAAAGTCTTTGGAAAAAGTCTAACTAGTAAAATGTTTACACGTTATATGAGAACTAGTACAAGTATATAAATAAATAAAAAAAGACTTACACTGTTTATGATCTCTGCTGAATAAAGTGCTTCATTCTTTTTTTTCTGAGGAAATCCATTTCTCAAATCCTCAACCACATCACATCTTTTTGGGGTGAATTATGTCTTATTCCTCTCATCGCGAAGCAATAAGTAAAATAAAAAAACTTGAAGAACAGTCTGGCTGTGTTTTCTTCTGTGCGGGTGTATTCAAGCCGCGCGCTTCAGTTTGAATCAGAATAGCGCGTTCAGCGCGGGGGCGTGGTCACATTAGATATAATGAAGAGAGATGTGAAAAACAGACATCGCGTTGTTTTCATATGGATTACTTTATCACAGAATATTTGTTTTCGGCGGCACAAAAGTAGACATGTCAAGCTTTCTATAGATATCTCTCTCATGTCTTTTCGTTGAGTATTCACTGAGCTACAGTTCATTTTAATGACGTGTTTGTAAATGAAGATCAGCGCAGGCAAAGGCTGCAGACAGCACACCTTTTTTGTTATCTTTATTTTATAAGTTCACAAAGTTTTGTTGTTATGTCTGTATCCAAAAAAGTAGACCCTTTACAGATTCGATTGATGTATTGATCTTATCTCTACGATTAAAACTGAAAGTGTAATTTAAGTTCTTTTCGGGGTTATCAGGAGAAAATGACTCATAACGCGTGTATGTGTTAATCGACTCCAGAGGGTTAATAAAGTATTCACACCAGCCCCCCCCAAAAATTTTTTATATATATATATATATATATATATATATATATATATATATATATATATATATATATATATATATAACCACAAATGTTGTTTAGACAGCACTTTTTCTATAATGGCCATGTCTGTCATGATCCAGGAAGACAATGGAAATCTAAAATGCTCATAGGACTTATTTTATGATACTTTTTGGTGTGTTTGTCCTTTTTAGATTCTTTAAATATTCTCTTTTTGTGTTCATAAGCAGAAGTTATTGATTATGATCTGCAGTATAAGCCTGCAGGCTTCAGGTAGTTGAGCTGTTTTGTGAAGGACGCGTCCTGGTGGGAATGAGCTGAATGTTTGGCTGTTTTGCCATAGCTCTCTGTTGTAGCAGCAGATGATGGATAATGCTGTTGTTGTTTTGACTTTTAACGTCCAAGGACAGCGAAACCATTTAGGGGCTTTATATTTTTAACTTGTTGGAGCAATAGCATAATTTTATGATTTGTCATTCTCTACTGGTTGTAAACTGATGTTATGGTTCCAATCATGTCATAAAAGCATTTGGTTATTTATATGAATTTATTAAAATGGGTTTTCTTGCACCTCTGTTTAGGACCATAGTGTCATGAGATATTTTTTCAGGAGTTTTTCCTCCATATTTATTTTATTTTAGCATGTTTATTTTTTATTTTATTTTAAGCATGTTTTATTGTTGTTGTTGTTTGTTTGTTTGTTTAGTTATGCATTGTCTCTGGAGTTTTATTTTTTTCTCCTAAACTTTATTTATTGTAGCCTTTTCTCTGGATTTTGAGTTTTTCTCCAAATTTCTTTTTTGTTTTATTATGTTGCATTATTTTAGTTAGTGTTTTTATTTTATTTTTTATGTTAGTCAAAATCCACACTAGCAATTATCAGGGAGAGTCAAATTGGTGTGTATTCAAATATGGGTGGTCATATGTTATAAACTCAAAGTTGTGACTTCTGAATGATCTATTTTTATTGTTTAGTTTAAGTAAATGATCTGGGCAAGACTCACTGACCTGCAGGCTGAAATTTGTGTGCTGGTGTCTGTGTTGTGTGAGCTTCACTCATATCAACTTCTGCTTCACCATGTTCATCATCCACAGAAAGCCTGAAAACTTTTAGAGTAGACAAAAAAAAAAAATCTCTTTTGGAAAGGACTCATTTTTAGCTCCCGAAGCAGGTGGGCACGGAAAACCAGCCATTGATAAAATAGCAGAAATGTAATTTTGTTCGTTTGGCTTGGACATTTTTAAATATAATGACGCTCATGTCATCTGATCGGGTATCTGAAGGGTATTTACTCATTTATTCTTGTTTCAGAAAAAAATAGTACAACTTTTTTATGAAGTTTTCCAGTTTTGGGACTGTGGGACTCTGTATTTTCTCAGTTGAGGCAGTTTGAACATTCGTCACTGACCCAATAGAGTTTTTGTGTTAAAGGTGTACTGGGTGTACAGACATTCTTCAGTATAGAAAGCCTTATCAAGACAACTATGTGGTGCTCTGGCAGTAACAAACATCTGAACTCTAGGAACCCATAGAGTTTACTTCAAATACCTGCAACCAGATGTGTTTAACAAACTTAATTGTTTTTGAACTGTTGATCTGCCATTTAATACCTTAATTTGCATTCATGTCTGATTTGCTGTTAATTTCAAAAATTAAATATATCAAAATTGTTAAAAAAAGGAAAAGCTGTCATTGATATTGAAAAATTCCTTTATTTTACAAGGTATATTGGACTTTTTATTTATAGGTTTTAATTTTGAAGTTTTTCAGACAATTTGTAGATTGTAATGTGTACGGTTTTCAGGTATTTTGAGGGGCTTATTTTAATGCAATTTGAAGGATTATTATTTTTTTTATTATTATTTATTATTTTTTACAATTAGTAGATTTTAATTTTCTGAAAATGTCCACAAAATTTCTAGGTTTCATTTTTTTATGGTTTCCAAATAATTGGTAGATTTTAATGTTTTAGGCTTTTCAATTATTTTGTGGGTTTTTAATTTTTCAGATTGTTCGTAAATGTAAATTTTTAGTTTTATCAAATAAGTTTAGGTAATTTGTTTTTCAGAAAGTTCTAAAACTATTTTCAGAAAATAGTAATTTGTAGGTTTTAATCTGTATATGTTCCATTTAATTTTAGGCTTTAATTAGGTAGGTATTAGTATATTTTTCGTAAAATTTATCAATTTTAATTCATATAGATTACTGGTCATTTATACGTTTTATCTTTAGATTTTATGCAATTTGTGCATTTAGTTTATAGGTTTTCATGTAATATGTAATTTCTACTTTTTCATTCGTAGGTTTTCAGGTAATGTGTAGTTTTCAGGTAGAGCTAACTGGGAGATAACATAATGGGTTAAATAGTTTTGACTAAACGTTCAGTCATTGAACCGCCACTAAGACTGGAAGAGAGCTTACCAACCCTAGTTTGCTTTTTAATGTAAAATCTTGTTTCCATGCAGCTTGCTGAAAGTCTCAAACAAAACTCTTGAGGATGATTCAAAGCCATTAGCATTAAACCCAACAACTACTGTTCATCACCCAATGAGCACAATGTAGCAGTTTTGCATGATGTTATTATGTTCTGACACATTTGAGAAGCATTTGCATTCCTGTACATCTCAATCCTCTCTTTCTCTTAATGTAATCAGTGAACTGTTTACTGAACCTCATTAAAACACCTGCACACAGTGATGGTGGCCAAGGACAAAAGTGATTAGATTGTTTAAATGGATTGTGTTTACATCTGTGTGTGTTTGTGTGGGTTGTTTATTCATGGGTCCTGTAGCTTTTTTCCCTTGCATATTAAGTGTTCAGAATAGCAAATACCTGTACAGTGTCTCATTTACATAATTAAGCTAAGACGAATCAAAGATTGTGGAGAACGCTTGAGGAGAGTGTTTCCCTTGATGGAGTTTTTCCAAGGGTAATTTTAAGTTGACTGTTTTCCCAATTTAAAATGAAGCATGTGGCTTAATAGTTTGTTCCCACAAGAGTCCAATACAATATTTTTTCCCCCAATGTCTTCCTCACAGATGCTATCTGACTGATAAGAGCGGCCGTTTTGTGTCTGTGTTTATCTTTCCATTCACTCAGCTTGTGTTGTTGCAGAAACGCTCGTCGCCATCCCTCGTACCCCTTCAGGCCAATTAGTGTCCGTCCTTACTGAACTAACAAATATTTACAGGCTGGCTTATGTGTGCTTAAATGATACAAAGGATATAGGATAGAGCATTTGATGACAGGAATGAATGGTCTTTTTTGTCATTCAGTCATTCATATGAAGCCATTTGGTTTGTTCCGCATGTGAAAGTGTAATATGGCATGCACGGCTCTAAGCTTTTCTAGAAGCACACAGCTTTCCATATGAAGCTCCTCGAGGGGGTTTGGAAGGCAGTACATGCCATTTCACAGGTTCGCTGTTTAGTATTTTCTTAATGGAATGGTTTCAGTCCGTTAACTTCAGGGTCTCCAACAGTGCTAGCTAAATGTTCTCCTTGTTAATAAACTGATGGTGTATTCTTGAGCTATTAGCATGACGGTTTATTTAATTATACAGACGCTTTATGTGGAGTGTCTTGTTCTGTATATACATACATAAACATTTACTCAGCTGCATTAAATGTTTGCTTGCTGTTTTAAATGGAATTAGCAACTGTTTTTATATACATCTAGTTAGCCAGATAGCTTGAGTCTGTAGATGGGGATTGGTGTTAGTGTTATATATGCAGAGATGAGTTTTGCTGATATGTGAAGTTATTACAATCATATTGAAGCTGTTTCCCCCTCCACCCACTCTTCTTAACCTGTAATTACCCGGTTAAATTTAAACTCCACAGCAGTCAAGTCAGGAATCAAATCAAATTATAATCCCTACTGGATAATCAGGGAAGGCCACTCGGAAAGCCAGTCGGCATTACTGCTGATTGTGTTTTTGTGCGTGTGGGGTGGTTTTAAAGGTTTTGCAAGTAGTTGTTTGACTCTGTTCTGATCCTATGTTGTGTAAAACATGCTGCGAAATTTAAACTCCCAATTAGTTTCCTTATGTACCTGATAAAGAAGGAATTGCCGCTAATAGCTGGCTGGTACAGCATTTAGAGAACCTCGGCCAAATCCTTTCCCAAGACCTCAGATTAAGAAGTCATGTCAGGTAGCCTTTACCCTCTGATCCTGATGGATAAAAATATTTTTTATTGCTCTCATCAAAGAGATGTTTTGTTCTGTGAAACTAGTCTCACTTTCAAATGGGTTCAATCTTTATATTTTCTCAGTGTGGGTATGGGATATTGGCATTTTTTCGGGAGTTGTGGCTCTGCGTTGTTCTACATACATTTACAGCCAAAGGTGTTGGCGTAAATGAGCTGGTTTCCAAGTCATGTTAGTGGTCGATGCTGCCGTCATACCTGCATCCTCCCACATTAAATGCTTAATCAATTGTTTACTGGCAAACAGGATTGTGAGCACATGCCTTTGTGTGCTAGAGCTCCCGGTGGAGACCCAGTTCTTGGCACCTAGATCCAATTGAGCTCTGTTCAAATGGCAGATCATTGATTGACTGGGGATCTGAAGGCCCATTTGGTCTATGTTGTGTCTTGTTCTGTTAAAGACTTTTGTCCTTGTGGTAGATTTAGTCAGCCTTTTTGTTCATTCCAAGCAGATCTATCATACTAGTCAATTCACCTTTATTTATATAGTGCTTTTTACAATGCACATTGTTTTAAAGTAGCTTCCCAGTAACATGAATATAACCAAATCAATGATGCAAACAGCTCTACAGAAGACAACAGTGTCACTGATACTAATTGCTACTAGTCACCAAAACGGTAAATGCCATGTAACTGTAGTCGCTCTTGGGATTATTTGATGCTTTTTAGTTTTAATATTCATAATCTTTACAGTCGTTCTCTATAAATGTTGTGTGTGCACCTTGTGCATTCTACACTATTGCAGTATTGAAATACAGAGGTGGGTAGTAACGAGTTACATTTACTTCGTTATATTTAAAGATGGGTACTTTTACTCTTACTTGAGTAAATTTTTTGAGAAAAATCTGTACTTTTACTTCGTTACTGTGGGCGACGCTCCTCTCGTTACTTCATCTTAATGCAATAAATGTTATAACTGCTTCAGTTTATTCCAAACGCGCCGTCTACTTTTCTCTGGACAATGAGCGATGCCCATTCGCTAATGATTCATTCTTTTGAGTCAATTCTGTTCAAAGGCTTGATCAAACCAATTGGCAAACGAGTGAATTGGTTTAAGAATCAGTTTGAATGATTTGTTCAGTTCCCTCCCTCACGCGCTGAGCGTCTGAAGCAGTTCACTCAGAGTTGTAACGTTTAACATCAGCAGCGTTGTAAAAGTGGCTATGCAACTGCACTGAATAGAAAGCAAATCTGCAAAGGCTATTATTTTCTAGCGATGGAGATCCTTATTAGATGAACACCGTGTGTGCTCTCTGCTGTTCAACAGGTAATAACTTGGGCTACATTCGATTACAGTACACAATACCACTGTGACATTAGTTTGTTGTACGTGTGTCTTATAACAGAGGGGAGTCTAGTTGAATGCAGCTTCATAAAGACAAAAAATGGCCGATTCAGATATTATTAATTTTAATACAATCACACCGGTACGAGTACGTTCAGCAAGTCATATCATCAGCTGCTAAATTCAGATCTGTGATCGCTTGCTGGCGCTGAGCCAGAGAAAGATGCGCTTTTACAGCACTGAGCATTATAACCAATCACACATGATTCTTTTGAGCTTTTGAATGCAATGGCCAATCAGAGGCGTTCAGATGAGTCATCGTGAAAATGTCGGTGCTTCCTTCACTTGCTCACTGACTGAATACCTCTTTCTGGAGAATTCTCTCACCAGAAACAACAAAGTGCAGATGTGTGTACGAATCTTTAATTAAATATTGATTTCACAGTGTTAACAGTTTCAGTGATTTTAATGGGAGTTTCTGAGAGTGATTGAACTCTAGACTGTCAGTGAAAATGATCTTTAATAATGTAAATGTTATTTGCTCTCTTTCTGAATAATGAAAGATTAGTAGCAATTTTTATATCACATTAACTTTCAATGTTAAATTCACATTTAATATAAAGTCAGTCGTATTAAAAATATGTTATGGCATGACACCTATATCTATCACTTAAGTAAACAGACAGGGTTTTATAATAAATTACATAAATTGGAGTAAAGGCTGATGAAATATATACATTTATACACACACACATACATTACATACATTTTATCTATATATCTAAATAAAAATAGGCTCAGTATATATGACCCAAAGTAACTAGTAACTAACTACTTGAGTAGATTTTTTATCCGATACTCTTTTACTCTTACTCAAGTAACTACTAGTACTTTTACTTTTAATTGTGTAAATATTTCTAGAAGTACTTTTACTCTTACTTGAGTACAGTTTTTGGGTACTCTACCCACCTCTGTTGAAATATTTTGTATGTGTTCAGTAGGGGTGTGAACAGTTGCTCAGACAATAATTGGATATTAAGCTTTACTAAATATCATGCATCATTCAGTCTAAAGTTTGGTCAAAATTTATGATACTAATTTTTCTAAATGAGACGAGACATTTTAATTAAATATTTACTTTTATTTAGCAGAAGCTTTTTTCCAAATTACAAATAAGGAAAACACCAAGTAATTCATTATTATATTAAATAAATCTAAAATATGCTCAAAGCACAAATTGTTAACTTGAAGGACAGTCAAATCTATCCAAACTGGAAGTGATATTTTGAAATGTGTCATCTCTATGCATCCAATCTTATTGGATAGCCCCACAGCAGAATGAGAACATTATAGAAATACTGCTGCATTTACGACTCTGATTCCCTAAGAGTCTGTAATTAAATCTCACTTCTGTGGTTGCGTCCTCCAACAGGTCGGTGTATTGCTGACAGAACAAAAACACAGTACTACTGCAGCTTTCCCCGCTGCTACAGCAGTGACAGCACACTCATTACAGTCTGATTCCTACATTTAATAACAATCATTTGTGCAAACAATTACCTGGATCTTAGAGTTAAGAAGACATTGTGCTGTTCTCTAAGAGTATAAACTGCACTTCAGAATGTTTCATCTCCAAACACTTTTAAAGAATTTGCCTCATTTTTAGATATTAATTCCCACTCCAACTTATAATAGCAGTAATGCTGATTATTAGAAAGCAGGTTAAATTTAAGCAATAGCCATTATATTTAAGGGTGCCATTTTGCTTTGTCGTATTGAAATGTTAAAATTTGTATCTGACTATGTAAAATGACTGTAGGACCAACCAGGGCAAGTGCTTTAAATGAAGTCATTTTTAGAGAAGAATCAGAGCCTGGTGTGTTTTACTCCCTGAATATTGTTCAAGTAGGCATATATGGCAAAAGTTTTACTTGGATTCAGTGATTTGTGCTGTGATTTTTAGACAAAACATGCCTTTTTCTCCAAAAATGCTTTTTAAAGAGATACTGTAGTTACCCAAAAAAAGATAAAAAGATACCCAAAAATGAGTGAATTGAAGTTCTGAAGTTAATAAATGTGTTTATGTAAGAAAAATATCTTTATAAAATCTTTATAAACTGTAATCTCTAGCTTCCGCTAACTGTCGTATGTGCTTTCACGAGAGAGTGGCGTTCCAGCGTATGATGTAGAATGTAGCATTAGCTCTGATGAAAATATGCTAGTCTCGTGAGAACCAATGTTTTGTTTACGGCAAAGTGCTCTCCTTTTGGCTTATAATTAAATCTTCCAACATTTTTATTTACAAATCCTTATTTCGTCCTTCTAATTCGATTCAATATGGCATTTGAGGTTACAGACATTGGCCTGAAATTGTTCACAGCATATTTATTTATTTATTTAAAGCATTTTTTTGTCCAAATAGAATGTGTCATATTCTGCTTCAACCCAGCACTGTCCTTTATTGCCTCTAAAAAGATCTGCAGTGGTGCGTCAAAGATCCACAGCATCTTCAAAGGAGGCTGATGAACATGTCATTTAGTGCAGTGGATCTAGTTTAGATTAATCATTTGTAAAGCCAAAAGAAATCTCCAGTAGACATGGACCTCCTGCGGAGAACAACTCACATCCAATCCAACTTCCTTTTCTCGTTTTATGTGCTGCTTTGCTCATTTGACAGCTCTGTAGAGCAGTTTCACTGCGTTACCTTGCCAAGCTCCGTTGTCCTCCATCATTGATCAGCTCTGCAGGTTGTGTTTGTCAAAGCAGCCATATATTCACAACAGAACTGACAATGTAATCTGTGTTTGTGAATCAGGCGTAGCTGATTATTGGTCAGCATCTGTCAGGTTAGCTCAGCATTCTAAACGATTCACAGTGAGCTTCGAGTCTCCGTGAGCCTTTCTAGGAATTCAGACAATTTTTTGGTGTGAGAGAACAAGACATTTATAATACTATTTATCTTTGTTTAATTTTATATTTTAATGATAATGATAAAAATGTAAATATATTTTTTATTTATATTTATTTTGTTGTACTTGTACTTGTTGTCATCTCTCTCTCTCTCTCTATATATATATGCTTTGAGAATTGTCCATTGTTATAGTTTAAAGCAATATGTTTGTATTTGATACTTTGTATTGTTCTACTCAGTGAACCTTTGACTTATTTGTTTGCAAAGGTTTGATCCTGGAGCTTCTTTATCTTTTGGTGCAGGGAGGCATGTGCTGCCTCTATGAATTTTGTTTGTCACCTTTGTTGGTTGTGAATATCCAGCCAGATCAGGCCGGAGCTGAGGGAAGAATGTGGCAGGATGGATCCAGGATAGGAATAATTAAAGCTGGAAATGAACAGGAGTGATTTTGAGTTGAGATGATTTCAGTCTTGTCCAAACGGGAAGTTCTGATTTGATCAAACTCTCTCTGTAGAAAGACGTATCGCCAGCCGGAGATTCTCAGCCAAGTTTGATGCAAGTCTCTTTATTTCATAGCCAGTGTGAATGTGTGCAAAAATATAATAGAAATGCTGCTTGTCATACTAAAACAAATGGCTTTCATCTTCATTTCCTTGATCAGATGTAAGAATCGAGATTGAGTTGGCACAGGATGTCATGTACTGTTTTACATTTGAAATCTTTTATTTCTTTTTCTTAATACATATAAAATATTTATATTTGTATTTCTTTTTAATATTAAATGAATGTATAATATTATACATTTCATTTTTAAAATGCATGTTACATTTAAATGTTCTCAATTTTAATTATTATTTTAATTAGTCCCTTTGAACAATGCATTTTCTTTGTATCTTTGGTTTTCGATACAAATTCTAAAAAGTCTGATATGTTGATTTTGATATACAGTACACACTCTCACACACACACACACACACAATAACACACTAATTCACACATACTATATATATCATGTAATTCTTTTTCTTAATAAATGTTACATTTTATCATTTGTAGTATTTTTTTATTCATGTTATAAGTACTGCATTTCAAACTTGCAGTATGTCTCACATGCTATTTTGCATCACACACACACAAACACATTTATTCACATGTTTCATTTCATCACAAGTGGATGTATTAATTTCAGCGTGCATACACGTGCATGACAAAAAATGCGATCATTATTCAGTACACATGTGCATGTATGAAAGAAACATCAACTTCATTTATTCATTCAGTGATCTAGTCCTTCACATTAAAGGTATATTTGCATTAATGATGTAGATGCATTCAAGTCAGTATCCATATGTGTACATGAAAGAAAAAAGCTAAAACAAATCAGTATGCATGTCAATGCATAATAGAAAAGATCAGCTACAGTTCAGCAAACATTGCATACACTGAAGTTTTGATTTTAAATAAAAAGCTCAATTCTGTATGCAAATATTACAGTGACATCATCAATGGTGGTTATAGATTTTTCAATGTTGAAGTGCCCTGAATTACAAAGTGGCATCTGAAAGATTTTATTCTGACCTGTTCACATCCTCTGACTCAGATATGAGCTATTTTTACAAGTTGAAAATCGTAATTATGGTAATTCAGTGGGGATTTCAATTTAAGTGCTAAAGAACTCTGTTAAGCGGTTGGAGCTGAATTAACCTGAGAATTTTGTGAGGATGAAGAAAAAGAACACTGAGGCATTTGAATAGAGTGCCACTTCGAAGCGTTGTAACTAATTGATCTTACATAACCATTCTGTCTTCACCACACATTTTTAAGCGCTTGATTCAGCAATGACAGTGAGAGATATCCCTCTTGTTCTTTCACCGTTGATTAATAGCAGTGCGCCAACCAGGCAGATCTGTGTTTGAAGGACATTGCTCTGCTCTCTAACTTTGCTATTCAGAACAAGCAGATTGAAAGGGGTCTTTTGTATCCCTCAGACCTGATTCCCACTAGAGTTTCTTTCAGCATTGAGTAGTGCACTTGAAAACGTGCCCTGATCTTGAAGAAGACCAGACGAATGTTTCCTTTAGCCTTGTGGAAGAAAACTCTCGAGCAAGTACGGCACTAGTGTGATTGTAATGGCCTGAAAGCCCCAGACACCTTCATTTTTGCGGATGGCTTTTCCCGAGCGAGAGTCAGCGCTAATGTAGAGGAAATGGGATGAGAAGATAAACTCTTCTTGAGGTCACCGGCCTGCTGATTCTGTGCTTTTATATAGATTTCCAAGTAAAATTTATGCTGTTACATGGCCGCGCTCCACCTTAGTATAACTCAGCTTAATAATTCATCTAAATTACCACATGGTTAAACATTAACAAGAGGGCTGTTAATAGATCGCTGACATTCATGTTTTAGAATCTAAGAAAGCTTAGGAGTAAGTTTATCCAGACCTTTGGGTAGAAACCCTTCTGAAGAGTTTGTTCCAAACCATTTGCATGCACATCATGACCAATGTACTTGTTGAAGGGTTTGTGCTGTTTTGGGCTTTAAAATGAAAATGACCTATTCTATTCCTCTTGTTCTTAATAATAACAATAATAAATACTTATAGGTAGTTTTCAGTGTAATTTTCAGTGTTATTAATATATATTATACATTTTGCAAGTATACCGACTGCTGAATGTTGTATTTAATAGCAGGTGCTTTAATAAACTAAGGTAAATCATTCTAAATTGGGTGAGCAACCACCCTAGTAACCACCTAGCAACACACCAGCATTATGGCGGTGAGTTTTGCACTGGTAAACACTATTTCCGTTTTCATCGTGTAAAAATGTCATTTTTGTATAGAGTTTGCATTTCTCTGCATGTCTGATTTCCCCTTTCTCTCTCTGTCTTTGTTCTGTTCATCCTCATGAAGGAATATCTCCACCCGTCCGCAGATGATCTACCTATCATTGTCACATCTCCTAGCAACAGCTCTTTAAAAAACTAAATTGAACACTTGGTAAGGTGTCGCACCAGAGCCATGTGTATGAGATCTGGTGCAGGTGTGTGTTGTAGTGTGTTGTTTTCATGCACATCCGGCTTTATCCGTGGGCATTTGTGTGCTGTAACTCTTACTGATGTACTTTCTGATGCCAGTTCCACTCCAGCTTAAATGTCAGCACAAAATCAAGAGTATTACGAATATTAAACTAATCACTTTTTTTATGAATATTAAGCTTTTTTTTCGTCACCTAAATAAACATTACTGTAATGTATCCTGAAATGTTTCATGACTGTAATACTGCAGTGTAGTCCAATGATTTTTTGTATTAAAAAAAAAATAAAAATGAACAAATGCTGCCATGCATAAATATTTATTTTATTTAATTTTAACGTTATCAAATCTGACTTATTGTTGTAGTAGTTTGGAGTTGAGAAACAGGCAGAAAAATTCAACATTTTACATACTTCAGCTGTCAAAAGGTCTAAAGTCATTCTATCTATCTGTCTCTCTGTCCGTCCATCCATCCATCCATTTTATTTTATTGCATTACAGTAATAAGGATAAGGGTAAATGTGTTTCGTTTTCATGAAGATGAATCATGTCCAACAAATGGGCCTGTATGAGCATCATTTTCTTGCAAAATATATTTTCTTATTGAGAAATGTGACCCAGACATCCCCTTGACCAGTCTAGTGAGATTCACCTGTAGAGATTTTCTGATTTAATACATGGGCTACTGAAGTGTGTGTGTGTGTGTGTGTGTGTGTGTGTGTGTGTGTGTGTGCGCGCGCGTTCATGTGCGTTTGTAAATATTTAAAATAAAAATATGAAACACCATTTTTTCATGAATCCAGCTTTGATCTATTTTCAGCTGAATATTGTTCCATACATCACATTATTTTGATAGCTAAGTGGCAGTGTTTTTGATCAGTGTTTGATCTTTGGCATTTAAAGACAAACCTTTAAATGAAACCGGAGCTATTGGAATGAATCTTGATTGAACAGCTTGTGTTTAGTCGGTGCCGATGGCATTGTTCTGTTCCAAAACTGCTTTCTGTTTCTGGTGAAATGCTATTTTGGGACTTGAAATAACATTTGGGTTTGCAGAGTGAAAAACGTTATTTCACCGAGTCTTACGTCAGTCAGGAGGGACCATGAATAATTAATGATGCAGAGATAAACATTTGGGCTCGGTTTATAAAAAAAGCTTGACATTTGCCTTCACGGTTGTGATAGCAACTGTTAAATCATCATTACCCAAACAGACGGCCATACCTGCCGCTTCTCCTTAAAGAGCTTAAACCTAGTCCTGGGAGAGCAGCGCTGCCGTTCCTGACATCTACAGCTGTCCTGTCAATGAGAGATTATTTATCTGTGTGGGACTCGTCCTGCAGTGATCTGCTGTAGTCCTGCGGGGCAGGCTGTCTGTCTGTATGTCATTGACAGAGGCCCGCAGGGACCACATCTCCCAGCATGCTGCTCTCCAGGGACGGGGCTCGTGTGACAGCCCTGCCTCCGGCACTTGAAGAGACACTGAGAACTCCTCATCATGAGAGATAGTGACAGCTGAGAGCATGTGAGAGAGAGAGACATGCAACTTTCTTAACTATAACACATAACCTCTATTATTTTTTTTATATAGTTTCTTTTTTATTTTTAGTGAGCGTTTATCCATGATCTGCTCTGAGATCAGTCCCGGTGCATCATGGGTCACCACTGTTTGACTCACTGAGAGGCAGAACTAAGGTTGATGATCAACTGAAATAGCAATATTTTGGGGCGGCAGTGGCTCAGTGGTTCATGTAGGTTGTCTACAAACCGGAAGGTTGGTGGTTCGATCCCCAGCTCCACCTGACCAAGTGTCGAGGTGTCCTTGAGCAAGACACCTAACCCCAGCTGCTCCCGACGAGCTGGATGGCGCCTTGAATGGCAGACACCGCAGTCGGTGTGTGATTGTGTGTGTGAATGGGTGAATGTGAGGCAAATTGTAAAGCGCTTTGGATGGCCATGTGGTCTGTTGAAAGCGCTATATAAATGCAGTCCATTTACCAATATATACAGTGAAAGTGAATGTGGAAAAAAGCAATTGTTCTGCAAAAATGTGTCTAAATTACTGAATTATGAAGAAGTATTTGATATTTGACGGTATTTGTTTTTCAGTGCCTGCATGCTCATTCCTTTAAATCCTGCGAGTTTTGCACTATGTTAAACATTTCAAGCTGTTTTGATTCATGCATAGTGGTGGAGTTCATTTTGTTTTTAACGAATCAGACAGTGTGTAATGATTGCTCTGTGCATATTCATATTTGATGGCTTTATGATGTGTTTGAAGGCAAAGTGATGTAATGTTGAATAGATAGTTTTTCCTTGAAGTTTGAGATTTTTTGGATGTAGTTTTGAGAAATGTGTTACAGGATTCAGTAAATGAGCTTGTGTTTATGATGTTATGACTGAATGACTTCTTATTGCAGTTTAGTTTCATCCAGCATGTTCTGGGTGAGCTAGAGATTTTTGCATTGCAAATATAAAGCATGTCTACGCAGTGTTTCAAAAGAGAAAAGATGCTTTCGGCTGAACTTCTCCTCTCCTCTCCTCTCTCTCTCTCTCTCTCTCTCTCTGCAGATGTTGTGGTTAACGGTGAGCCGTCTGACTGTGACGTGATCGCTGACTGCAGGGTCGGAGACGCTGTGCCATTAGAGGTGAAACTGACCAACCGCAGCAAGAGCGCCGTTGGACCGTTCTCTCTGACCGTCGTCCCCTTCCAAGACTATCAGAACGGAGTCCAAAACTATGACCTGCAGGATGCCGTCACTTTCATCGGCTCCAACACCTTCTACATAGGCACGGTGAGCCAATGACACACAGAGTAGAGCACACAGCAGCAGGACTCAGTCTGAGCCGGGTCTCGTCTAGCTCTCAGTCACAGTCGAGGTGTTAAAGACCCACTTACACAAAGGGTTCTTTCAACAGAAATCCACATTTAGCTTCCCCCAATCATTTTGTGTCCATTCTTAGACTCTTAAAAGGTGTTTTCACATGATTTTGTTTCTTTCTAGAGAGGTTTGCAAGACATTTGGCATATACACTAACACGCATCTACTTATTCTCTATTAGTGTTATTTTCCATATTGGAGTAAAATCATCATAACTATAAAAAAAGTATGGGAGTTATGTAAACAAATGAAAACTCATTTTTCTTTATTTAGTTATTCAGAAAGAATTAAAAACATAACATAATAAAACTTTAGATGAAAACATCCAGTCTTTTAACTGGTATAGTGTATGTGAAATAATGACAGAAATATTTTAATATACATGAAGTGTTGCATAATATTTGTTGAATATTTGTAATCCATTTTAGATTTTAATATTTGTTCCTACTAGCTACTACTGCTACTATTACGAGTAGTAGTAATAATAATATATTAAATTAACACACACACACACACACGTTACACACACACACACACACACACACACGTTAGTAATTTGTTTATTTGTACAAACAAAATAATTATAAATATTAAATCATAAACCTTTAATGTTTGTAAGATAATGTGAAGCATAAATTCATTTTTTGCACCCAAAATTTTACCTTGCAGTTTTTTATCCAATCTTTTAACTGGTATAGTTTATGTGAAATGATGACAGAAATATATAAATACATAAAACTGTAATGTAATTCTGCATGACAGTTTTCTAATATTTATGTCATTTTTTATTTTAATTTGTATTACTGCTATTAATAATAATAATAATCATAATAATAATAATGCTTAATTAAACTGAATTAAATTAAATTAAACTGTATGAGTAATTGTATTTATAATTACAAGCATTAAATTATAAACCTTTAGATTAAAATGTTTTTCAGACCAAGAGTTATACGTGTCTGATATTTTTTAACTGGTAGCTTATGTGAAATTGTCAAATATATTTTTTAAATAACACTACTGATGTTATTATAAAAACCTGATGTAGATTGAATCACTAAACTGGAGCAAAGTGAGATCTAAGGCCATTTTAAGACCAGAAATCCCTTTCCTTTTGGTCCACATGCAGTGGTCTAGGTTTGGTTCTTATAAAGAGGTTGGACTGTGTTTGCTTCTGACCAAGTGTTTGAGGTGTGTGATGTTCTCGTCCGCAGGTGAACCCTACAGAGAACTCCGTGTGTGTGGGAGCCCTGCTCTTCTTATATACCGGTGATTTCTATCTGAACATCAAGTTTCAAGATGAGAGCACAGCTCGTGACCTGCCGCCCGCCTGGTTCTGTCTGCCCAGCGTCCACATCAGAGCCCAGGAGCCAATCCAAGCAGCTGCCTGAGCTTCTGAACTCTGACCTTTGACCTCACAGACTCAGTAGGCCTTTGTAAAGGACCTGGAAGAGATCTGCAGTTTTTCAGAGGACTACTGAGCTAATCTAGAGCAAGTGCACTTCTAGTGTATGAAGCCTTTAGAGTTTGAAGATGTTTTAATTTATGCCAAATCTCCATTCTGAAGCCCTCATTCTCCTCTTTAGACACAGACAAAAGGATGAAGAACATTTACATTTGGTAACCACAAAGTGAAAACATCTAAGGAGGTCTTACAATTTAGCCCTGATGAAACGAACTTATGAAAATGTCTCCAGCTCATATTTTACCCCCCAGAAATGAAAATTTGATTTAGTTGAAGCCCTTATTTAATTGTTTTATGACAAATAAGAACTTTTTATCTTAAACCTCATTACTGTAATGTGTTTGGTTAATATTTAAGAATTTGTTTGTTTTGTAATTCTTATAATTGTAAATGTTGATTCTCAGAATTATATTGCTGCATTACTGCAATATTTTTATTTTTCAATAATATATATATAACAATAATTTGACTACAGTATTTAAAATATTTCTTATATTGTAATAAAATTCTAAAACAATCATCATAGATCAAATTTAAAAATTTGATTGGATTTGTTTTTTTTTTTTCATTGCATTGCATTGCAGTAATGAGAGTTGGAGGGAAAATACTCTTAATTGTTATAAGAAAAACTCTGAATTCCAAAATAATTCTTAGTTCTACAAAAAAAATATAATAATAATAATAATTTTATAAAAAATGATTTACCTCTGTCTTCTTTTGATTTTGGGCTGAAATATGACCTGGATATGTTCTCGGCAGGTTTTGTAGGGGGTGTGCATTAATAGTGCATGAAAATATGGTTTACACACAATTTTCATGTAGGAATGCATACAGCTTTAAGCACATTTTGATCGGTTTTTGGGGGTTGATGTATTAATGGGTTTGTGACAGCGTGTGGGAACCACGACTTTGTTTCACATTTGTGAAATTATGAAACTGGTCTAGTCTCTTCAATGTATTTGTTTATGAATCTGATCTAATAATTGGTATGTTGACTTTACGTGACTTTGCAGTTATACAAATTAGATAAAATATTGATTAAATGTTCATTAAAAACTCAAAATATAATAAAAATATAGTGGTTTGAAGGATTTTTTCAGCACTTTAGAATTCATTTCTTAAATGTGTTTCAGACCTGCTCTAAAATGCAAAAAAAAACAAAAAACAACGTGAGCATAACAGGATATGAATGTGCTGAGGTCATTTTTCTGCGGTGAGCTGATGTGATATTAATGCTTTTATTGTGGTGCGGTCCAGCGATGATAATGCAAGAGGCGGATGAAATGGTCTACATTATGTGCTGTAATGGTAAGTGATTGCAGTTGCAGTAATTCAATTAGCATTAAACGTCCACTCAGGGATTCCAGAGCTGAGATTGTCTCAAAGTCCATCTGACCAAACTGTGTCTCTAAATCTCAGAATCATTTACAGAAGAGGTCATTTGCTTTTAATATGATTCATCTAAGTGTTCAGATAATATTACAATGGCCGTTTATTACGAATATTTAGGTTTCACAAGGAATAATATCAGTTAACTCTAAAAATAAATAAATAAATTAGGTTTTGATTGCATTGTCATGAAAAACTGAAGTTGACTGAAAGTAATTTAAACCATCATTAATGAGATGCCATTTTTGGAGCAGAAACTTAGTGTCCTGTATTGTATAAATTACAGTAAATAAGAGTTATTTAATAGATATAAAATAATGAAATAACAGTATTTAATTTTTATAAATACCACTATATTATGACAGTATTTAGAACTATAATTGATTATATTATTTAGTATTTATCAATAATTAAATTGATTTATATAAAGCAATTTTTGACTTGGAAAGTAAAAAAAAATAAAAATAATAATTGGTCTCTCCTTATACAAAGATAATTAAATCAAATGATACAACATATGAAATAATCTTGGGAAAACAAATTAAAACTAAATTAAGATGATTATTGATTCCAGACACGGTATTTAATTTCAGATTGAAATGGAAAAATATATCTATAAAACTTGCATATAATTTTGAATTCTACAGGCATCGAAATTAAATTCAGTTTCTACAGTCAATAATCTTCTTAATTTAGTTTTCATTTTTTTCTTCCCGAGTGATAGCATGTTGTATAATTTGATAGTTATCTTTGCGTGAGGAATGCATTTTTTAACAAATTAATTTTAATTATTAATAACTATAAAGTAATAAAATAAGGTTTTAGACCTTTACCTTTGCTTGTTTAAAACTGCTGGAGACAATGAGCAGTGATCAAAGAGAAATGAATTATTTTAATGAAACTTTTCATATTTATCTTAATTAGCATGAGTTAATGAGCCGAAGTGCTTAAACACACATAAGCTCTGAATGATGAACCCAACAAACTCAGAATATCGAGTTTTTTGCAGCCCAGACTGTGTGTGTGCGTGTGTCCGTGCATGTGTGTCCTTGATGTCCGTTTGTGTGTGTGTTCACTTCATGTTCCATCATGAATGAGATTATCTGGGCACAGGTTTCCTGACGTTCACTTTGATCTGCCCTGTCGCCACAGGATGGAAAAATCCAGGAGCTTCATCAAACACACACACACTGAAAATGCAGAATACTGTTTTTCTTAATATTCTCAGAGAGATGAACCTCTACTAATGCTTTCGTACTGTTCCTCCTGAACCTACAGCACATCCAAGGGTGTATTTCTGTACATTACAGTAAAAATATAACCATAAAAATCAGTTTGTAGGCTTTTCATGTAGTTAAAGCAAGACATTACAGACGAAACCATTGTTTTTTTTGTTTGTTTTTTTTTTCAGGTCAATTTTAAGATTTTGGGCTATTTTGCTTCTATACCGTCTTCTTTTGAGACTTAAACCAATGGATCCTCAGCAGTGAACGGGTGCTGTCAGAATGAGAGTCCAAACAGCTGATAAAAATATCACAATATTCCACACCAATCCAGTCCAGCAATTATGGAGTGAAAAGCTGCATGTTTGTGAGAAACAAATTCATCATTAAGGTGTTTATTTCTAAACAATTGATTCGGGCCAAACTATTACTAAACTGTTCTTCCAGTGAAAAAGTCCAGCTCCTGTTCCACCAACACAATTGTTTAGAGCTGTTTTAGTGTTAGTGTTAGTGTAGAGACTGCTTTTGTGTTAAATGGTGCTTGATCTGAAGTTTCTTAAGCAGTTTCTCTCCCGATTCAGACGAGATTACTTTTTCACTTGAAGTTGAAAAAGCAATATAATGGAGTATGGATATATTTTGGCGAGAAGCAAAAGTTTGTTAAAAATGTCTTACAGATTTGCTGCTTTTCACTTCACAAGATGTTAATTGATGGGCTTGAGTCTTATGGATTACCTGTGGATTATTGTGATGTTTGAAAAAAAAAAGCTAAACTGGTAAATGAAGAAATGATGACTAGTTTAGCTTCAAGACCTTTATTCATTGTTATTCATCATCTTGTTTTTTTTTTTTTTTTTTGCTGCTGCATTACTCAAACAAAACAGTTCCAAAGAATTGATTCCATGAACTTCACAAACTTGTCATTTTAAATGTTGGCTGTGTTTGTGTACAGTGTTGATCAGTCTGTGCACAAGCCGTCTGATGCTCAAACTTTATAATGGCGATAGATACTATATGAAAACACAGAGCGCTTTCTCACGCTCTACTGCAACCTAAAGCTGATCTGTGCTGTTGTAAGTGCACACTTGTGTGGATTAAGTGCACTTTCACACACTCAGAAGTGAGCGTCAGTTACTGGAGTGCCCTCACAGCTCATGGAAGGAGAACCAGAGACCACTCAAGTTACTCTTGCTGATTCAGCCACTCCAAAATATGCACTGAATGGTTAAGCGTACATGTGCTAATGTCTGTTTTCCCCATTCAGCTTGTTCTCTTAGCCACTGTGTGCCCACAGCAGTGCATTGTGGGAGGCAGAGGCTCAGCAGGTAGAGCTGAGAGGGATTTGTGTGTGTCTGTGGGGTCTGATCCTGATCCTGGTCTTTGGTGGTGAGGGTCTGACCGCCTCTGGTTTGTCTGAGTGGCCTCTCTGTGCCTCTCCGTCTCCTTGACAACCACCTGTGACTGAGCAGGAGTCTTATCAGTCAGCAGACAGCATCCTTCAGGCGCTACAGAGCCACAGTCACGTCCGTCTCACTCTGTCTCGCTCTCGCTGGATGTGCTAAATCAGGGCTCTCAACTGGTGGGTCGTGACCCAAAAATAGCAAATAGCTAAATAAACAGGCCAAACACCTTTTGGCTATATATATATATATATATATATATATATATATATACTTGGTGCATCCCAGCATAGAAGTCGCTTTGCATCATCTTATTCTCACAAAGTATTAAGAAAACTATAATAATATGACTCATACTTGCATTTATTTGGGGTTCACGTGTAACAGATATGAATGTGTCAGTGTGTTTGTGCAGTGAATTTTTTTTTAGTAATTCTAAAAAGGTTTTATGTATAATCCAGTTGGTTGCACAAGTCATTTAAAGCTTAAATTAGATTTAAACTGGCTAAAAGAAATCAAGTTGACTTTCATATAACAATGTTGAAATTGCTCAACTTATTTTGACGAGTTGCAGTCATTTAAAAACAAGCTGCCATTACTTAATAATAATGTCATTTTCATAGAGTAATAAAAATCCATTTGTATTTATTTTAATATAAATTAAAATGTTAATAAAATGAAATGAAAATGCATTCAGTTTAAGTAATTGAGATTAGAAAACAGTTCTTCTGGAATTTTAAGTTGTTTATAAAATGTGTAAGGATATTTTTAAGACATTTTTAATTAGGATAAAAATACTAAAGACAATAAAAAATCTCAAATACAATCTCTTGCTCAAATGTATTAATATAATAGTATAATAACTATTGTAATTAATGCTTTTTATATATTTGGGTGTTTTGATGTTTTTGAAAGAAGTCTTGAATGTTCCTAGAGACTGTATATATTTAATCAAAATAGAGTGAAATGGTACAGTTGTGATTATTAAAATTAAAACATCTGTTTTCTGTTTAATGTTTTTTCACATGGTCCCACTGAAATAATTCTAATATGCGGATTTGCTACTCAAGAAACATTTCTTAATTTTTTATAAATTTCTTAGTTTTTGTGGAATCTATTACAGTATTTTTTTTTTCAGAATTCTTTGATGAATAGAAAATTCTAAAGTTTCTTTTTACTTTGCTCCATACTGTATCTGTATAACTAAGCATAAAGGGGTTTTCAGTTACAGACCAATCAATTTGGTGGGGAAAATAATTCAGAAATTCAATTTAGAAGTCTACTGTGCATTGTTCTACAATTTCATTTCAAGATTCTAATAGATTTTTTTCTTAGTGATGCACTCTGATAATTCTATTAGTGTGCCATTCACAGAATAATTTTTGTGAACTCTGCATCATGTTGATCTTCTCACTGTTTCTCTACAGGTCACTGTACTCTGCTGTGATCTCAGGGGTCTCTACTCTTCATGTGTCACTTTATGTGTTTGTGTGTTTTTGCAGGACCCAGAAGTTCCCACAGGAACTTTCGACAGTTTTGGTTGGAGATTGTTTGAATAATTTAGTGATGAGTGCATGGACTGTCACACTTCTTTTAAAGTCTACCAGATGAATCAAATCATTGAGTCTCACTGTGCTTCTGCTGTAGAGTCTGTGTGTGAACACTGAAATGAGATCCAGTCAAGAGAATACAGAAGAGCGGCCCTGTGAAGTCCCAAAGCTTGTGTGTGTGTGTGTGTGTCGTGAAAAACGACAGTAGTATTGTTTTCTGTTCTAGTATTCATTTTTGTCTGTATGCGGCCTGTCTGTCTCTCTCTCTCTCTCTCTCTCTCTCTCTCTCTCTGTCTCTATCTCTCCCCAGACATAATGAGAAGCTAATTTATGAGATGAAATAAATCAAAGACTAGAACAACTTTTCCTGTGATATATTGTTTTGTCTGTGTTCACCTGTCATTTTCAACCACTTGAACGTTCTTGACTGATATAGATATAGCTGTCTTCTTTTATAGTTTCTTTTTTGAACACA
Source organism: Carassius carassius (assembly GCF_963082965.1). NCBI lineage: Eukaryota > Metazoa > Chordata > Actinopteri > Cypriniformes > Cyprinidae > Carassius > Carassius carassius. The sequence continues at coordinate 5,976,362 of NC_081779.1, read as the reverse complement.
CTTTTCTAACCACACAACCTTCAAAACTTCAGTGACTCAGTGATCAGATAGACAGAATCAACAGCAAGGCCTAATGTACAGATCTCATATTTTCGATTCACTTCGGTTATTCATAGTACACATTTCACCACACATATTTAGATCGGGCCAAAAGTGAAAGTTGCGCTTGCAACACCAAAATGCCTACATGCTACATGCTGTTTTTATTATTATTATTATTATTTAATTTGATAATGAATAACATTTATTTACTTTTGAAAACTGTTAATTAGCATATTAGTTTTTGCTGTGGTACTAAAATTGATATCAAGGAATCATACATTTTCATTAATCATCCGATATGTGTTTAGCTGTCTGTCACATGATCAGATACATTTCAGATTAAGAATTTGCAAGTGGATGCAAACTGTTTTTGTTTGTTTGTTTATATATATATATATATATATATATATATATATATATATGGGTGAAACAAGTTTTGATTTGTATCAGATATTGCTAGAAAAATTGGTTGATGGAGTAAATATGGTCAAAGAATGCCTCAAAATGCCAAAGTAGAGAGAAAATGAAGACAAATCCAGATAAATGAAGCACAACTCCTCGAAATGGCACTGCTCATTAATAACTTTACAATATTACCTGAAAAGAGAGTGGTGTATTGATCTGTGATGTGTTAGCATTGGGATATTGAGCTGCCCACTTACTGAACTCTGACAGTGAATTGAGGGTCTTTTAGCTGGAGTGGTTCTAATATTGCATTACAGTCTATATATAGTTCAGTTATATTAACTCACTGTTCCCAAAGCATTTAAGTTTGAAACAGTGTTTGTACCTTAAACACATAACTCAATGTTACACTCTCAAAGTTCCTTTTCACATCAAATAACACATTTTTAATTAAATAATTAACAAATGCAAACAAAGTTTGTGCCATCTCTTAGTAATATGAGCATCCAAAAATAATACTAATTCAAAACTCTCCAGAATCTTCCAACTTAGACTTCCATTATGTATATTACTGTAAATGTGATGTTTTTTCTCCACATGCACACAATGGATTGTTTATTTATTACTGTATATATTTTAAATGTACATGGGACAAATCATTTCATTCTTTCTCTTTGATCCACAGACAATGATACACATTGTTCTTGCAGTTCATGGAAGATTGAGAGAGTTTATCCATCATTCGGCTCTGGTAACAAAAGAGAAAAGGCAATTTATTTGATTTATTTTTCTGTCTTAAATTAACCTCTCTTTACTTGAGGGATTTGACCCATTCCTTCCTGCATGCAAATGAGCTCCAAGGAACCAGGAGTTCAGTTCATTTCCATGTTTCCAGCATCTGAGCTCAGAGATTTACCTAAGCTCTCTCTCTCTTTCTCTATCTCTATCTCTCTCAGCCACATCCTTCATTATATGTGCCAGCACAGGTGTGAAGACACAAAAAGGTCAAAAGATAAAACCAAAGATGGATCAGTATGAGATTAGGCAAAGAACAATCTGAGAGAAAAGGTTGTGCTTGCACATAAGAACGTTTTCCAAATTAATCTGCAAAGTTGAAAGCAAGAGAAAAGACATAAATTGATCTGAACTTGGGGGAGAAACTTAAATACATTTTTCAGTCTTATCCTGCAACAAAAAAAGTGCTGCTTTTGATGTTGTATTGCACACAAAGCCTTACAGGTCAAATCAGACAAGTTTCTCCCAAACAGACTTCTGTACTAGAATGCTGGAAAGTCTGATTTATTTCAGCAAATTATGTGTTTTGGACAGTATTCAAGTGATTTGGTTCATTCAAATGGCTCATTCAAATGAAAAGGTTCACTGGCTGATCCACCAACTCATATTAATCATTACTCACAAAGTACCTACAGTACAAATCATTTTACTTGCTGCACTGACTTAAACAGTTTGGGGTCGGTAAGGTTTTGAAAGAGGTCTTGTATGCTCACCAAGGCTGCTTAATTAAAATGACAGTAATATTGTGTAATATTATTACAATTTAAAAGAACTGTTTCTTATTTTAATTTAAAAAGTTCCTAATGGTAAGATGAATTCAATAAGATGAATGTTCAGCATCATTACTCCAATTAGAACAGCATTTATTTGGAATAGAAATCTTCTGTAACATCATTAAAGCCTTTACTGTCACTTTTGATCAACTCAATGCATCTTTACTGATTGAAAATATCAGTTTTTTATATACATAAATTTAATAGGCTAATACAATATATGTTGGTTTCTAAATTTCTCTTGACTTCTGTATAACCCTATTTAAAATCCTTTTTTATTTATTTATTTATTTTTAATAAAATAAAAAGGGTCTCGTGACGTTCCGTACACACATTGGGGAAACACTTTTCTCTTCAAATACTGAAACCTTATTCACTTAAAGGGTTATAGTTCACCCTCAAGGCATCCTTGGTGTATATGACTTTCTTCTTTCAGACGAATCCAGTCTGAGTTATATAAAAAAAATGTTTTATTATGGCACTCAGTTGGTGTGCAGTGCTTTAGTCCAAAAGAAGTGAAATAAAAAGCACCCATCCATGAAAAAAAAAAGTGTCTCACATGGCTCCGGGGGGTGAACAGAGGCCTCCTGTAGTGTATCAATGTGTTTTTGTAAGAAAAATATCCATATTTAAAATATAATAATTTAATTAGCTTGTGCTCGGTTGTACACAGAAGCAGTTCCGGGGGGGGGGGGGATGATGTATGTAGGTCGCATTAAATCACAATTAAAACTACCAAAGACCTAAACTACTTCAGTCTGTGTGCATTGAATTTATTTAATACATGAATTTCACAAATTGAGTTGAATTACTGAAATAAATAAATGATCTTTTCCTCGACATTATAAATTATTGAGAAGCACCTGTACATGGGGGGCAGGGGGGGGGGTAGTCGTCCTAACCTAATAGTTAAAGAGTTGGACTTGTAACCCAAAGGTTGTGGGTTCAAGCCTCAGGTCCAGCAGGAATTGTAGGTGATGGGAGTGAATGTTCAGCGCTCTCTTCCACCCTCAATACCACAACCAGGGTTGAAACCCTTGAGCAAGGCACCAAACCCCCAACTGCTCCCCTGGCACTGCAGCAATTTGGTGTGTGCACTTGGATGGGTTAAATGCAGAGCACAATTTCAGAGTATGGGTCACCATATTTGGCCACACGTCACTTCAATTTGTTACTTACGCTAGAACCACTCCGATTGATTTAAACTCATGACTTCGATCATTCAGTTCAAGCGATTCACTAGACCAAAGTGAACAAAAACCAGATCAAAAGAGTCATTTTATTTGTAATTTTTTATTTATTTCAACATCACTTGTTATGGTTTTTAAAAACATTCATAGTGATGAGGGAAACCGAGCTTTTCGAAACTCAGAATCAGTTAAACCAATCCTTTGCAAAATGATTTAGTTACTAAGCATTGTTACTAAGCAACGGGATAAGCAGCTGCTGGCTTGATGACGCAAATGAACAGTTCGGACCCAAATAATATAATGTGAACACAGTCCATATGGAGCAGGGGGAGGGGGGAGCAATCGAACTTGGGTTCGGACCAAGCAATCGAACCAAGTGTGAAAGCACCCTTACACTCGATCCAGTCGAATCGTGTATTGTGAATCATTTGATTCAGATTGGGACTTCTGAGCGTGTTTTATATGACAGTAGCTAGAACACATCGAATCATTAAGACATTAAAAATATGAAAGTGTAGTAACCTATTTTTTATTTTTTTTGTATATAAACAAATTTGAAACACGAATTAACTTGTATTTTCCTATATTCTCTCTTGACTTGACATCTTTAAAACAGAAAGAAAAGTCACTTACAAAAAGAGATCAGAATAACATTAAACATTTTTACCAAAATTGATCTGTGTTGGTTACACTGGCAAACAAGTGAATCACATCTTCCTCAGAAGAGTGACAAAAACTCACTTCAATGACTAGTTATTATTATTGCACCCATAAGCCTTTTTTAAAATTTGGATTAACTCATTAATCCGTTGCTTGACTTCACTTCTTCATGTCTAAGTCGCGCATCGTAGAATATGGACGACATGTCCCTACCAATAGCGATTCCCTATAGCAATAATTTTGATCAAACATTTAAATGTCTATTTCTGCCGTTATGTCTCCACCAATGCCAAAATTAAACCTATGCCCTTGTAACTTTTTTTTGTATACATTTTAAGAGCTTCCCCGTGAGCTTGTGTGTATGAAATCATATTCCACAGGTGTTCTCTGACCTTCCCGTGAAGTCCATTCTTCATTAAGCAGTCATCGCTCTCCCTTCACACATCTAGAAAAATCCTCCGTGTGTGTCTGTGTGGGTGAAAATTGTGGGGGGTTTGAAATGTGAGAAAACGAAACTAAAATTAGAGGCAGCACATCAGACAGAACATTACACTGTTTTTATAGCCTGTAGATGCTGAGCGTTCGCCTGCGACAGCCTCTGCTCGCGCCCAACGCGTCCTTCTGTGTGTTTGTTTATATTGATGCATTTACTGAAATTTTCAGCATGCGTGAATATTTATGAACAGCTCGTGTTTGCTTCTCTTGGTGCAGATTATGTCAAGTAACTAGAGTAAAATGAATCTGTCTGATTCAGGATGAGTTTCATGTCAGTATATGTGTCATGCTAGCTACAATTGTTTTTTTTTTCTTTCTTTTTTTCAAAAAGTAGGCTACAATGTGGGTGTTTGTGCACTTCACTATGGGGGATGTTGTGCGCTGTGTAAGATGATAGTTTCACACAGATGAATTAAAGGGATAATTCACTAGAATAAATGTCAACTATTCAAACTATTTTCCTTACAAACCAGTATGTTTATGATTACGACATCATCATGCAGCATAACTAACTGTTTTTGTACAGCTAAAATAACTGAAAGCAAATGACACCGGAAGTCATCCAAGCTACAAATATTTGCATCCGCTCGTACATTAAGTGAAAGTCGTGACATTTGCCAAGTATGGTTACCCACTCGGAATTGGTGCTCTGCAGTTAACCCATCCAAGTGCACACACACACAGCAGTGAGAAGTGAACACACACCCAGAGCAGTGGGCAGCTATAGATCCAGCGCCCGGGGAGCAACTGGGGGTTCAGTGCCTTGCTCAAGGGCACTTCAGCCATGGGTATTGAGGGTGGAAGAGAGCGCTGTTCATTAATTCCTTCCCGCCTACAACTCCTACCAGAACCGAGACTCGAACGACCTTCTGGCAACCTTCTGGTAACTAGTCCGGCTCTCTAACCATTAGGCCACAGCTGCCCCTAAAAAATAAGAGGAGGAAAAGAAACTTCACAAACTTCACTGGTTCTTGAATACAGCATGATATATATATATATATATATATATATATATATATATATATATATATATATATATATATATATATATATATATATTTTGATGAACTATTGTTTCTTTCAAGGCCAAATATAGGCATTTACAGCAGTATGTACTTGTGCATTATAAACTCTTGATTCTTTCTGTCTATGTTTTGTTATTAAAGATATTTAGTGAGTTTATATATTATCTAATTTGTCTTTATTTCATCATAAAACTCAGCTTGGACCAGGAGAAAGCACAAATATTGGGACAGGACCTACATTTACCTACCAAAATACTCCTTTAGTGTCCAACTCACTGCAATTATTTTAGTCACAGATCCTCACAGATGGACGCTCTAAAAAACTCTTTTCAGAAGGTCCTTATGCAGTTTTACACTTGCACAACAGTCCATTTCAAACACTTTTTGATTAACCCATCATTTTTTATTTCCAGATAATTGTCTAGATCAGTTTATCTGATCATTTTATTCATACACATTTCCTGCTTTGTATTAAGGAGACCAAAGCAGCATACATTCAGACAAGAATAGACTATATTATGAGAGTAAAATGTTAAATCATATTCTCAGCACAATGTCTGGTAGAGGGAAGTTGTCACATTCAATTTTTCACAATTTATTAATTGCAATGTTTTTTTTATTTATTTTATAACCTTGTGTGCTTAATGAATTTTTATTTCAGAATTGTTTTTACTGTTTAAATTAAGCTTTAATGCCTAATAGGCTTATATATATATATATATATATATATATATATATATATATATATATATATATATATTACACAAACCCGATTCCAAAAAAGTTGAGCCAGACTGCAGGCTGGCCATTTCAGTACCCGGATCCTTCTTCTATGCTGCCATGATTGATGGTCTGGCATTGTCATGTTGGAAAATGCAAGGTCTTCCCTGAAAGAGATCACGGGCATCCAGTATGGTTTTCCGGCCTTGACCCTTACGCACAGAGACTGTTCCAGATTCTCTGAATCTTTGGATGATATTATGCACTGTAGATGATGATAACTTCAAACTCTTTGCAATTTTTCTCTGAGAAACTCCTTTCTGATATTGCTCCACTATTTTTCACCGCATCATTGGGGGAATTGGTGATCCTCTGCCCATCTTGACTTTTGAGAGACACTGCCACTCTGAAAAACTCTTTTTATACCCAATCATGTTGCCAATTGACCTAATAAATTGCAAATTGGTCCTCCAGCTGTTCCTTATATGTACATTTAACTTTTCCGGCCTCTTATTGCTACCTGTCCCAACGTTTTTGGAATGTGTAGCTCTCATGAAATCCTAAATGAGCCAATATTTGGCATGACATTTCAAAATAATGTCTCACTTTCAACATTTGATATGTTATCTATATTCTATTGTGAATAAAATATAAGTTTATGAGATTTGTAAATTATTCCATTCCTTTTTTTACTCACAATTTGTACAGTGTCCCAACTTTTTTAGAATCGGGTTTGTATAAATCTTTCTCAATTTTTATCTGCCTCACCGCACACATGTATCAGGCTGCCGTATAGTAATGCCACCTTAAATATAAATAAATAAATAAATAAATAAGAGTTTTATTGTATATCTCACTGGTGGTTTTCACTGTCCATCATCCAGATGGTTGCGGTTTCTGATATTTAAATATTTTGGGTTTAAAAAGGGCTGGATGCACATTTTCAACATAAAATGTTACCTGTTGAGAAGGTGCAAACTGCATAAATTATTTCAAGCTGAGATCGTAACGCACGCACGCTCAATGTGTGTCTTTAATGTGGAGTTTTTCCATCTGTGTGTGCGCTTTGGTGCGTGCGCGCGCGTTTTTTTTTTTTCTCAGGCTGGCACACACTGAAGTCTGCCAGCGGACGCTTGCAGTGGCATACCGTGACAGTGCAGCTTTACCGAAACGGAGCCAAATGAGAGTCGAGCCCATCCACCCATGCGTTACCGGGGAAACAGATGGGCACGTTCGCGCTCGGACCTGTTGTTTGTAGGATCATCAAGCACAGCGTTTCTGCAAAGCTACGGGAATAAGTGAGTTTTCCTGGATTGGATCTCGTTTGGAGCATCACTCTTGCGCTGCGCGTCTCCGCCGCTCATCAGATGATGCTGCTGCGTGTTCACGGGTCCTCCTCCGGTGCCACCGGCATTACTCACGCACCGGCAAAGTGAGAACAGCTGAAGATGATACTCAGATGAACAGGTCGGGGAAACTTTTTTCTGGAAGATGTTCAGGGCAGTTTGGATATCTGATGGCCACGGCGATGAGTTTGTTTAACGCAGCGGAGAAGGGAATTTAACAGGTGCGTAATTATCACTCGAGCATGAATCCCATTGGCTTCTTGCGTCTTCTCCAGTTCAGAAGCTCTCTGGAGATCACGCGGGGAGCGCGCTAGTTGATGGCACTGCGCGCCGGAAGGACTTTGTTGTGGTTCGGGCAGGTTTTTCGCAGAGTTTCGCGGCTGCAGGGCTTGTGGTCCCGGCGCTCCAGCAGTCTGCTTTGTCTCTCCACCAGCCAGGACCACGATAAAGGGACCTGTTACAACCGCAACCGGTGTCCGAAGACGCAGCAGCACTGCCCCTATCCGCCCTTTACAGACTGCTGCTGCGCCTTCCCGGGGGATAAGAGGGGACATGAACCCCTCAGCCGCCGGTTCCTGCTGGCCATGAAGAGGCAGAACGTGCGGACGCTGTCCCTGATCGTCTGCACGTTCACCTATCTGCTGGTCGGGGCCGCGGTGTTTGACGCGCTCGAGTCGGACTTCGAGATGCGGGAGAAGGAGCAGCTGGAGGCTGAGGAGAAGCGCCTTCAGGGCAAGTACAACATCAGTGAGGACGACTATAAAAAGCTGGAGACCATCATCATGGAGGCCGAGCCGCACAGAGCAGGGGTCCAGTGGAAATTTGCAGGGTCCTTCTACTTTGCCATCACTGTCATAACCACCATAGGTGAGTTTCGGCTTCTTCTTCGAGTGTCTTTCAAGCAAGGTGGCGAAAAGATTCTCGCTTGGATTTAAACGTGTTGTTTATTAGAGCTTTTTGTACTTCGTATGGTGTGATGGACATCGCGTGCGGTACCTGGTTATTCATTTCAGCGGGATAAAAAGTCTAGACTGGCTCTTATCTGGTGAGATGAAGGGACTTTATTAGTGCATAAAATCACTGTTATTATCTCACCACAGGTGTGTCATTTGTTGCAAAATTTCAGAAATCACAAAAACTACATAACTTGTCCAGCCCTGTAGGTTATGAGTTCCAAGGCGGTATTTTACATTAAAATACATTTCTAACCTAAGTGTTGGAATCTTTACCTTATGTAATGCGTAACCTGAGCTGTTTGACGAAATTGATGTTGACGCACAATGTGTGTGTGTGTATATATATATACACATATAAAAATGAACTCAATCAGAGATACAATACTGGAACACACAAGACTCTGGCCTTCATCTGACCTCAGTGCGTGTGTTTGTGTGAAAGAAAGATTACTGTGCCACTCCAGCACGTCATGTCCTCACATGAACTGTCATTATGCCTGATTATAAAGATGCATTATGAATGTTTTGTGTCATGTGGTGTTCATTCACAGTGACTCTTGTTTCGGTGTGCTGTCTTTCAGCACCACGGCCTAAGACAAACTTCACTGTGGTTCACACTATTGCACATGCTGTTAACATAGTTGATAATGCTAAATTGGCAAATATTTTATATCTCAATACGCAAAACAACAATAAAGTAATTACATTTCCCATTTCTCTTTAACTATTCTCATTTATCTTCATGCAATGCTTAAAAGATCAGTAGCTCATGCACATCAAAATCTTATTATGAAAACATATGGACAAAATCATAATGACAGTTTAATGTTATTTCAAGCTATTTTAACGACATTAGATAATGAATCGTATCATTTAATTACTTTATTGTTGTTTGTAATAGTGTTTTTTGTATGTTTGTCTTCGTTTGTTGTATGTAATAGTGTGGACTACAGTGAAGTTTTTCTTGTGCCGTGGTGCTGAAATAACAGCTCACCAAAACAAGAGTCACTGTAAATGAGCACCACACAACATAAAACATTCATAATGGATCTTTATGATAAGGCATCAGTTCATATGAGGACAGGAAACGTGCTGGAATGGCTCGGTACTCTCTCTTTCACACAAACACATGCACTGAGGTCAGATGAAGGCCAGGGTTTTGCGTTTTCCCTGTATTGTATCACTGATTGAGTTAATTTCTCAATGCATCAACATTCAGTGTCATTAATGGTGCAGTAGAAATGCTGTAACATCAATCCTCATGCAACAGGTGCCAGATGCAGCTACAGCTGCGTCAGCCCTCACAGAGATCGTGCACATTATTATTGCAGCATTTGAAGGCTTCACTATATTGATATTTCTCATACATTCTATTTTCTAAATGTCTAAATTTTTCCAAATTCTAAATTTTACCTGTGCTATCATTGCTCAGTGATGAGCTTCCATTCAGATTTTGGTTTGTAGATAAACTTTTGAATTGCATTATTAGAATATTCACCATTTTATTCTAGATGTATTTGCATACTGGTTGATCTTTTCTTTATTGTAACCATTTAAGCATCTGTAGCCGCTTCAGAGATGAAGCATGCTGAGTGTCATGTCAACAGCAAAGCAGCTTTTCATTTAGAAGCAAAGACTAAAACTGAAACGCACCTAAAACTTCAGCACTATTTTTGTGCGGCTTTGCAACAATTGCATTTCATTCAGGAAATGCAAACCTAGTCTAGAATTGCAATTCTGCAGCACCAAATATTCTCTCTTATTCTATATACAGGTTGAACATGTTGCTTTTATAGTCAGTGCTGGTCTTTTATAGGCCTAGTTTTGAATACACACTAATTTTACTGCTGCTTTATTCCTATAAAGCCGAGAACACAAAAGAAAAACAACACCACCTAAATTGATTACCAATTAAAAAAAAAATATGCAGAAGAAATGGTTTGATTGAAACATTTTCATAGAGAAAGAAAAAATGAAGAAAAACTTGAAATATGTATCAATGAATAGTATTGTTCATGTTAAAATTAGTACAGCACCCAAAAACATGACAAAAATGACCTTCCTTGAACTAAGTGAGCACACAAACTATAACAAGGTCAGAAATGAACCAAATGCCAACAAAATGAACAAAAATATCTCACAGCGAATTCCTTTATTTGTTTCAATTCTATTAGTGTTATATTTATTTTCTTTGAATTAGTTTAATTTAACTTTAAACATTTAATTTATTTCCTAACACTTACTTTTAATATTTATTTATTTATTTTAGATTTTTTTTTTTTAATATATATATACATTTTAACATTTTATATTTCATAACATTTTATTGACAAAAAGCACATCTGGTCAAAACAGAACAGTGAAATGATTCAAAATTCTCCCCATGTTCACTTAATTGTGAAATTGTAGACAAAAGTTAATCAAATTAAACTAATATGATTACCATGTTTAAAAAGTAAGTTCAATATTTTAAATAATATTTAATGTGCACAGATAAATATTGTGCATAACATCCCAGCATTGCATGTCCACACGGCAGGTCTACTTTACAGAATGTGCTTATAGAGCCTGAATGTTGGTATTCACTGTATTGACAGCATTTTAGTGGTGTGTGAACAGCAGCTCTATAATGAGTAAGCGTCCCATTCTGTAAAAGGACACTAATGCACAACCTGTGTTCTGTTGTGTGCCTTTTTTATACAGTATGATCACAAACACACACGCATATGCAGGTGAGCACACAGTCTTTGTGGACTGAATAAACTGTTTGTTGTTTTGAGCTTGTAATTACTGATCATTTGAATATAGCTACTGGTTTTTATTAGATTTAATTACTAAAGCACCACTGATGTGCTCATGTCACCATAGTATTTTAGTGCTCATGTATGTATACATATATATACATATATATATATATATATATATATATATATATAAACTTCATAACAAGTGGATGACTTTGCAAAAACATCAGAATGACTGACTCTGGACATCCTCATTATCTCATCTGTGTGTTTCATCACATTGTTGAGAAGGAACATATTGTGTGTGTGTGTGTGTGTGTGTGTGAAGCCACACTTCAGCAGAACAGCAACAATACTGTGTGTGTTTACACTGCTGCAGTATCACTCAAAGCATCAAGTATATTAGTAGTCCAGTTTGAAGTTAACTATCCGTACCACCTGTTATGTATTTGAGACGAATTCTAGTTTTGTAATTGAAATAAATATGGATAAAATAAAAATGTTTTTTTTAATTAATTTTTTTTAATTGCATATACAATAAGACTGGTAAAAATAAAAGGATTTACTAGATTATTACAGTTTTGTAGTTGTGTTTTTACATCTTGAATAGGTTTATATGGTTTAACTGAGATTGGGATTATTTTTATTTTTATATGAACAATCAGACTTCTCCCTTCATGATATAAAGCATGTACCCTATTTATACACTCTCTCAAAAACAGATGCTGTCACTGGGGGAATATCTTTTCAAAGGGTACAAATGTGTACATTTAAGGTACTTATATAAATCCTTTAGACTAAATTAGGTACAAAAGTATACATTTTGAAAAGTTCCTGATGAATAAAATCCAATTTTCTTTCAGACTAACATGTTGCATTAATTTGTTTTCAAAATATGAAAGTAAAATAGGTTAAAAACTGCATTGGAAGTGTCAAGAAACATCAGCATATATTCAATTACAAATAATGCACGTTTAAAGCTAATTCTTCCTGATTCACAAGTTGTTTCTCTTTTTTGACATTTATTTTTGATTGTGGTTTATTTAGCACAGTGCTTTATTTGAGAATAATTCTGCCTGAATTGCTTTTTAAAATCTATCTATCTATCTATCTGTCTGTCTGTCTGTCTGTCTTTCCATTTACTAAGCGGTCTGAGCACAGTACGAGTGACAGTATGTTTTCAATAATTAACAGAAGTATTAGTTCTGATGGCGTAGAGCTGGCCGTGGATGTGCAGTAGTGTGTATATGCATGTGGAAATGTCAGAGTAGCCTGGAGCCTTGGTTTCCGTGGAGACACTGTGTGTCTTGGTCATGTGTGCGGCGCTAACTCGGCATTGAGCAGATTGCGCGGGGAGCTGGTTCCACTTGCCGTGATTAATTGCTCGGAATGTTTCCACCTTTCCGCAGAGGCTGAGTGCGTCTGAGTTTATCCATGCAGCATGTGCTGTTCCGTATAGAGGCGTCCCTCCACTGGTTATCACGCTTTACCCATGATGCACTACAGTGAGTTTGGAGAGCTGGAAAGAGTCAACCTTGGGGCAGTGGAAAAGACGCTTCTGTTTGTTTTAAAGTAAAGAACTGCCTAAACTAAAGCTGTTTGAACTACAAGCAAATACTTTTTGAATTGTCAAAATAATTTACTTGTTTTTTTTGTTTTTTTTAAGTGTTTTGCTTTGTTGGCAGCAGTGTGATGAAAAAATGCAGATGGCCACATTTCCAGCCCATCCAGTGGCAGCTGCAAAGTAAGATACCACCAAATGCAAAAAATGAAATTATGATTCTGTCTGGAGAAATATGAAGTAAACATCAGTAAATATATCAGTATATCTCCGCAGATATGCATTTGGTCTATAAATCCTTATTTACGCTGTTCGGAGAGTCTATGTGAAGTTGTGAACACAAATAAACCGCTGCTGACGTGACTGAATATGAATGAGTGGTGAATTTCTGTTCAAAATGTGGCATAATACGGATTTATTGTATTGCCCTCCTGACATAAATTACTAAATAACTGTCACTGCAACAATGTTTTATCAAAACATTAGTCAAATATCGAAGCTAGAGTCTTTAAACTTTCAATTGATGCACAGTTTGTCCTGATCAAGAAAGAGAGTGATGTTTAACGTGCTGTGAAAGTTAAACAATAATAAACTGGGGCCGTCGGTGATGCTTGAACGCAAAGGGGTTAATAGATATAAATATTTTATATTTTATGTTCATTATTTTTATGTACTTTTTTATCATTTTATTACTTCTTATTTTAATTGTATTATTTCTATTTACTTTTTACATTTGATGTATTTTACACTATTTATTTATTTTTGCTTGTTAGCATTTTTATGAATATTATATTTTATATTTATATATCTCTTTTTATATTTATTTTTATTTTTTTTTATACTTTTAACATTTAATGTAGGCCTGATTCATAAGTTTCGGCCTGATCCTTGTGCATTGTTTACAACTTCAAAGTAACTGTTAAAATTGTTCAGATGGATCATTTAAGTTAACTTATTTAATTTAAATGTTAGGCATTCATATAAATAATTCACCTGCTGTGTGTTTCTTTTTTGTTTTTAATAGTATTTAAAAAAATCCATAATAAAGAATTAAAAAATGTCCCTGAAAAACAATTCTAGGGGGCAGTTATGAAGTTAATATCTCATCTTCTATATCTTGTGTCCACTTACTGCAAATCAGTTAGAACATTAGAGAACATTACATCAACCTCCTCCCACACTTTTCAGAACAATCCTACGCTCCTGATTGTGTCTATCCTGGTACTATCATGGTACAGGATCTGTTTAACAGACAAACCGGTTTGAGAACAGTCATGATTCCTTTTGGTGACATCACTGGCACAGAAATGATCCATTTCACATTCCCAAACTGTTCAAGGCTCCATCTGACTGTCCATTAACACAAGAACGTGGCGTGTGTGATCGGCCGTACAGGCAGCAGAACGGCTGATGTCATAAGAGATCTAGATCTCTAGAGCGTATGGAAAATGTAGCAATTAACATTCACATCATGAGTGTTCTCGTTCCATAAAGCATAAAAACGCTTGATTGCACAAAATGTAAAGTTTGCAGCAAGCAGCAGCATCTTGGATCAACAGCAGTGGCTTTCATCATCGTGTTACTGTGGAAGCACTAGACCGCTCACACTCCTTCTCTGCTGCTATTTTTAGCTCCAGCTCTACAAGCCCACAGTCACACTTGATTGCTTATCCAATAAAGCTAAATAAAAATGTTCCACTAATTTCCGTAATGCTATCTATCTATCTATCTATCTATCTATCTATCTATCTATCTATCTATCTATCTATCTATCTATCTATCTATCTATCTATCTATCTATCTATCTATCTATCTATCTATCTATCTATCTATCTGTCTGTCTATCTGTCTGTCTGTCTGTCTGTCTCTCTCTCTCTCTCTCTCTCTCTCTCTCTCTCTATATATATATATTTTTTTTTTTTCTTCTTCTTCTTACTATGCATTTATTTAGGCATATACCATGGTAATACTATTTATTTGATTCTTTTTTACATTTATGTATTTATGCATGTACCATTCAACGCTCATCCAATCATCCATCCTTTTATTCATTCATGTAGGCATTTATCATGGAAATACTGTTGACTTATTACAGTTTTTCTCAGTTGCTTTGGTACGTTTCTCGAATCATCCTTTTCGGCATTTCTCAAAACAGCTCGTACAAATAACACAAGACAATGGATTACCTGCTAAGGCCAGTCTCTTGCTCAAAATACTTAGTTCATCTCTCAAAAATAAATATCTGTGTCAAAGAACATGTCAGTGCCATCAGAATGACAAGTCCTTGTGTCATAGTTTACAGATAAGACAGTCAAATTGCTTAGTCCTGTTGTCAGTATAACAGTGTACTCTGGAGGGATGTTCTGATGTAAACTACTGTATTGAACAGTATGCAATATGCTTATGTATGCCATATATCCATTTCAAAATTATGTGGGATATTGATTGAAAGAGACTGAATAGAATTCCCAGTTACACTTTTACTAGTGGTCTGACAAAATAAATACAGTTTTTCTCAGTCGCTTTGGTGCATTTCTCAAATCAGAAATGAAATTCTCAAAACTACTTGTACAACCTCCACATCATCTAGTCATTTATACACATCATAAAACCAATTTCTCATTCTTTTGAACAAGTTGTGATAGCTTTTGTACATTCATGCAATTGATTATGCACATTTATCTGCAGTTTCCTACATTATTAGTTGCTAATGTCATGTCGCTAAAAATGTATTATATAGTTTTCTGTGCAATAGTCTTACCCCTCAAAACATCTAGTCTTTAGTTCATCGTATAAGTCATTTAATCCAAAATGGTTCATCTGGTTGTCATAAACTGCCAAGCATACTTTTTATTTTTATTTTTACACATTATTATTAGACTTTTTGTCAATTTGGCATGAATTGTGCAAGTGAACTATGACTAATAAAGAGAATGTTGATCAACCAATGATGAACCATTTCTTTGAAAAATAGCTCAAAGGTTCATCTTCAGTTGGAAAGCATATACAGTACTGTATAGACAGAGGACAACACAAGAGCTACACATTCTGATGGACTTATTTTTTATTTTCATCTTTGTGCCCATTATGTCTTTTTCCTTTTCTATATCAGAATGACATTGTAAAGGTTTATTTACTGTTTTATTTTTATTTTTTGGTAACTGTGAATTCTATCCAGTCTCTTTCAATCAATCTCCCACATACAGTAATGTGTAAATTTGTACTTTTGAAACATACATAAGCATATGGAATACTGTTCAATACACTGTCATCCAAAATGTTGCCATAGTTTACATCAGGTAATACTAACAAAGTGCACTGTTATACTGACAACATAACTAAGCAATTTGACTATCTTGTTTGTGAACAATGACACATGGACTTTTCATTCTGATGGCACTGATATGTTCATTGGCATGAATACTTGCTTTTGAGAGATGAACTAAAGATTTTGAGTAAGTTACAGGTTTTTGCTGGTAATCTGTTTTGTGGTGCTGTTTGTACAAATTGTTTTGAAAAATGCACATACTTCTTTGCAAATAGTAAGGATGATTCGAGAAATGATTCACTAGCACAATTCATGCCAAATTTACAAAAATGTCTAATCATAATGTGTAAAAGAAAAAATGTGCTTGACACTTTATGACAACTAGATGAACCTTTTTGCATTTACTGACTTATACAATGATCTAATGCCTAGATGTTTTGGGGGGTAAGACTGTTGCAAAGAAATCTATACAATACATTTTGAGCAACATGACATTAGCAACTGATAATGTAGGAAACTGCAGATAAATGTGCATAATCAATTGCATGAATGTACAAAAGCAATCGCAACTTGTTCAAAAGAACGAGAAACTGGTTTTATGATGTCTATAAATAACTAGATGATGTGGAGGTTGTATAGTTTTGAGAATTTCATTTCTGATTTGAGAAATGCACCAAAGCGACTGAGAAAAACTGTAGTGCATGATGGCATATTAAATTATTGTGGCAGGATCATGATACATCTATGGTTATACTATGGTACATCAAAATATGCCATGGTCCTAAAATTCATTTATGCTTTTTTTCAGCTATACTATGGTGCCATCATAAATAAATAAATGAATAAATAAAATCTTAGTGCCATGGTATGTTTTTTTATTTTATTTTTTACTGTTTTGTTGTTGTTTTTTAAATAGGTTTTTAACTTTTTTAGTGCCATGGAAATACCATGTTTTTTTGGGTGTGGTATCATAGCAGTGCCATCACCTTTTGTTCATGTAATTTGTTCTCTTTCTCTCTCTCTCTCTCTGCATCACTTGTAGCACTGCTCTGAGCACAGTGAATGATTTGACCTTGTGTTTTTTTTTTTCATCCAGTGACTCGGATCATCTTCCCGTTCACGGAGAACTGCGGAGATGGGAATCCAGCTCAGTTAGTTTTTTAGATGAATATCAAACAGTGTTACACTGCTTCTTTCCACAATGCCTTCTCCATTGCGTAACGGTAGCTGCATGGCACTCTGCCATTTTTATGAGTGATCTGTTTTTCAATTAAGTTCAACCGGCTTGTTGTTGAGGTCTCTCTCTGCTGACTAAACATGCGGTTACAACGCTTTTGTCAAGGGGAAATGGATGGCGCTCTTAAAAGGGTGTTTTATATTGTAGTACATTTTTATGATTAGGATTTTACCAGGTCAGAGTTATATACTGTGTGCTGTTGTTTTCACACACCACACTGGACAGGTGCTGCACTTCACTGACAAGTCAAGCTATATAGTGAATACAATGACACTGCAAAAATAGCAGTTATTGATTTAGATGTGCTTTGTGTGCACTGTCTTATCATACTTATTAAAATAAGCTATAAATATGCATCATATTCACCTTACAGTGTAACAAATGAATCTAGGTGAGAACTGATTCAGCAGAATTTGGTTGTTGAAATCATGGCAGCTGGAAAAAAAAAAAATCAAGGAAATACTGTATATTTAGAATATTTTAATTATTTATTTAAATTGATATTTTAAAAATATCAATTTAAATGTTTTAATAGAAATATATCATATTGGAAATACCTTTAAGTGAATTAGATTTATTTATTTTGTAAATTAAAATATATGATAGAAATAGTTAAAAGATGCATTAAGCTCAATTGACTGTCTGTAATGCTGTTGATTACTATAGAGGAAATAAATTACAAATGTTCAAAACACTTTCATTATAAGTGCATATTTCAAAATATTTACATTTGAATACATTTGAATTAAAATCAACATAATTCAATTATAAATAAATGTAAATTAAATGAATTTAAATATTTTTCATTACAATATATTAAAGAAATTGATTACTGTAGGAAATAATTAATGAAAAATCTTCAAAACACTAGCACTCTAATTGCATTTTATTTACAGTATTTTAAAGAAATAAATATTTAATTTAATTATTTTTAATAAATATTAATTTTATTAAAATATAAAACTATTATTAAATAAATACATTAAAACAAATAATTATTTTTATAAGTGTTCATTTACAGTAATTGAGTATAAGTTTGAGTAAACTGCGTATTTAAATTTAGTATTTATTAAATTGAGTATTTAACCCAGAACATCATTTAAATTAAATGTATGCATTTAACAGACACTTTTATCCAAATTGACTTACAGTGCATTCAGGCTAACCATTTTTACCTAACATGTGTTCCCTGGGAATCGAACCCACAACCTTGCACTGCTAATGCAATGCTCTGCCACTTGAGCCACAGGAATACATTTCATGTGTGAATGTTAACAGTGAAAATTAACAGACCTGTTTATGCATAAAGGAACACCCTAAAAATACTGGGTTGTTTCAACCTAACTTTGTGTCAAATATGGACTAACCTAGCTGTTGGGTTCATTTTTTTTTTTTTAACCCTAAAGTAGGGTTATTCCATATTTGACCCAAAGCTGGTTTAAAACATTGAATGTTGCAGTGAATGCTGGGACACAAGTCAGTATGAATAAAACATTTAGTTCTGGTCAGTGTTGGATTACACTCACACATGAGAGAAAAAAAAGCAAAATACAGTGATACGTAGATTATATGTGTGTCTGAGCAATATCGAATCAGGTCTGGTCTAATCTTATTCATTGAGTTGCAAATCAGTTGAGCATGAGGAGATGTTTAAATCTGCAGAAATACAGAGAAAGATGTGGGTATATGTCATAGAGAAAGCATATCCTCGCTCACTGGAAATTTCATTGTAAACACAAACCCCTGTTTGATTGACAGCTCTCAATGGCCCTTGACTTTGTTTTAATATTTCTCTACTTCTTTCACTCTCGTTTTTATTGCATACGTACGAGAGGGTCATAAGATATCACAAACACAAACACACACTTCTGTGTGTGGCTATGATTTTATTCTTATGACATGAGAGAAAATAAATGTACCGTAGTTTTTTTTTTTTTTTTTTTTTGGTCAAAGTTAAAGGGATAGTTGACACAGAAATGAAAATTCTGTTATCATTTACTCACCCTCTACTTGTTCCAAACCAGTTTGAGTTTCTTTCTTCTGTTAAACACAACAGAAGATATTTTAAAGAATGCTGATAACCAAACAGTTGACGGTCACCATTGACATCCATAGAAAAAATATATTTTCACATGGTTAAAAATGTTTTTTGGACATATACTGTGGCAATCCCAAGGCACCATATTGATATCACATTCAAATACCAAGATATTCATTGTAGTAGCTACATTTAAGGATGCAAAATACAATAACATATACAGTATATTGACTTATTAATAATATTTATCTCCAAAAGTAGATTTGGTCTTATTTGATTTACTTCTGTGGACGATTTTAGTTATGCTAACACACACAAACAAATGCATTTCTACTACTCTACACTTCTGGCATGCTCATTCTGTCACAGGTGGGAAAAGAAGCTATTTAAGGCTCATTATTAGTGTGTGTGTATCATATGTGTGAGTTTATTTCTGTATATTTGTGTGTTTGCGGCAGTTGGATTCAATCTGCTAAGTGAGAGGAAGATTTTAGAGGCGGTGTTGAGATTCATTTAGATAATGACACATTATCTTCTGCTTTTTTTTGTTGTGATGTTTTATCTTTACCTTACGCTCTCATTGGGTGATGCAAACAAGAATGCAGAATGTCTTCCATCTGTTTAAAGCATGTCTGTCATAATATCATAATTTATTTGTTCGCCGCATCTTTGATCAATGCAAATGACTTCAAATGCATCCAGAGGACAAGTGCCCTGTCAGATCACTTGGCAAGATTAAAAATTATTATTATAATGAGCTGTTTTTGTGATAAAACACTACATTTGATAAAAAAAAGAAGGCCTGAAATTAATTTACATTGTTGAGCATAATCAATTTTGGAGTTGAATTGGTACAAGCTGAGAATGAATTAAACCATATACGGGCCATTTTCATAAAAACTGCAATTTATTTCAAGTGATGAATGGCAGATAATATTAAATATATACATAATTTCTACTTTCACTCGCAAGAATTGAGGGACTGAGTGCTCAGTTTGGTCACCGACTTAATTCTGAAAGACATCTGGGAAAAAGGGCATTTTCATGTGAGATGAGTTCATTCTGAATTAGACAAATCCGCTTCTTGTGCCTTTTGAAGCCCAAGGTTTGACGTCTTTCACTGTGGCCCCATAAAGTATTTGGCCACTTAAAGGTTCAATTTGTAAGGTATTTGCAGTAAAATATCCAAAAACCACTAGGCTAGTGTTATATATTTTTTCCAGCTGATTACTAGCAATATCTCTAATGTTTTCAACTACTTGTAAATCATGAGAAAATTCCCATTCTAAACAGGGACACTGGGCAGTGCAGTCGCCTGTCAATGACGTTAGTTACCCTTTGTTACCACCTTTACTGGCATAGAAACCACATGACAACAGTGTCGTGGACAAATGCGGAAGTAGTGTCTAGCGTCCAAACCACTAGCTTGCTTCAAGCAGTTCCTTATTTACTTCTTCTTGCACGTTTTATGGTGTATTGTGTTACTTATTTATGGAACATAATTACTGTTTACAGTCTGCCGCTGGTTCTGTCGACAAGGACAGCTCCTGTAAACTTGTGTTTTAATTGACAGGTGAGTTGTTTTCATTCGTATCTTTATGTAACCCAGGTTCAAAAACATTTGTAGTTTGAGTCAGTTTTATGAATACAGTTTCAAGAGATATGGAGCAAATAATAAAAGAGATAAAAAGCTGAAATACAAATTATTTTACATTAGATAAGGTTTATTTATAATATTAGGCAATATAAATAGTTGCAATAAAATATTATTTTATTTTGAGCTCTTTGTCTGTGCACTGTAAAAAGGAATACCTAGATCTAACTTATAAAAAGTGAGGCAAGTGGCTGCATTGGATGTTTTAAGTTGAGTCAACTTGCAGCCTTTTTCAAGTATAATAAACTCTGTAACATTACTTAATTCACACACAACAAAATCAAGTTGAGTTAACTAATAAGTGCTATATTACTCAGTTAGATAAACCTAATTTTCTTGGTACATGTAACGTATTTATGTGTTGCTACAAGTAACCTGTACTCATTTTAGTTAGGTTTTATGAACTTTATGTTCATAGTAAATTTAACCTAATCAAATGTGTATAAACATTTTAAAAGTCCTGGCTATAACCTCAGAAAATAAATCTAAATGTATATATTCTAAGCAGTACAGTAAATCACTTTACATAAACAGACTTTGTCAATAACAATTACAAATTCAATTGAAGAAGAAAAAGATGGGAAGACAGATTAAAGACAATAAAATGTATTCAATGTCAACTAGTGTCACTTTTAACAGTGCCTACAAAAGATACACAATAGGATGCATGGGGTCCAATCCCACAATGAGCCTCTGATATATCTCAGAAATATACACCAGTTTTGAGGGATACTTGAGGTTGTGGGCATAGAGACAAGTCCAAACAGGAGGCAGCATGTTTTCGACAGGTTTGGCACACCTCTGACCACGGGCTGTCCTTCTACTGTATGATAATTCCAATCGTGTTTGGCTGATGACACATGTATATTTTCAGTGGGGAACTGCCAAGCTCAGCGTGCACCTCTCTTTCATCATGACTATTGGGGAGAAAAAAAAGAATCAAGAGTTTGGTCAGACAAACAGGCAATGAGATGAATATAGCAGACTGGTAGAAGACAGATAAGACACAAAGTCAAAATTTTACTTTTTAGTTGCTTAAGGTGATGGATACTAGACGGATACTTTGACTAGAGTGACCAGAGTGAAGTCTACCATGACTCATTGAGTGTGGGTACTATACTATCATGATCTACTGTAGCATGAGTGTTGTCTTTTCTGGTTCAAAGGATACATTAAAATAAAACAATGCAATTTTCCTTGCCTGTACCTTATTGGTCATCACATTACTGTTTTAAATATCTTTCAAGAGCAAAGCAATTACCCCATATATTCACAATAGTAATACATACAGACAGAAATTAGACAAGTAGCTTTAAGCCCAGTACATACATGGTGGACACTGATGAGGTCTTCTTTTCTCTCCCCCATGTACTCAATCAGGCATCTCAGTACTACCACTTCTCTCCTTTTCTACACATAGGCAGACAGATCCTGTTAACAAGTAAAATCTGATCAAAATTCACTGCCTGATGACAGAATCACAAATCAGAGATCCTCTGTATTTCAACCATTCAATTGCTGTAAAAGGTTCTACTATACATACACCACTACCACTGTACTGTACAAGATCTCACACTATCACCAGCATCTCACAAAATTAAGTAGGCTGTATTTATCAATATGAATCAAGCTTCTATTAGTGCAGTAGTAGAAGGAGGCAGAAAGGTGATCATATCTGCCTTCTATTGGTGGTTGGTACATAAAACCTTCAGAAATGTAATTGTATGGAGCCAACACTATTGTTTGCAATTTTACCTATGTTTTACTTACCTGGGAATAATTATAGCTGTAATTGCATCTATTCTGAAGTTTTTCTTACCTGTATCTGAAGTTTGAAGACCCCAGGTAACAAAAACTCTTGGGTACCCAAAGACCAGAAAAAATATGCATGTTAGAATAAGTTTAAAAACCAGTGGTAAATGTAAAATATTTAAGTAATAGGTTAAAAATAGTTTTATGGTTTTGAGCCAGTGCTATAAAATGCACTTACATCTCTGCTGCTGATAACACGAGCACCCCAGGAGTCAGCTGCATGCCCCACCGGAGACTGTGTTATTAAAATAAAATTAAATAAGTCAAGTCACCTTTATTTACAGTACATAGCACTTTGAAAAAAAAAAAAGATTGTGTATAAGTGCTGTACTCATGCCTCTATGTGTTTTAAGGCTACTTTAATTGGGATTCATTTTGACCAATAATATAACTTAATAATATAATCGTTTGTTAGCCTTAACTTAAACTAGCGTAGCCAGTTACTAATGTTAACGTGTGCTGTCTAGAACTTTTACTTTACCGTTGAATGTCAAATATTAGTTTCTGTTAACTGTCACCTGGCCCCTCGGTGGGACACCTATGTTTACTTCACTATTACAATTAAATCCTAATCTAATCATGACAAACTATATATTGTTGGAAAGGTCTAAGACTGCTAAATAGATATTTTACCAATCTTTTTTATTAAAAATTATAGGAAAAGTAATAGATTAATTTATAGCAAGAGTGCACCCCAAAAACCTACATTATAACAGGAGTTCTGACCTTCGTCAAAAAAGTCTTCTTTGTTGCCTTTTTCTCTATCACACTTTAGAAAGCATCAGAAATTATATATCACTTGAAAACATAAAATCTCAAAATTCATCCTTTGAAACCCATTTTAAATTCATCTACCATGAAAATTGTACATCAAAATTATGTTACAAAATGTTTTCAGTCGTGAATTATAGGTTTGGATCATGCACTTTCAAGTCTATGTTCAAAAATGTGAATGGCAGTTAACAGGTTAAGTTAACGCTAACTAACGATTAAAAGTGATATTATTGGTAAAAATAAAGCCAAAGTAGTCTTAAAACATAATAGGCATGACTAAAGCACTTACTTAATTTCATATTACAACACGGTCTCAACTGCTGTTGTCTGCTGATCGTTGCCTACAAGACCTCACTGCTTAGCACTGTGCAGCCAACTTAGCTTGCCATGTGTGCAGGATAGCTAGCTATACAGTACAATTTGCAAACCTTACCTCACCTCCCTAGTTGAGTAAACGATTTCGCGTAACAGTACATCACCAGTAAATCGGCTAATATTGCTCAACTTACCGTGTTAATCAGTCCTTGAAATCTAGATCCGCTGCAGTGTGCAAACAGTTGAAGTGCCGAGGAAGCATCTGCCTCAGAAAGTCCCCGCCAGTGAAAAAGGGATAAATCCAACTTAATTTTTATGTGTTTTTTATTTTAAATATTTAAGTTTGATGAACACACATGCCACATCGACAGCTGCTCAAATAAATTGTGTATGTCAACTCACTTTTATAACATTTCTTGTACACAACAAACTCATACAAAAAGCTACCCAAATAAATTGCAATTGTTTTATTTAAAATATATTGTTATATAAAAAGTGATATATTTTAAGTAAAGAGGAAGTATATTTATACTTTTTAGTATAAAACAAATAAAATAAACTAGATTACAACTATTTAAAATATATAAAACCTACTTTGTGGGTGTAGCACTTTTTACAGTGTGCTGCACAGGTGAGCGGCCAATCAACTGTGATTAGGGAAAAAAGCTGACTCCACCCCCTCTGGGAAGCTGCGTAGAAAGAAAGTTCGAGAGAACACAAGAAGAGAAACGTGAGCTAAAAACTGCGCGAAATGTTGATTTATTAAAAGTAATTTGTAGATGTTTTGTCGTGGAACGAATTGAAGTAGTTTTGAAAGAACTTACCTTTATCCTGTTGATCCGTGCGACTGTTGTTGTGCTGAAACGTTCGGTGATCGTTGCATCATCCGGTGGAAACCTGAAAGAAAATAGGAAATATCATTAATACACAAAGGAATCGGTGAGTTAAAATGTTTATTTTAATATACATATCGAAATATGGTGATTCAGTGGTGTATTTTTGAGGGGAAAAATGTTCAGTTTTGTATGGAGTAAATGTATACACTGTTATAAAAATATGTACAGAGCTGTAAAAAATGTATGTAAGTGTGGATTGATTAAGAATATTGTCCTGTGTGTGTGCGCAGGCCAGTTTTGTCATCTTAGAGTTTAGATTCTGGATTCTTCTGTTCAAGGACTGCTTTATGAACACTTCAAATGTGCACTGTGTGAAGATGGCGGGCCACCCTTGAGACGACCAAAGACACTTACCTTTTGCCTTCCTGGACATCTGCATTGCTTCCAGCTCATTATTTCATTGGGTTCTTGAAGGTTTGGAGTATTTACAACATTTAATTTTTTTTTAGCACAGGATCATTCTTTATAAGGAACTGAGAGGAAAAGAAGAATATAATTTGTTATTATCTGGACTGACATTATCGAACTGTGCATTCTAAAAGGTTGCTGAACAGATTTTTGTTAATGCAATTTTATGTTTATGGTGTAAATTTGTATATGTGATTTCACATACACTGTATTTTGGTTATTTTTTTCCCCCAAATGCGTGTTAGAATTGGTTTGAGTTAATTCAAGTGTTAAAATTGAGCTAATATTGACATAAGCTCATAAGTAAAGGAAGAAATCTAGAATTTGAACATTTTGAGTCGAGAAACAAAATGTAATTTATTTTGAGGGAAAGAATTTCTTCTGTGAAGTTCCATTTAAAATTAATTCAGTTACCTTAAGTGGTTAAAAGTCCGATTTTAAGTCATTTATGCACCTTTGATTTATATTTCTTTTGTTTGTTTTTGTTACTTTCTATACAGTGTTATATATACATACACAATTTGTGTATTCTGCGAGAAATCTGAAAAAAATCAAAATCTCACCTTTATATAAATAAGTACATTTAAATCCTATCCTTGTGTGTGTGTGTGCTCTTGCCTCTTACAAGTTCTTGAGTCTTCTGATGAGTATTAATCTGGTCTAATGCGATCCTGAAAGTAATCTAGGTAAATTCTAGCAAGCCATTGTTTTTTTACTATAAGTTAACCCCTAATCGGCTGACAGGGGTTACACTTATTTGTGGCGAGCCAGCCAGGAGAGGCAAAAGAGACCACACACACATTTACTAGTATTCACTTAAAGTTCCCGTCTTGAGAAAACTACTTATTTCTTTTTTTTCTTTCTCCTCCATCAATCATAGAAATAGTGACGCAAAAAGAAAAACACACAAATAGAACAAAATGGAGGTTGCAGAGAAAGAATGCGTGAAAGTCCCAAACGCTATTTTAATTACTGGCATAACTGAAACAGTAGTAGATGAGGAAATATTGGACTTTGTGAAACAGTACGGGTCAATTAACAGAACCATCCCATTAAGTGATACTAGCCCAGAGTCAAAGAAGTCTTTAATAGTTGAATTCAACTCAGGGCTAGCAGTGCGAACCCTCCGGACAATGCTCCCATATGTCCAACAAGCACAAGATGATCCCGAAGTCTCTTTCCATGTAACAGCCCTGTCAGATGTTTATGTTCAGAAACTGGGAAAAACCACAACCCAAACTTACCTCAATGAGCTGGAAGCATTGGCAGTGGAGAAAGTTTTGAGGATGTTTTGAAGGGCATGTTAGTTCATATTCATGAGAGGGTTGTGCCAAAGCCGTATTCTGAACCCGCTCTTGTTGAAGGTGATGACACTTTGCCTGCTCATTCGACTGTTCCCTCCCAAACTGATTTCGCTCCTAAACAGTCTCAGGTGGCGATAAATGCTGCACGACATTGCACAGTTCCGCCAGCATCTGCAGCCGCAGGCCCAGAATCCCCATCACTTACAGTCAGTGACTTAAACCCACCTGCAGTGCAAAAAGTTGTGGTAGAGCATCTTGTACGCACTAGTGACTTTGCGACATCTGGGAACTCACCATTAAGACTCCGTGCTTTCTCTGGGCGAACTCCCCATCCACCCAATGAAGTTGATTACGAAACTTGGCGTACCAGCGCTGAACTTCTCTTCCAAGACCCGACAGTCTCTGATTTCCACAGAGTACGCAGAATCTGTGAGAGTCTCTTGTCCCCGGCTGCGGACATTGTAAAATCACTTAGTCCTACAGCATTGCCTTCAGCCTACATTCAACTCCTTGATTCTGTTTTTGCACCCATCGAGGATGGCGACGAATTATTCCCTAAATTTTTTAACACATTTCAGAACCCAGGTGAAAAGCCATCTGCTTATTTACAGCGACTACACGGTGCATTGCAGACCACCATGCACCGTGGTGGAGTCCTTAGCTCAGAGATTAACAAGCATCTGCTTAAACAGTTCTGTAGAGGATGCGGGGAGAGTTCCTTGCTTTTAGAGTTGCAATTAGAACAGAGGAAAGGTTCACCGCTGTCCTTTGCAGAGCTAATGACAATGTTACGTACTGAGGAGAGCAAACACACTTCAAAAAGCTTACGGATGAAACAACACTTGGGAAGTTCTAAGCAGCGTGTCGTTTTACAGTCTCAAACAGCTGTTGGAGAAGATGTGACTCAGTTACATTCTGTTACTGCTCAGTTAGCAAGTCAACAGTGCTCCAAAGGCAGCTTGCGGCACTAACCTCAAAACAGTCCAAAGACAAATCAAACACAAAGATGAGTGCTGTCAAACCTGGGTATAAGCAGAGCACAAGTAAAAACAAAGCTGCAGACAAATCACAGCCACTTAGACCTAAGCCGGGCTACTGCTTTAGATGTGGAGAGGAGGGGCATATTGCCAGTTCATGTTCAAATGATACAAATCCCACATTAGTGGCAGAAAAGAGAGAACAACTCACAAAGCGTCAGAACGAATGGGATCTGCAGTATGGCAACCTCAAGTCCTGTTTAAACTAGGCGCAGTTCCTGCTGCGGGACAAACAGGAACTGAGACCGAATCAGAGAGTCCCAAACACCATAAAGCATTGATGGCACAAGCACAGGTGAACTCACGACAATCAGTTTTACCCAGAGGATTAATTGGAGCCAGATGCACTGCCCAGGGAGACATAGAAGGAATGACGTGTGACTGTTTACTCGACACTGGTTCCCAAGTCACCACCATCACGCAGTCTTTTTACAACAGAAATCTTGGTGACCAAAAAATTTACCCTTTAGATAATTTGCTTGAGGTTGAGAGTGCCAATGGCCAAAATGTCCCCTACCTTGGATACGTTGAAGTTACTATCACCTTTCCCAGAGATTTTGTTGGAATCAGAATGGAGGTGCCTACCTTAGCTCTTGTTATCCCTGATCTTCCCTCTGCCTTTCAACCGTCTTTACTGATTGGTACAAATACCCTGGACGAACTCAACAAGGATTTTTCACAACAAAAACCTCGTTACTTTTCACCCTCATATGGGTACAAGCAAATCCTTAAGATCTTGGAGTTACGCCAAAAACAATGTGTTGAAGGAAATGTCGGGGTAGTGCGTTTACCTGAAAAGCAATCTCGAGTGATTCCAGCTGGTCAAAGCACAGTTCTTTGTGGGACAGCATCTGTTCGAAGAGTGTACCCCGACAAATGGGTAGTCATCGAACACCCATCATCCTCTTCTTTACCTGGTGGCTTGTTCGTTAAGACATGTGTAGTTACCCTTGGGGAGAGTAAGCCTTGTCAATTACCTGTAGTGATCTCCAACCCTACCACTCACGACATCGCAATTCCTTGCAGATGCATTGTAGCTGAACTAAAGGCTGTACAGTCTGTGATCTTAAATAAACAGTCCAACAGTGTGGATGAAACAGAACCCACTCCAAAGTCTTCTCTTGAATTCAACTTCGGTGATTCGTCCATTCCACCAGAGTGGAAAGACAGGCTTATTAGACAGTTAAGAGAGATGCCAGAAGTCTTTTCCTTGCATATTCAAGATTTTGGATGCACTGATAAGGTTAAGCATAAAATTAACCTTATGGATGAGACACCTTTACATCTATACATCCAGAAGACATGGACGCTGTAAAGAAGCATTTGCAGGAATTGCTTGATGCGGGTGTCATACGAGAATCTGTGTCCCCCTACTCTTCACCAATTGTTGTTGTGAGAAAGAAGAGTGGTGACATTAGGTTATGCATAGACTATCGAAAGTTAAACCAAAGAACCATAAAAGATGCTTATGCCCTCCCAAAATTGGAGGACACCTTTATGGCTCTGACAGGATCTAAGTGGTTCTCAGTACTCGACCTGAAGTCAGGTTTTTATCAAATTGAAGTCGAAGAGAAAGACAAAGCAAAAACTGCGTTTGTGTGTCCCTTGGGGTTCTACGAATTTAACTGTATGCCTCAAGGTGTCACTAATGCACCGAGTACCTTCCAGAGAATCATGGAGAAGTGCATGGCAGACATCAATCTTCGTGAAGTTCTTGTCTTTATAGACGACATAATTGTGTTTTCCAAGGACTTGGAGGAGCATGAAGAAAGGCTACTTAGGGTCTTAAACAGGCTCAAGGAGTACGGCTTGAAACTTGCCCCAGAAAAATGCATCTTTGCACAGACCTCAGTCAAGTATCTTGGACACATAGTGTCTGACAAGGGAGTTCAAACAGACCCTGACAAAGTAACGGCTGTCAAAACCTGGCCGGTTCCTAGAAACTTGAAAGAACTTCGGTCCTTCCTAGGATTCGTTGGTTATTACCGTCGCTTTGTCAAAGATTTTTCAAAAAAAGTTAAGCCCTTGAATGACTTAACTTCAGGATACCCCCCTACTCGCCAGGGCATCAAGTCGACAAACAATGGCCGTTATCGAAGCCCAAAGGATTTCTTCGGAAGTAGGTGGACTACTGCTTGTCAAAAGGCATTTGATCAGATCATTGAGGAGCTCACTACTTCCCCTGTATTAGCATTTGCTGATCCCAAGTTACCATATATCCTGCATACAGATGCTAGCACGTCAGGACTAGGAGCTTCTCTATACCAAGAGCAGGATGGGCAAGTGAGGGTTATTGCTTATGCAAGTCGGGGACTTTCATCCAGCGAATCCAAGTACCCTGCCCATAAACTAGAATTCCTAGAGTTGAAGTGGGCGGTCACAGAGAAGTTCCATGATTTTCTCTATGGCAGCAGCTTCACGGTAGTGACAGATAGCAATCCTCTAACCTATGTTCTTTCCACTGCCAAGCTGGATGCGGCAGGGTATAGGTGGTTAGCAGCACTCTCAACTTACGATTTCAAACTGCAGTACAGGTGCGAAAAGCAAAACGTTGATGCCGATGGGTTGTCTCGGCGACCTCATTCAGAGCTTCCTGAAAACGATACTTCTCACGATGAGCAGAACCGAATACTTACCTTTGCTGAGCGTCTCACTGCAGAAGCTGGAGAGCAAGAGATCACTAGTGAGGTAGTAAGAGCCATATGCAACAGTCGTCTTACCCAATGGTGTGAGTATTCACGTGACTTACCTGTGGCCTCATAAGTTCTCTGACAATGCAGTCAGCTGCCGTGCCTGATGTGTATTCGCAAGAGGACCAATGTGAAGGACTACCAACTCTTCCCCATTTATCTCCTTCAGAAATCCAAAGGGCACAACTGGCCGATCCCTGTATCAGAGAAGTCATTACCCAGATTCAGACTGGAGAATCCCCTTCAGGAACTGTCCGTAGTGCTTTGCCTAGGTTACCTTACCTTCTTAGGGAGAGGGAACGACTGGAGTTCCATGACGGAGTCCTTTATCGAAGGAGGAGTGTGGCTGATAAAGTCATGTATCAGTTGGTTTTACCTGAAGAATTCCACTCTGACATCCTTAATCATCTGCACGACGACCTCGGTCACATGGGAATCGACCGTACTTTGGTTTTGGTACGGAACCGATTCTATTTGCCCAAAATGGCTTCGGATATAGAGCATAAGATCAGAACATGTGGTCGATGTATACGGAGAAAAGTCCTACCCGAAAAGGCAGCACCGCTCGTGAATATTTCAACCAATCATCCCTTACAATTGGTATGCATGGACTTTCTTACCCTCGAGCCTGACCACAGAAATACAAAGGATGTGTTGGTAATAACTGATAATTTTACTAAATACGCCCTTGCTATTCCTACCCCAAATCAGAAAGCTAAGACTGTTGCGAAGTGTCTGTGGGAGCAGTTCATATGTCATTATGGTTATCCCGAACGCCTTCACAGCGATCAAGGCCCTGATTTTGAATCACACCTAATGAATTGTGTGATATTGCTGGGGTGCGGAAAGTCAGAACAACCCCATACCATCCGAGGGGAAACCCTGTTGAAAGATTCAACAGAACTCTGCTAAATATGCTTGGAACCCTGGAAGCCAAGAAGAAAAGCTACTGGAAGGAGTTTGTAAAGCCACTTGCACACGCTTATAATTGTACCAGAAATGAGACCACCGGGTTTAGCCCTTATGAGTTGATGTTCGGGCGACAACCTAGGTTTCCAGTAGATTTAGCATTTGGATTACCCCTCAGAGATAAGGCAGATGTGACACATTCTCAGTATGTAAAGAGCCTGAAATCAAGCCTTGAGGAGAGTTTTCGGATTGCAGCGGAAAATTCCAAAAAGATGGCTGAGAAAAATAAAACTCGTTATGACAAACACGTGACAGCATCAGAGTTGAACAAAGGTGACAGAGTTCTAGTGAGAAGCGTCAGATTGAGAGGGAAGAATAAACTTGCTGACAAATGGGAGGAAACGGTATATGTGGTGGTAGACCAATGTGGGGATTTACCCGTGTACAAAGTGTGTCCTGAGTCTCAAACAGGGCCCATTCGTACGCTGCATCGTGACTTGTTGCTTCCATGCGGAACCCTTTCCTCTGATGTGAGTGAACTCGAGTCACAAATTTCAGTTCCCAAGCGCAAAACTCGCAGTAAAGCGGTCTGTGAAAACCCTGAAGAAGATACTCCTGATTCAGAAGAGGACGTTTACTATACAAGACCCAAATTTGAGGTTGTAAGTGAGTCTTATACAGTCCATACTTCTGGAACAACAGAACTTGGAAAGAAAGACATTACCCAATCCTTGGAAAAGGGCCCAGTGAGGGAAATGCCTGAATGTCAGGTTACTGAAGACCTACCTGTAAACCATGATGAAAACTTACCTGAGAATCCTGGAGTCCAACCTGAAAGAGAAGAATCTGTTGACTAAACCCATTTATCAACTTCAGTAAATCCAAGCTTTAATGGAGAACCTTCTATGCCAGAGTCCAGTTCCGCTGGAAAAGAGTTAAATGATGCAGGAAATATTGAAACCGACACAGAAACCTTCGAAGAGGAAGCACACACACAGAATGAGTTGAGGAGGTCTGTTCGAGTAAAAGAGAAACCTAGAATCTTGACCTACCCTAAATTGGGAAATCCCTTGGTAACCATAGTTCAGTCCCTTCTCCAAGGCCTGAATGATGCCTTCTCGGAGTCCCTGCAAGATTATTCCCAATTGAGTTTTTCCACATCACAGAAGAGTGCAGGCACTAACAATATGCAAAGGGACTTGCATGATTCTAAGGGGGGAGGGTGTAACCCAGGTTCAAAGACATTTGTAGTTTGAGTCAGTTTTATGAATACAGTTAAGACTAAATAATCCAGGAGATATGAAGCAAATAATAAAAGAGATAAAAAGCTGTAATACAAATTGTTTTACATTAGATAAGGTTTATTTATAATATTAGGCAATATAAATAGTTGTAATAAAATATTTTATTTTGAGCTCTTTGTCTGTGCTGCGCAGGTGAGCGGCCAATCAACTGTGATTAGGGAAAAAAGCTGACTCCGTCCCCCCTGGGAAGCTGCGTAGAAAGAAAGTTCGAGAGAACACAAGAAGAGAAATGTGAGCTAGAAACTGCGTGAAATGTTGATTTATTAAAAGTAATTTGTAGATGTTTTGTCGTGGAACGAATTGAAGTAGTTTTGAAAGAACTTACCTTTATCCTGTTGATCCGTGCGACTGTTGTTGTGCTGAAACGTTCGGTGATCGTTGCATCATCCGGTGGAAACCTGAAAGAAAATAGGAAATATCATTAATACACAAAGGAATCGGTGAGTTAAAATGTTTATTTTAATATACATATCGAAATATGGTGATTCAGTGGTGTATTGGTGTATTTTTGAGGGGAAAAATGTTCAGTTTTGTATGGAGTAAATGTATACACTGTTACAAAAATATGTACAGAGCTGTAAAAAATGTATGTAAGTGTGGATTGATTAAGAATATTGTCCTGTGTGTGTGCGCAGGCCAGTTTTGTTATCTTAGAATTTAGATTCTGGATTCTTCTGTTCGAGGACTGCTTTATGAACACTTCAAATGTGCACTGTGTGAAGATGGCGGGCCACCCTTGAGACGACCAAAGACACTTACCTTTTGCCTTCCTGGACATCTGCATTGCTTCCAGCTCATTATTTCATTGGGTTCTTGAAGGTTTGGAGTATTTACAACATTTCATTTTTTTTTAGCACAGGATCATTCTTTATAAGGAACTGAGAGGAAAAGAAGAATATAATTTGTTATAATCTGGACTGACATTATCGAACTGTGCATTCTAAAAGGTTGCTGAACAGATTTTTGTTAATGCAATTTTATGTTTATGGTGTAAATTTGTATATGTGATTTCACATACACTGCATTTTGGTTATTTTTTTCCCCCAAATGCGTGTTAGAATTGGTTTGAGTTAATTCAAGTGTTAAAATTGAGCTAATATTGACATAAGATCATAAGTAAAGGAAGAAATCTAGAATTTTAACATTTTGAGTCGAGAACAAAATGTAATTTATTTTGAGGGAAAGAATTTCTTCTGTGAAGTTCCATTTAAAATTAATTCAGTTACCTTAAGTGGTTAAAAGTCTGATTTTAAGTCATTTATGCACCTTTGATTTATATTTCTTTTGTTTGTTTTTGTTACTTTCTATACAGTGTTATATATACATACACAATTTGTGTATTCTGCGAGAAATCTGAAAAAAATCAAAATCTCACCTTTATATAAATAAGTACATTTAAATCCTATCCTTGTGTGTGTGTGTGCTCTTGCCTCTTACAAGTTCTTGAGTCTTCTGATGAGTATTAATCTGGTCTAATGCGATCCTGAAAGTAATCTAGGTAAATTCTAGCGAGCCATTGTTTTTTACTATAAGTTAACCCCTAATCGGCTGACGGGGGTTACATTTACAGAAAACGTATGCTATTATAACGACCAACATGATTAGTATTATGGGGCATACAGGCCAAACGCCGGGCATCACGTCTCTAGACCCGCGCGAGGACGCGTCTGATCCATAGTCTGATCGCGTCTTTGCATTGACTTTGTATGTAATCTACTCGCACAAATCATTGAACTCGAGTTTGTAAAACTTTACCTCATCCGTTAAATCCATGATGTATCTTTCCGTATGATTGATGGCCGTCAGTGGTTGGGTAGAAGACAACAAATCCCATCATTCCATGTTCCTTCTTAGCGTCATCAAACCACGCGATTGTTATTGTTTTGGTAATGCGCCCTCTCGTGGCAGGTCCTACAACCTGTACCTTTAAGCCACACATAAAAATATATGAACATCACTGCATTGCATAATTAAATATTAAACCAAGTGGCATTTAAGTGTTTTATAAATGATAGAAATTAAGGGGTCGCACACCAGACGAGAAGCACAGCGCCACACCACATCTAGGACAACTCGAGGTATTGCACACCGAATGCGCACATTCTATACGCTGGAGCTCAATATCGAATCAAGTTCTGAGCAGCAAGATGAATGAGTTTTAATTCATTTATTATTATTATTTTTAAATATATTATTTTAATTGATGAGAGCTGAGTTTTTAATGTTAATTAATGAAAAGAATCTGTGTTATAAATTAGTCTAGATTATCATTAGCATTCTAGATTGCCATTCATCAATTGTTTTGTATTATTATAAGCAATTTCAACATTTCTAAAATGCTGAAGCTACTAATACTGATTTGTTTGCTCAATAAAAACAAAGATTTTTATATTATATACTATATTAACACTTATATTTTTATAGGTATGCTTATTTCTTAACGTTTCTAAGGACTGTCACTGAACATTTTACCTCAGATCGAAAATTAGACTTTCTTACCTGAAAAACCTATGACAAACGCTATCTTCCTCCTCGTTTATGACTTCCTTGTGTTGTCTTTGAAGAATCTATGGTTGATTGCATATAATTCTGGGTATTTCCCAACGTCGTTGATTAGGTTTTCATTTATTGCAGTCCACTACTCCGCTATTTAATTTAATTACATTAATGTTATAAGTTGAGATTTAGGCTACTATAAATATTTTAACTGCTACTATGTAAAAGGAACACTGATGTAAGAAGTACCTTATTTGCTTAAAGTGTTTTCAAACCAAATGTTATTGCACTTTTGTTCATATATTAGTAGGCCTACTTTTAAATAAAAAAAAGTGCACAATACACTACTTTTGAATACATTATTAGTTTTATGCATAACAATGTGATTAATTGCGATTAATAACAAACAATTATGTGATTAATCACAATTAAAAATGTTAATTTAATGTTAAATTGTAAGCTAACATTTATCCAAATCGAAAGTCTTAGCTACACAAGTTAGCTCTTTACTGTCAAGCTTCAGATAAAATAGCAAGATTTTGTAACGATAAGAATAATTGTAAGTGGACGTTTAGAAAATTTGTTTAAAAATAGGCTTTATTTTTGTAATTACATATAGCGGAATTTCAAGGTAAGCAAAAAAAATAAATAAAATGGAAGTCAATCTACACTCAATAAGCTGCTTTTTTGGGAAACCAGCTTGTCATTGAATGAATCAACAGTCTATCAGCTAATATTCAACATATTTGCTATTAAAAATTCATTTTGGATTGATTTACTTTAAGAGTTTACAACGAGAAAATGCTGTTTTATAAGAGAGGCCACGGACAATTTTGCGACAGGTAGGATTCATTTTATGGTACTTCTCGTTGACTTCTGTGGTATCCGCAAACCGTGACTGATTGTCGTACAGCTGACGTCAAGGCTGTGTGTGATTGGTTATCGAGACACACATGATCCAAGTTGGTCTATTCAGTGATAGAGCCATGGACCTTTGTATCTCTCAACCTTAAGAGCGGTTCTGCACTGACTGCTGGGGTGGTTGGGTCAGTTGTTTAAGAACAGTTCATGATATGTTCAAGTTCCCTTCGTGCCAGTAGTTGGGATAAAACCACATATATTATTACTACATGAAACATGATTGGCCTTCAGGTTAATGATGGTGCTTTAGGATAACAACCCTAGCTAGTGATTAAATAATAAAGTCTTTAAGAACTAATTGAGGTGTCTAGACAAGGGTCATATCAAATAAAGCTAATGGGGTTTTGGGAGGTACAGGAGCTTGTGTGCTGATCTGAGAAGTTCATGTTTAATATTACAGAATTTTAAATGTCATGTTTAGACATGGGGAGCTACTGCATTAATAGATACTGTAAGAGCACCAAATTACTTATTTCCTTATGTAGATGTGGATTTAATAGTTGAGAATTTAATAAGTGTACTACAGTATTGAAATATTTCTGATAGCTTTGTGGTTGAAGCTCCAATAATATTGCTTAATCATGGCGACGTCATTTTCTGCAGTGACTGTTAGTTTTCCAGATGTAAGATTGAGTGATACAGTTTCTTGACCATGTTACATTTTTGTTTGAAGTTAGTTTTGTTCATAAAAATTTTTAACAATGTTACCAGTATTGGATGTTATTCGAGTTTATCTCATGCTTATATATCATTTAGGTCAAAGAGTATGACAAATCAGACTGATTGCAGATACTATGGTATAGTTCATAGAAAAGTTACTGTATGCAAGCTGAAATGTCATTACGTTCTACATAATTAAGCATAATTAATCTTTTAAAAAACGATTTAACCAAAAAGCATTTACTGACTATTTTTTTTCTATGGCTACCAGGTGGAGCATCTCTTACTTTTCCTCAAGCTAGTGCACTTTCAGTCATTCTAATAATGAGTTTTTTTTTTAAATAAACATTAATGATGTCCAAAATGCATTAGCATTAGCATATGAGGAGACCGTTTCAGTTGCACCCTTTGCTGTGGACTCATAAAACATTCAGCATGCCTGTGGACTTGCATCAAAAAAGTACTTTTTTATTAATAAAACATTGACATGAAGCAGTTATTTCCCTTAAATATTGATCTTTGAGTAATGAATATGGTATAAAGAGGAATCTGTGGTAATCTGGAGGTTGTTTTTATGAGCTGATTGGTGTGTGTCCTTTAGTGTGTAATGAGTTTGTGGACTCCATTATTATTCAATGCAGCATGAGAATTTAAAAACGTTATATGGTAGCTGATTAAAATATGATGTATTAATGATTGTATTAGAGGGCACAGATTTGGTTTTAAATTGAAAAAAAGAGAAGCTGGTCACCTCTTTTCTCTCCTGCTCCCATCGTATCTTCTCATCCTAACTATTCTCCTTGTTTAATTCCTCCTTGCCTCGTCATTCTTGTTTTTCTCCCCTCATCTAGTATTTTCTCATCTCTTCTTTCCCCATATCTTGTCATTTAGTCTCTTCTCCTGCACCATTCAACTCATTGTGAAAGTCCTGCAAGAAGCTAAAAGAGGACATATTGATCTATGAAGTTAATATCTTACCTCCTCTCCTCCTCCTTAATTCTTCTCTTCCTGTGAGTCAGCATAACTAATATTTGGCTCTGTTCCTCATCTTTTGTGCTTTCACTCTTTGTTTTCTCATTCAGTATGAGGTCTGGTTGTTGACTGATATCATGATGCTTCCCTATTGAGTAACAAAGTGTAGCAGCTGTTAATGATGTCATTTCCTGTGGGGTGGGGGTTGTGTGTTTAATGGACAGTCTTATTGCAGGAATGCTCCCAGAAATCGTGACTGGTGTACTTGCACTTCTAGCACAGCCCATCTGTGGTATAGTTAAAATTTTTACAACAGGTTAATATTTTTTAAGGCATATTGTGCTTATTTCACGTGTGCTTTTTCAGTCTAGCCATTTTTGTTGATATGGTGTTAAAACATTAATAAATAAATAAATAAAAACAAGACAAGTCACTGTTATTATATGGTGCTTCATACATTAAAGATTGTTTCAAAGCACAAAAGTAAGTTTCAAAATGAATCAATTGAGAAAACAAGTCAATTTCAACTATTAGCAGCTCTACAGAAGATAATCGTGCCATTATTCAGTTTAATTTAGTTCATTGTTAATTCATTTTAGTTCAATAACAGCGCTGATGTTGCAAAATCAGTGTCATTATCCAGCACAAATGAATTTAAATGTTGTTCTCATCTTATATTATATGTAAAGAAGGATACAATATGCATACATCTCATGTTTGCTGAATTTATTTATATGTTTTTCCATATTTATAAGTGTTCTAAAGTCAGATGATAATTTTAGGTGGGGAACAGACATATATTTAAATGGTTCTTTGCTGAGAATCTCTCCAGTGAGGTCTTAAATGCTGTGATTGAATCAGTGAGTCAGTGAAGTTGAGCTCATACCAGATCAGTACAATTCCTGAGCATTAATTCAGGCCAGGGGTGCATTTCCCAAAAGCATTGTTTGGCAACTATGGTGGTAATTTCCAGTGAACTCAATTGGTATCAACGGTAACTTGTGACCATAGTTGCTTTTGGAAAATGCACCCCAGTTTGGTTAACTAAATCAATTGGTTCACTGAAAAAGATTCAAAAGACTCACTGCTTTATTCACAAGCTCTTATAAATGCACTTTGAATGACAAGATTTTCAGTTTAAGTAACGTCGGTTCATCAACATTGATATGTCAAAAATGTCAGTCATATGGGCTACATTTATGCCATTGTTTTTCATTTTGATAGTCTTTCACTTTCATTATATTGAAGAGATTGCCTAGGATCATTTTCAAAAATTCTCCACAAGAAAGAAAGTCAAATTGATGGCAGAATATTCATTCATTTTGAACTGTTCTTTTAAAAATGTCAATATTACAAGATCGAAGAACACAGCAGTTTTAGTTCTTAATAGATATGGTTTTGGTAGTGTATCACTCAGGATATTGTTGATAAAGTGATGTGATAAGGTATCCCATACTCAGAATTTGTGCTCTGCATTTCACCCATCCAAGCGCACACGTATCCGGAGCAGTAGGCAGTGGTGCCTTGCTTAAGAGCACCTCAGTTGTGGGAAATGAGGGCGGAAGAGAGCACTGATCATTCACTGCCCCCCAGATACATTTCCTGCCAGTTCTGAGAGTTGAACCCACAACTTTTGAGTAACAAGTTCAACTCCCTAACCATTAAGCCACCATTGTATCAGTATTATACACCTGATATTACACGCAGCTTCTCAGAAAGACCCGGTGGACTGGCTAGCATTTAAGCAGCAGTGTCAGGAAAGCAAGAGCTGATGTTTTGTCTCTGCTGAGGAGGTTTCTGCCTTTTACATGCTCTTATTTCCTCTGACTCACTTGACATCTCAGGAACAGGTCTCAGTAACTTTACTCTCTTTTCCGGGAGCAAATCACAGAGGAAACAGTTTAGAGGGCTTAGCTGTGTTTGTGTTTTTGATGTTAAAGCAATCACTTCATCTGAAGAGCAGCTTCTTTCACGTTGTCAGAGTTTTTCAAAAGTCAAAAGAGAGACAACTGAGATGTTAAGAGTGAGTTTTTGGCAGATTTACATCATGAGCATCAGGATGACATCATTAGTCACATGACTGAACGAGGTGTGTGCGTTTGTGCATGTACAGTGAAATAGAGAGCTGTTATGTAAGATGCTGGTTGTTTGGTAAGGTTACACTGAGCTGTTTCTAACCTAACTGCAACAATCATTCATGCACAAGTTTAGTTTAATGCTGATAAACAGCTCCGTCTACAGTTTGGAGGGTGCAAGTGTGTATTTGTGTGTTTGTTCATGTGGGCGTGTGTGTGATATCTGTGGTTAATTACTTTTTGGCAGGGCGGCCCTGTTTAAAATAGACTGTTTTTTGCTGCTAGATGGAATAATGTGATAGCAAAGCCCATCTGAAAGAGCTCTCACTCGCTTCGCCATCTCTCATGCATGTTTTGCAAAATGCTCTTCAGCATTAAATAAAGTTTTTATTTTATTCTGAAAATGCAAAACTGTTTCCTTTAGGGTGTGTGTTAAGGCTGTAGTACATTTAGCTTTATTAAAAAAAAAACATAAAAACAATTATGCATGTACATTTTTAAATGTAAGGGTTTTATTTGCCCCATAGGTGAATATTGTTATTTTATAAAGTATTATTCTAGCATGTGCAAAATGATTGTTAATGTAATATTTATTCATTTATTTAACTATTCACTCCATCCTTCATTTCTTTCTTTCAAATTCGTCCCACGAAATTAAATATGACAAATCCGTTTTGGAAAAACAATTCATGAATAAATGAACCTTTATTTATTTATAACACCACAGTTTGTGTATGATACTGATATCTGTTTTTATTTTATTTTATTTTTATTTATTTATTTTTTTTTGAAGGGGGGGGGGGTCTTTTCCATATATTCCACAATTGTAATGAAGTACAAAAGATACAGAAATACTTTATATGTTTTTTTTTATTTACTTATTGTAGCTATACTAAAGGAATGTTCCCAAAAGTAAAAAATGCTTTACAAATAA
Organism: Carassius carassius; assembly: GCF_963082965.1. Lineage (NCBI taxonomy): Eukaryota > Metazoa > Chordata > Actinopteri > Cypriniformes > Cyprinidae > Carassius > Carassius carassius. Next base: position 5,935,946 of record NC_081779.1, on the reverse strand, counting down.
ATAAAGCAACAAGGAAAAAAATGGAATAGAATAGTAAATGTTTATATATACACGTATAGGTTTATTAGCTGTACCTGCTTTGGGGAGAATTTAGGGATGTCCTGATTTGGATTCATAAATAAATTCATGCTTTCTATGGTTTTAGGGGAAGAGTTAATGTATGTATTAGAATAGTCTAAACTAATACAAACTTTAACACAATATTCTGTAATAGAAATATAATTATCTTAATACAATTAAACCTGGGACAACAGAATATACAAATACTGTTTTTTTTATACACTTCTGTGTGTGAGGTTGCACATTTTATCTGACAGCAGTTCTCAAAGGAGAAGTGCAGGTATGTGTGCGTTTGTGCGTGTGTGTGTGTGTAAGGTTAAAGGGGTCAGAAGTAGCTCCTGCCACGTCACATAGTTTTTCTGTCACTTGAGCATCATTGTCTCTCTCTCTCTCGCTCTCTCTCTCTCTCTCACACACACACACACAAACACACACACACACACAGAGAGTGAGCTGTAGGAACACAATACATCAATACAGACTATAAATACACAGCATTTCAGGTGCATAATTGTGATATCTAATTGAGCTCTGTGCCATTTAACAAATGTCTGGGTTAAATTTGACAAGATATCAGTGTGTGATCATTTGGGCTGTGAGCCCTCGTCTGCTCAGCTCATCTTCCTCACAGCAATCCTTTTAGAACCAGATTTGTTTTTATTCATTTGTTTTTTCCTCTAAATTATTAATTAATCCCAGTATAGACACATTGTGATGCAGTTTAATGGCTGTTATTTTAATGTTTTTGATTATCATCTACATTGCAGTAACTCTCACGTGACATTCGTAAGAAAATTGATTCATAATAGTCTTAAAAACACACATTAAAAAGAACTTTGATAAGATCATGATCCTGGGATGAAAATTGGAACTGTGGAATTGTGAGTGAATACTTGAAGCGTGAATGTGAGTGAAGAGTGAATACTTCTCATAGAGTTAGTGTTTTATGTTTTGTGTGTGTGTGTGTTTGTTAATATGTATGTTTTTACTTTTCACACACTATCGCTCAAAAGGTTTTAAAAGCTTTTTATTTATTTTTTCAAAGAAGTCTCCCCTCACCAAGATTGCATTTATTTGATCAAAAATACAGTAAAACCTAGTGAAATATTACTATATTTAAATAATTATTTTGGATGTGTGTAAAAAGAATAATTATTACAGATATATTATTACAATTTAAAATAGTGTTTTTCCATTTTCTTATATTATAAAATGTGATTTATTCATGTGATGCAAAATAGAATTTTCAGCATCATTACTCCAGTTTTCAGTAACATTTCTTATTATTATCAATGTTTAAGTTGTGCTGCTTAATATTTTTATGGAAACAAATGTTGTAGAAATCTTTGATGAATGGAAAGTGAAAAAGAACAGCATTGAACATGAAACATGCGCAACATTATAAAAGCCTTTATTGTAAATTTTGATCAATTTAATGAATCCATGCTAAATAAAATAATTTATTCTATAAGACCAACAGGGACAGAAGAAACCAAGAAAAACAGTCATGCTGGAATAGAAAAGGGCCTTCCCCAAACTGTTCCCACAAATTTGGAAGTAGGGTTGCAAAAAGGTGGAAAATTTCCAGTAGATTTTGGAAACATTCCAGAAATTTTGAAACCTTTTCAGGATTTTTTGGAATAATTTCCAGGCAATTTTCCACCTCTTTGCAACCCTAGTTGGAAGCATAGCATTGTCCAAAATATCTTTTTGGTCTGCTGAGCCGGAAGCATTCATATTTCCAGTCAGGCAGGTAAAGCTCTTCCTGGCATCCACCAAGCCCAGACTCATCCATCAGGCTGCCAAACAGAAATGTGATTTGTCACTCCACAGAACAGGTTTCTACTGCTCCAGACTCCACTAGTGGCATTCTTTACACCACTCCATCTGACACTTGGCATTATACTTAATGATATGAGGCTTGCATGCAGTATTTGTGCTAATATTAATGCCAGTGGAAGTTTGCAAATCTTCAGTTATGGAATCAATAGAGCATTGAAAAAATGTATACGTTTAGGCTATAGTGAGAACTCAGGAAAACTGGGATGTAATGAAATGAAGAAATCATTTTTAATTTGAATGATAACATGGAACATGTGATGTGCATTTTTTATTTATTTCTCTGCAGACTTGACCTAACCGTCCCGTCATATCTTATTCCCCTTATGTTTGTCCCTACAGGAGAAAGGGGACTGAACAAAGCCGAAGCATGTAATTGCTCCTTAAGCAGAAACTCCTTCATGGTTTGATGGATCTCTTTTTCCTCCAGCATAGCTCACTTCCATTTCTGAGAGTCCTGACACCCTGTACATCCTTTCATGGCCCATAACCATAGACATAAGCTGCCCGGAGGAAGAACGGCACTTGTAGCAATCAGCAGGGATGCAGGAATTGGGGCTGATACAGATGGCTTTTGTGTGTCTGTGAGAGCGCGTGATGTAATGACAGATGACAGCTGAGCAATTTAATTGATGTGTGTAAATAACCTTTGTAAGTTCTGAGTGGGAAACATAATGTTTGTATCTGTGTGCATGAGAGTGGGCCTAGCACTTGATGATCTTCGCTAGTGCCACTCTAGAACCATTTTTAGTACGCCTTCTTTAAAATAAGACAGGCAATTTATTCTCAGACAGACCATTTCATCCCATGCTTACAGCGATTTCGTCAAGTAGGACGTGTTCCTAGGTCAAATGCCTTGTTGGTCCTGAAATGTCATTCCGATTGTATCCTTGTCGACCTTATCTTCTTTTCTCTCATTTTTGTGGTTAGGATAATGGCTGTGTCCAAAAGCTGAGAAATCCTACATGTCACTTGGAAATTGGTGGAAAGAATTACAATAGCAGCTGATACTGTAAATGTGTATTTTTATTATTCCATTTCAATAGAGAAAAATATGTTTTTGTAGATGTAAAAGAGATAATTTTGTCATTTGCTCTTTCAAACCAGTAGGGTTTTTATAGGAGATATTTTCAGTATTTATTTTTTTGTCCCTACAATAATACAAAAATGGGATCCAAAACAAACTGATCCTCAATGACTTTCAAAAAAATGTATAAAAAAGGATGGAAAAACATGAGAGCACGTAAATTATGACATAATGCTTATTTTGGGCAAATTATCCATTTAATGGCACAATAGTAGAATTGGAATGATAAAAATAGATATTTATTACATCAGTTGCTGTTTTAATTTTTATTTAAAAAAATAATAATTTAAGGGTGAATTTAAGCAGTTGACTGTTTAGGCATCATGAACTGTTCATACACAACTTATTCTATGAAGCTTGAAAAGAATGTTGTTCCAGGACCTATCAACAGGGTTTCTGCGGGTATTTATTAGTCCTTCTGCGAATTAAGGCCTCAAAAGGTCTTAAATCATAGTAGAAAGTCATAAATTCATAGTCATGGTATTAAATGTTGCATGCAAGAGGGGAGTCCCATGGCACTGTCAATAAAGATGGCAGCACAGTTGTGTAGCTCTGTAGGTCCACCAAATATATTCAGTTTGTTCGAATATATTTACTTCACATTTCTATCAAAACAAGTGCCCCTGTAGAGATCAATCAATTACGTAACAAAAAAGGTGCTTTAGATAGCAGATGTCAACCTCCACATCTAAGTATTTCAAGGGGACATCACTGAGCCACATGGCAACCAGAAAGACTTCGCCAGCGCACAGTCAAACCAGCAGGCAGACCACGATTCCAAAATGGATAACTTGTTATCCAAAATAAGATGAGCTCTACATTGCAAGAGGTAGCAAAGCATGTATAATCAATTAAATAAGTGGTTTAGTAATTTTAGTAATTTCCCTTCCAATTTATCCTTACAATCTCTTCTTCTACAATCCATTTTTCCCATCTTCCCGCCCCCTCCCATTTTGTTGTTTCTCCCAGGAAACTCCCGTAATTTGTATGGCTCTACCTCATTATAAATATGAATGATCAAATCAATATATTATTCCAAGGTTGTCTAGTTGCCAGACCTCGTGTGAAATGCATCCTACTCACACAATAGAGATCATAACATGTTGAACCCATTTACATTACATTTTACATTTTACATTACATTTATCTGACGCTTTTATCCAAAGCAACTTACAATTGCTATATATGTCAGAGGTCGCACGCCTCTGGAGCAACTAGGGGTTAAGTGTCTTGCTCAGGGACACACTGGCGGTTCACAGTGGATTCGAACCCGGGTCTCCCACACCACAGGCATGCATCTTATCCACTGCGCTAACACCACCCCGTGGCCACCCCTTGTGACTTCAACCTGGCAACCTTCAACTCTTACTATTTGATATCTGCGTAGACAGGGGAAGTTGAATCAAGGATAACTGGTAGAAACGGCATTAGAAATCTCAGGTGGTGCAACGGCGAAAAACAAAAAATATAGCTGCAAATTTAACAACAGCTGGATGGAGGAATTGAATTTCTTATTGCAAAGCAGCGTCGACAGTTCCTCATTCCGAAGTGTCTCTCACTGATTGTAGTATCGGACATGGTGGGGAAATTTAAGTAACACAGCACAATAAATGGTTGTGTGGTCTCCTGGATTTTTGTATACACATTTTGAGAGGTATGCTTGGCAGAGAACTTCCCTCCATATGCCTGCGCCTCCTCCATTGATTGTATATAGCAGGACAAGTTATCCTTTACTTCTGAGCATGAGAAATACAATGTGTGGTGTGTGAACTGGTTGAAATGCGTGTGTCACTAATACAAACACCTTTCAGACAGTTTCAAGTGACAAATCACAATCATGTCAATTATTTCTGTTTTTTTTATAATTAAGATGTGACAGTGACAAGCAACACATGGCAAGACATTTTTTTTTGCAGCATAGTCCTGAAAACGTATGTGTGTTAATATATATATATATATATATATATATATATATATATATATATATATATATATATATATATAAAGAATTAAATTGCCTAAAACACACAGTTAGGGTGACTCTTTAGTTCTCTGTCCTGTCTGAATACAAATGCTTTCACAGGTTCAAATGAAACCTACGAAGCATAGTCACCCTTAAAGGCACAGTATATGTGTAATATTGACAGCTAACAGTTGAATTGCACTGCAGTCCAATTCAAAATATTGGAGAGCGTTGTTTCTCCCACCTCCTTCTGAGACTCAATGCTCATGCGGGTTGCCTGACTGAGGACACGGAAAAGGAATGAGCGTAATTGAGAATGAATGGCGACGAGCCTTACACAGTTGATATGTTGATTTATCCACATTTTAATATGCCTCCAGTCATAGAGCTTTTTAGGTTGGATAGATCTCTGACCTAGTTCGTTTGCTAGCTTCCATGGCGGCAATACGCTGTGTTTTCCACCAACAGGCAACCCGGGGTGTCAAATCACTATTGCATAAATTAGCAGTAGACAGAGCTGCACAGACCAAAATAAAAGCAAACATTCCGACATGGAACACACATTTCAAAAGTAGAATAACTGGCTGTTGCATTGTTTTTTGGAGAAACAATTATGTGAATGTAGCATGTTTCCAAAATATCTGCAAACATATTATGGCATTTTTATGCTTTAGTATTGTCAAAAAACATTAACATTCAATTTGGATAAGTGTAAGTCAACAGCGTATCCCAGTTCACCAGTGTTAACTGTGGCTATTGAATTGCAATGTCACTTCCAGTTGGCCGTTTTCGTAGGTGAATAATTCAATCAGAGCATGTAGACAGCGTTGTCCCTTTCTTCAGATTTCACATTACTTTTCCTCCATTCACTTGAGCATAATTTCATTTCTGAATCATTAATTTCAGTTCAATTCAGTTACACTGCACTCACTTCCAATCACACTGGAGTGTTTTGGAGGGTCCCGGAGCGCACTGGGTAGCACAGCGATGCCTGGCGTTCTCATCCCCTCCTGCACGTAATGATTTAGCCTCTGGCCTCATTCAAATTAGCACACTCTGAATGCAGTCTGACAGCACAGTACTGTTATTTCTAGACTGGATGTATCATCCTGTTAAATTAGCCTGTGCATATGTGTGTGTGTTAGTGTTCGTGTCTATCCCTCATTCCAAAGGCTCAGTTAAGGTTTAGTGTCATTTTGTCAGCGGCAATTACATGACCACCCAACATTCGATCATTTACACTCTAAAGCTCACTGTGAGTGAGTGTGTGTGTGTGTGTGTGTACATTACATTTACATTTATTCACAGTTTTCATTATTACCAATGTTTTGAGCTTCAGTGAAAGTCAGACTATCTGTAGTATCACATGACCCTTGTCACATATTGATTTAATAGTATTGTAATCTGTAATCTTGAAATGTCTCTGAGATGAAATGTCCATTCCTCTCTAAGCCAAATCCTAATACAAATAGTTTTGAAGAAAGCAAACTAATAATGAATAAGGTTCTTTTAGCAGTCCTAATGACTGACCTTCGAGCTATTGACAGCTGGTGTCAGTACCTTCTCAACTGCAAACCACTGCTGGAATAATAGCAGCTGGAGAAGGTCAACTGTGTGTGTGTTTCCTCACACTAAATTTGATGCATTTTTTCCCTTAGTCATTGTGTTTTTTTTCTTGTTCTGTGCAATTATTTCTGTTATTTTCGTTTTTAGCACTTTACATCTATAGCATTACAATAATCTCTGTCTTTCCTCTTTGAGGAATACTATTAAATGGAGATTTGCTAAATGGCATATATATATATTTATCTTTTTCATGCAAGTCTTCTGCTTCTCAAATCTTTCCTGAATGAAAGACCCCAGTAATGGCACATGCATTTGCTCAGAGTAGATGTCTCTAACTGTGCCCAGAATTGCTGGCAATGAAATTCAGATATTAATATGAACATATTTTCTCAAATTCTTCCACACCAAATGATCTGAGCAATGTTAATCACAATAATTGTAATGTACTCTTGCTGTGTTGAAATTGTCTAACGGTTGTCTTTTTATCAAATTTATCCTTAATATATTTTTTTATTTCTCATAAAAAAATCCAGGTTAAAAAATTAACTACAATGTACACTTTTCTCCACAAATAATGACATATTATTTAGTTCTCGTCCATGGTGTTTTAGGAATTTATTTCATTACATGTCTCTCTCTCTCTCTCTCTCTCTCTCTCTCTCTCTCTCTCTCTCACTCTCTCTCTCTCTCTCTCTCTCTCTCTCTCTCTCTCTCTCTATATATATATATATATATATATATATATATATAAAATTCCATCCAAGTTATCTTGAGGCTGCTTCACAAGTTGTCCAGACCTCCTTGAGCAGCACCCTCACAGTATTGTGTGTTGTGGTTCTGTGTGTCTCGTGTTTGTTGTAGTGATATGTAATGGCCACCCTCCTCTTGCCGACGCTCTGTCAGAGTAAAGCGCTCTTGTGTTTCACATGCTGACCTTTAGGTAATGAGTCATTGTGCTGTGTGTACTCTGTAATCTAGTGCTTCCAGCATCTCCACTACTGTCTGTATGCTGTGGGATCTGCACTTAGCCTCTGCTGGCTGCCGCTCCATCTGTTTATCTGGAAAGAGTGAGTCAAACATTAAACCATGCAGGACCAGATTTTTATCTTTATGATGGATATTCACAAATATCAATGACTTTGTATAAAACAGCACTTTGAAAATCGAGTATGGTTAAAGTAGAGCAGAATAGAGTTCAACTGAATGGAAAATTATGTGTATGTATATATATATATATATATATATATATATATATATATATATATATATATATATATATATATATATATATATATATATATATATATATTTTTTTTTTTTTTTTTTTTTTGAAGTTAATTTGGGATGATTTGAATGAACTTAAACTGATATTAAAATATCAATTATTTTAAATGTATTTTTTTTCTGTGAATATAAGAATGCCAGAATGGAATAGAACTAATTTATAATAAACTGAACTAGTTAACTCCAGTCAAAAAAAAAAAAAAAAAAAAAAAAATAGGGAAAAAATAAAGGGAATTTGATTTGAAACAGAATTCAATTTGATTTGAATTTGACTGAATAAAATGTAAATGTTATGATAGTTATTTATTTTTTTAAAGGTTAATTTAATTTGAAAGATTTGAAAATATTAATTAATTAGAATTTAACTGAATAGTATCGTTTGGATGGCACATTTAGCTGCTTCTTTTGATTACAAGAAAGTTGCAACAGAATGGATTATATAACTGATTTAGAATTAACTTGATTTTGAATAAGCTGGTTTAAAATTAATTGCACTACATGAACACAAATTTTCTTGAGCTGAATCAAGTTTATATTGTTTGAGTGGCACATTTGGCTGTTTTGATTTATAAGACTGTTGGAATGGAATAAAACTCAATTGAAACAGAATGATTTTAAATTAACTCATTGTTTAAAAAAAAAAAAAAAAAAAAAAAAAATATATATATATATATATATATATATATATATATATATATATATATATATATATATATATATATATATATACTATAAGAAGGTTTTATTGCTTGCTTCAAGTGCAAACACTCAATACATCTGCACTGCATATTGTTATCAAGAGGGAATCACTCTACATGGCTGCAGCAAACACAAAGACAACCACACACACACACACACACACACACACACACACACACACACACACACACACACACACACACACACACACACACACACACACACACAAAGAATAGCCTTCTAACTTTCAACTGCTTTTGAAGGCTTTTACAATGCACAAACACTATAGGACTGACAGCAGTGTGTGGGACATCAGATATGATTCTCTGAAAAGCACAGCAGGTGCGTACAAACAGCGGGAATCTGATGAGAAATTAGACGCTTCAGCCCTCTGAGAGACTACATCTAAAAGGGTGACTGAGTTCATTAAATCACACGGCAGGATGACATTTGTGTGTGTTTATGTGTGAGAAAGAGAGTGTGTGTTTATGGGCAAATTCATTCATGCATGTGCAAGAGTGTGTTTGTGTCCAGATTCATTCATGCATTTGTGTGTGTGGGCAAATGAGTGTGGGATTGACTTTCCGTGTGTGTGTGTGTGTGTGTTTGTTTTTCATGGAGCATCGTTTTACTTATGAACAAAATGGTGGACCTGGTGTAGATGCCAGACTCCTGATTTCCATCAATCCCAGAGGATTACTTTATTGCTCAGCTGTTACTATTTATTTTTTTTATCGTTTTAATGCCATAAATAAGCTGTTTTTTAATTAAATTATGTTTTTGTAACCATTAACTTTGTCTCAGATATTTCTCCTAAAAGAAGACAAAATGAGTCAACAGTTGACTCATTTACTTTTGCAGGAATATAATGAAAAACTTCAGAATTTTTAAACACAGTTTGAGACATTAGTGGCTAAACATACACTGCAAAGTTTCAGGAGTAACAACTGCATTTAAATATGGGAATGAATCCCCTAAATCATTGTTTTGTGCGTTTGGAACAGAACTAATTCTCAAAATTGTGATGATTAACACCACTATAATCATAGCAATGTTTTGCAGTATTGTGTGTCTTATACCCTGTATTTCTGACCAAAGTACTGTAGTAATAATAATAATATTAAAGTGAAAGTGAAGTGAAGTGACATTCATAATGTCGTGATAATCATCATCATCATTATCAAAATAATATAGCAATAAGATATTATAGTGACCAAAAACTTATGTTAAGCAATTTGAACTAAAGCACTGTCAAAAGAGCCATTGTGTTGTTTTTCTTAGAGGTTTGCTTTGCCGAGTGCACTCTTAAAGGGATGCCATTTCCACTTAATATAAAAAACGTGTATTAAGCATCTTTGGGCTTGTTATTTAGTTTTGGCTCATACAGTGGTCCAGTTTATGTAGTTGATAGAGTATGAAAACTTAGAGCGAGGGTTTAAACTTTTATTTTGAAGTCATGATTTACAGTTTACATATTTAGAAATTGTATGTATTCTCCTGTGTAGGAGTAGGTTTATAAATGTTTTACCTTATAAATCTGATAGATTGTTGTATTGTTCCCAGATGAACATTATAAGAAGCTCAGATTCATAGCATATGTATGAAGTTTGAGACGGTCCGCTCATGTAAATGATAATTGTTTGTGTGGAGCAGAATTTACTGTGAACGAAGCCACTCTGGGATGCTCGTAACCTACACGCATAGAAATAAAGCACATATGAAACCCACAGCACATATATTTATTTAATTGAATTCTTATTTAAGTGAATTCACAATAGCACTATACTTTATGATTTTTAAATTGTTTTAATATAGTATAATA